>NC_090436.1:615143811-615449592 GCF_031143425.1 Pleurodeles waltl
CACACACTCAGAGACAATTCCAGGCCAATAGGTTTTTGTATAGAAAAATATATTTTCTTAGTTTATTTTAAGAACCACAGGTTCAAGATTTACAATCGATACTTTAAATGAAAGGTATTTCACTCCGGTATCATAGGAACTTTGAATCAGCAAAATAGCATGAACAGTTTTCACAAAAATGGCAATAAGCAGGTGCAGAGGTCAAAGTGGTGCCCAAAACACATAGGCTTCAATGGAGAAGGGGGTGCCAGCAGGTAGGTACCCGCGACTTCGGACGGCAGGCCAGGGGTTTTTGTAAGGCACCGGGGGGGACACCAGTCAGCACAAAAAGTACACCCTCAGCGGCACGGGGGCGGGCGTGTGCAGAGTGCAAACAGGCGTCGGGTTTGCGTTGGAATTCAATGGGAGACCCAGGGGTCTCTTCAGCGAAGCTGGCAGGCAAGGGGGGTCTCCTCGGGGTAGCCACCACCTGGGCAAGGGAGAGGGCCACCTGGGGGTCGCTTCTGCACTGGAGGTCGGATCCTTCAGGTCCTGGGGGGTGCAGTGTCTTTACCAGTAGTCGGGTTCTTAGAAGCAGGCAGTCGCGGTCAGGGGGAGCCTCGGGATTCCCTCTGCAGGCGTCGCTGGGGTAGTGTCAGGGGGGTCAACTCTGGCTACTCACAGGGTCGCAGTCGCCGGGGAGTCCTCCCTGTAGTGTTGTTTCTCCACAGGTCGAGCCGGGGGCGTCTGGTGCAGAGTGGAAAGTCTCACGCTTCCGGCGGGAAACGTGCAGTCCTTTAAAAGTTGTTTCTTTGTTGCGAAGTTGTTTCTTCTTTGGAGCAGAGCCGCTGTCCTCTGGCGTTCTTGGTCCTTTTAGATGCAGGGTAGTCCTCTGAGGCTTCAGAGGTCACTGGGCCCTGGGGGACGCGTCGCTGGTGCAGTTTTTCTTGAAGTGGGGAGACAGGCCGGTAGGGCTGGGGCCAAAGCAGTTGGTGTCTCTGTCTTCTCTGCAGGGCTTTCAGGTCAGCAGTCCTTCTTCGTCTTCAATTTGCAGGAATCTAGTGTCCTAGGTTCTGGGGAGCCCCTAAATACTGAATTTAGGGGTGTGTTTAGGTCTGGGAGGGCAGTAGCCAATGGCTACTGTCCTTGAGGGTGGCTAGACCCTATTTGTGCCTCCTCCCTGAGGGGAGGGGGGCACATCCCTATTCCTATTGGGGGAATCCTCCAAAATCAAGTTGGAGGATTTCTAAAGGCAGGGGTCACCTCAGCTCAGGACACCTTTGGGGCTGTCCTGACTGGTGGGTGACTCCTCCTTGTTTTTCTCATTATCTCCCCTCGACTTGCCGCCAAAAGTGGGGGGCTGTGTCCAGGGGGCGGGCATCTCCACTAGCTGGAGTGCCCTGGGACATTGTAACACGAAGCCTGAGCCTTTGAGGCTCACTGCTATGTGTTACAGTTCCTGCAGGGGGGAGGTGTGAAACACCTCCACCCAGAGCAGGCTTTTGTTTCTGTCCTCAGAGAGCACAAAGGCCCTCACCACATGGGGTCAGAAACTCGTGTCTCAGCAGCAGGCTGGCACAGACCAGTTAGTCCTGCACTGAACAATTGGGTAAAATACAGGGGGCATCTCTAAGATTCCCTCTGTGTGCATTTTTTAATAAATCCAATACTGGCATCAGTGTGGGTTTATTATTCTGAGAAGTTTGATACCAAACTTCCCAGTATTCAGTGTAGCCATTATAGAGCTGTGGAGTTCGTTCTTGACAAACTCCCAGACCATATACTTAATATGGCCACAACTGTACTTACAATGTCTAAGAATAGACTTAGACACTGTAGGGGCATATTGCTCATGCAGCTATGCCCTCACCTGTGGTATAGTGCACCCTGCCTTAGGGCTGTAAGGCCTGCTAGAGGGGTGACTTACCTATGCCACAAGCAGTATTTTGTGTGCATGGCATCCTGAGGGGGATGCCATGTCGACTTTGCCTTTTTCTCCCCACCAACACACACAATCTGTAATGGCAGTGTGCATGTGTTGGGTAAGGGGTCCCTTAGGGTTGCACAACATATGTTGCAGCCCTTGGGGACCTTCCCTGGTCACAGGGCCCTTGGTACCTCTGGTACCTTTTACAAGGGACTTATCTGTGTGCCAGGGGTGTGCCAATTGTGGAAACAATGGTACATTTTAGGGGAAAGAACACTGGTGCTGGGGCCTGGTTAGCAGGGTCCCAGCACACTTCTCAGTCAAGTCAGCATCAGGCAAAAAGTGGGGGGTAACTGCAACAGGGAGCCATTTCCTTACAGACACCTTTTGTCCTCTTCTCCACGGGCCAGGGGCAATGGGCGCAGAGGAGTCCTGAGGTGTCAAGTTTTCTCCACTGGGAGCACTTGCGGTTGAGGGGGGCCTGTGGGCAGAGGCTGCAGACAGCATTGGTGAGTCCAAAGTGGAAAAGTGTAGGAAGCTGGCCTGGTGTCTGTTGGGTACCTAAGGTACTTACTCCCTATACCAGGTCCAGGTATCCCCTATGAGTGTAGTGTAAGTACTGTCTAGAAGCCAGGCTTTAGAGGTAGCTGTGGATGAGCAGCCAAGGCTTATCTAGGAAACATTCAAAGCTCATGCAATACCACTGTAGACACACAGCACTCACTCACATGAAAGAAAACACTCAGTGTTACAAACATAAAGGTAGTTTATATTAGTGACACAATACCAAAAAGTATTACAGATGCAACCCTCCAATAGTAGGTAAGTAACACACTAAATATATACACTAGTTATCAGCAATAGGCGTAGAAAGTGATATAAAACAGTGCAAATGTAATTAGACAATAGTGACCTGGGGGAGGGGAGTGGGGCCTAAACCATATACTAAAAAACTGGAATGCGAACACAGGACCCCCACCTATGTAAGTGGAATGTGTAGAGGAGAGCTGGGAGGTCCCTGACAACCTTCGATTCAAGATGGCACACCCCAGTGACCCCAGTGACCCTCTGGAGAAGCTCCCGGCACCACTCCTGGGGTGATGGACAGGGGAGTGGTCACTCCCCTTTCCATCGTTCAGTTTTGTGCCAGAGCAGGGACTGGAGGTCCCTGAACCGGTGTAGACTGGTTAATGCACAAAGGGCACCAAATGTGCCCTTCAGAGCATACCAGTGGCTTGTGGAGGCTACCCCTCCCAAGCCATGTAACACCTATTTCCAAAGGGAGAGGGTGTTACCCCCTCTCTCCAAAAGGAAATCCTTTTTTCTACCTTCCTGGGCTTGAGCTGTTCAAGCATCAGGAGGACAGAAACCTGTCTGAAGAGTGGCAGCAGCTTGGGCTGCTCGGAAAACCCCAGAAGGCTGGTAGGAGCTATGCTGGGGGTCCTCTAAGGAGCCACCAGAGTGCATGGAAGCATGCATCTAATGCTGGCAACAGTATTGGGGCATGATTTCGACATGTTTGATACCAAACACGCCTAGGTTTGGCGTTACCATTATGTAGCTGGACATAGGTATTGACCTAAGTCCAGTACACGTATAAAATGGCATCCCCGCACTCATGAAGTGCAGGAAAATCGAACTGAAGTTTATGGGGGCAGCTCTGCTAGGGCAGGGGTGCCCTCCACACAGGTACTTGCTCCCTGCCCTCTGGGCTAGGAGAGGCTGCCATAGGGGTGACTTACAGTGACCTGGTGCAGTGACCTGTAGTGAAAAGGGTCCATGCACCCTTTAACGCAGACGGCAATGGCAAGCCTGCAGAACACTTTGCATGGGCTCGCTATGGGTTGCATAATACATGCTGCAGCCCATGGGGATCCCCTGGTACCCCAGTGCCCTGGGTACCATATACTAGAGACTTACATGGGGCCAACAGTATGCCAAATGTGGGGTGAAAATGGTACAAGTTACCAAGTTATAAGGGAGAGAGTATAATCACTGGGGTCCTGGTTAGCAGGATCCCTATGAACACAGTCAAACACACTGACAGCAGGTAGAAAAATGGGGTAACCATGCCAGGAAAGAGGGTACTTTCCTATTGTAAGTCCAAGGTGGGCTTTTTCTTTGGAAGGCTAGGGGAACACGTTGACCCCGTTGGTCCCCTTCAGCTCAGGCTTTGTGGCACAGGTGCAGTGGTGCTTTCAGGTGTTGGGTTATGGTGGTCCGGAATCCTCGCAGTTTGTCATGGGGTGTCAAGAGTAAATGGTCTGGGAGTCTGTCATACACGAACTCCACAGCACCATAATGGCTGCACTGAAAACTGTGAAGTTTGGAATCAAACTTCTCAGCACAATAAATGCACACTGATGCCATTGTACATTTTATTGTAACATACACCCTAGAGGGCACCTTAGAGGTGCCCCCTGAAACCTTAACCGACTATCCGTGTAGGCTGACTAGTTTTAGCAGCCTGCCACACACCAGACATGTTGCTGGCCACATGGGGAGAGTGCCTTTGTCACTCTGTGGCTAGTCCCCCTGCAGGAACTGTAACACCTGGCGGTGAGCCTCAAAGTCTCCCCCCTTTGTTACAGCACCCCAGGGCACTCCAGCTAGTGGAGTTGCCCGCCCCCTCCGGCCATGGCCCCACTTTTGGCGGCAAGGCCGGAGGAGATAATGAGAAAAACAAGGAGGAGTCACTGGCCAGTCAGGACAGCCCCTAAGGTGTCCTGAGCTGAGGTGACTCTAACTTTTAGAAATCTTTCCCCAATAGGATTAGGGATGTGCCCCCCTCCCCTCAGGGAGGAGGCACAAAGAGGGTGTAGCCACCCTCAGGGTTAGTAGCCATTGGCCACTAACCCCCCCAGACCTAAACACACCCCTAAATTCAGTATTTAGGGGCTCCCCAGAACCTAGGAAACTAGATTCCTGCAACCCAAGAAGAAGAGGACTGCTGAACTGAAAAACCTGCAGAGAAGACGGAGACACCAACTGCTTGGGCCCAGCTCTACCGGCCTGTCTCCCCACTTCTAAAGACACTGCTCCAGCGACGCATTCCCAGGGTCCAGCAACCTCTGAAGCCTCAGAGGACTACCCTGCATATAGAAGGACCAAGAACTCCAGAGGACAGCGGCTCTGTTCACCAAAGACTGCAACTTTGCAACAAAGAAGCAACTTTGAAACAACACACGTTTCCCGCCGGAAGCGTGAGACTTTGCACTCTGTACCCGACGCCCCCGGCTCGACTTGTGGAGAACAAACACCACAGGGAGGACTCCCCAGCGACTACGAGACCGTGAGTAGCCAGAGTTGACCCCCCCCTGAGACCGCACAGCGACGCCTGCAGAGGGAATCCCGAGGCTCCCCATGACCGCGACTGCCTGCTTCATTGACCCGACGCCTGGTAAAGACTCTGCACCCGCAGCTCCCAGGACCTAAAGGATCCGACCTCCAGTGCAGGAGCGACCCCCAGGTGGCCCTCACCCTTGCCCAGGTGGTGGCTACAACGAGGAGCCCCCCTTGCCTGCCTGCATCGCTGAAGAGACACCATGGTCTCCCATTGAGTTCTATTGCGAACCCAATGCCTGTTTGCACACTGCACCAGGCCGCCCCGTGCTGCTGAGGGTGTACTTTTTGTGCTGACTTGTGTCCCCTCCCGGTGCCCTACAAAACCCCCCTGGTCTGCCCTCTGAAGACGCGGGTACTTACCTGCTGGCAGACTGGAACCAGGCACCCCCTTCTCCATTGAAGCCTATGTGTTTTGGGCACCACTTTGACCTCTGCACCTGACCGGCCCTGAGCTGCTGGTGTGGTAACTTTGGGGTTGCTCTGAACCCCCAACGGTGGGCTACCTTGGACCCAAACTTGAACCCCGTAGGTGGTTTACTTACCTGCAAAAACTAACAAACACTTACCTCCCCCAGGAGCTGTTGAAAATTGCACTGTCTAGTTTTAAAATAGCTATATGTCATTTATGTGAAAACTGTATATGCTATTTTGCTAATTCAAAGTTCCTAAAGTTCCTACATGAAATACCTTTCATTTGAAGTATTACTTGTAAATCTTGAACCTGTGGTTCTTAAAATAAACTAAGAAAATATATTTTTCTATACAAAAACCTATTGGCCTGGAATTGTCTGAGTGTGTTCCTCATTTATTGCATGTGTGTGTACAACAAATGCTTAACACTACCCTCTGATAAGCCTACTGCTCGACCACACTACCACAAAATAGAGCATTAGAATTATCTCTTTTTGCCACTATCTTACCTCTAAGGGGAACCCTTGGACTCTGTGCATACTATTCCTTACTTTGAAATAGTGCATACAGAGCCAACTTCTTACATTGGTGGATCAGCGGTGGGGTACAAGACTTTGCATTTGCTGGACTACTCAGCCAATACCTGATCACACAACTAAATTCCAAAAATTTTCATTAGAAACTGATTTTTGAAATTTGAGCTATTTTTCTAAGTTTTTAAAAGTCCTGCTAGGGCCTTGTGTTAGTCCCTGATAGCATTTCCTTTAGAGTTTAAAAGTTTTGTCAAAGTTTGAATTAAGTTCTAGAGATAGTTTTAGATTCTTAAAAAGTATTCCAACTTTTAGAAACTTAATGTCTAATGCAGAAGAGAATGTGATGGAACTCGACGTCACCCCTTACCTGAATCTTAGGATGTCAGAATTAAGGTCTCTCTGCAAAATCAAAAAGATTAAGACTGGTTCAAACCCTACCAAAATACAGCTCCAGGAGGTTTTGGCAGAGTTTGCCAAGAACAACCCCTCTGAGGATGACCTCCCAGAGGAAGAAGCTAGTGAATTGGAGGAAATCCCACCTCCAATCCTAGTTAGGGAGGCCAGGGCTCCTCAAACCCTGACTCCAAATGTGATAGTCAGAGATGCTGCTTCTCTCACAGGAGAGTCCAGCACCTCTGGGATCACTGAGGACAGCCTCAGTGAAGATGACCTACTGTTAGCCAGGATGGTCAAAAGATTGGCTTTAGAGAGAGACAGCTCCTAGCCATAGAAAGGGAAAGACAATAGATGGGCTTAGGTCCCATCAATGGTGGCTGCAACATAAATAGGGTCAGAGATTCTCCTAACATGTTGAAAATCCCTAAAGGGATTGTAACTAAATATGAAGATGGTGATGACATCACCAAATGGTTCACGGCTTTTGAGAGGGCTTGTGCAACCAGAAAAGTAAACAGATCTCACTGGGGTGCTCTCCTTTGGGAAATGTTCACTGGAAAGTGTAGGGATAGACTCCTCACACTCTCTGGAAAAGATGCAGAATCTTATGACCTCATGAAGGGAACCCTGATTGAGGGCTTTGGATTCTCCACTGAGGAGTATAGAAATAGGTTCAGGGGGGCACAAAAATCCTCGAGCCAGACCTGGGTTGATTTTGTTGACTACTCAGTAAAAACACTGGATGGTTGGATTCAAGGCAGTGGTGTAAATGATTATGATGGGCTGTACAATTTATTTGTGAAAGAACACCTATTAAGTAATTGTTCAAATGATAAACTGCATCAGCATCTGGTAGACCTAGGACCAATTTCTCCCCAAGAATTGGGAAAGAAGGCGGACCAATGGGTCAAGACTAGGGTGACCAAGACTTCCACAGGGGGTGACCAAAAGAAAGGGGTCACAAAGACTCCCCAGGGGAAGAGTGTTGAGACATCCAAAGGGAAAAATAGAGAAGAGTCTTCTATAGGGCCCCAAAAACCTGCTCAGGAGGGAGGGCCCAGAGCCCCTTCGCAATCCAATTTTGGGTACAAGGGTAAAAACTTTGATCCCAAAAAGGCCTGGTGTCGTAGCTGTAATCAGCCAGGACACCAAACTGGAGACAAGGCCTATCCCAAGAAAGGTTCCACTTCTAACTCTACTCCAGCTAACACTGGAATGGCCAGTCTCCAAGTGGGATCAACAGTGTGCCCAGAGCAAATCAGGGTTCACACTGAAGCTACATTAGTCTCTGAGGGTGGGGTGGATTTAGCCACACTGCCTGCCTGGCCCCCTAATATGCAAAAATACAGGCATCAACTCTTAATTAATTGGACAAGTGTAGAAGGCCTGAGGGATACAGGTGACAGTGTCACCATGGTGACAGAGAAACTGGTTTCCCCTGGTCAATACCTGGCTGGACAAACCTATCCAGTCACCAACGCTGACAATCAGACTAAAGTACATCCCATGGCTATGGTAACTTTAGAGTGGGGAGGGGTCAATGGCCTGAACAGGTGGTGGTCTCCTCAAATATCCCTGTAGACTGTTTGCTTGGAAATGACCTGGAGTCCTCAGCATGGGCTGAGGTAGAACTCAAAACCCATGCAGTCATGCTGGGTATCCCTGAACTGGTGTGTGTCAAGACAAGGGCACAGTGCAAGGCTCAGGGTGAAAAAGTGGTGTTGGAGCCTGGAAAAAGGGCCCAACCCACCAAGAGAAAAGGAAAGAAGACTAGGGAACCAGCTTCCACACAACAAGAAAAAGAGAACCTCTCTTGCCAGGAAGAAGTTCTGCCCTCTGAGGGAACTGAGCCCCTGGAGTTAGAACCTTATCAGGTTAAGCTCCTAGGCCCAGGGGGACCCTCAAGGGAACAGTTGTGTAAGAGGCAAGAAACCTGTCCCTCTCTTGAAGGCCTTAGGCAGCAAGCTGCTGAAGAGTCCAATGGAAAAATAACAGGAACACATAGAGTCTATTGGGAAGATGGACTCCTTTGCACTGAGGCAAGAGATCCCAAACCTGATGCCACTAGGAGAGTGGTAGTGCCTCAGGAGTTTAGGGAGTTCATTCTAACCTTAGCTCATGATATTCCTCTTGCTGGGCATTTGGGACAGACCAAGACGTGGGAGAGACTAGTCAACCACTTCTATTGGCCCAACATGTCCCAGAAGGTCAAGGAGTTTTGTGTCTCCTGTGCCACCTGTCAAGCCAGTGGTAAGATAGGTGGACACCCAAAGGCCCCCCTCATTCCACTTCCAGTGGTGATGGGTCCCCTTTGAAAGAGTGGGTGTGGACATAGAGCGTCCACTTGAACCTCCCACAGCCTCAGGGAACCAATACATACTAGTAGTAGTGGATCATGCTACTAGATACCCTGAAGCAATTCCCCTTAGGTCGACTACTGCCCCTGCAGTAGCCAAGGCACGCATTGGTATTTTTACCAGCGTGGGATTTCCTAAGGAGGTGGTGTCTGACAGAGGTACCAACTTTGTCAGCATACCTGAAACACATGAGGAATGAGTGTGGGGTGACTTACAAATTCACCACACCATACCATCCACAAACCAATGGTCTTGTTGAAAGATTTAACAAGACATTGAAAGGCGTGATCATGGGGCTCCCTGAAAAACTCAAAAGGAGATGGGATGTCCTCTTGCCATGTCTGCTTTTCGCCTACAGAGAGGTGCCTCAGGAGGGAGTAGGGTTTTCCCACTTTGAACTTCTGTTTGGCCTTCCTGTAAGGGGACCACTAGCTCTTGTAAAAGAAGGCTGGGAGAGACCTCTTCATGAGCCTAAACAAGATATAGTGGACTATGTACTAGGCCTACGTTCAAGGATGGCAGAGTATATGGAAAAGGCAAGTAAAAACCTTGAGGCCAGCCAACAACTCCAGAAGTTTTGGTATGACCAAAAGGCTGCTATGGTTGAGTTTCAGCCAGGGTAGAAAGTCTGGGTTCTGGAGCCTGTGGCTCCCAGGGCACTTCAGGACAGATGGAGTGGCCCTTACCCAGTGCTAGAGAAGAAGAGTCAGGTCACCTACCTGGTAGACCTAGGCACTACCAGGACCCCCAAAAGGGTGATCCATGTGAACCGCCTCAAGCTCTTCCATGACAGGGCAGATGTGAATCTGTTGATGGTAACAGATGAGGACCAGGAAGCTGAGAATGAGCCTCTCCCTGATCTCCTCTCCACAGACCCTAAAGATGGTTCAGTTGATGGAGTGATCTATTCAGACACCCTCTCTGGCCAACAGCAATCTGACTGTAGGAAAGTCCTGCAGCAGTTTGCTGAGCTCTTTTCCCTAACCCCTGGTCAGACACACCTGTGTACCCATGATGTGGACACAGGAGACGGTCAGACTGTCTGAAAATTTTGTTTTTGACAGGCATGCTAAGTTAAGGAAAGCATCAAAGTGGAAGTCTACAAGATGCTGGAATTGGGAGTCATTGAGCACTCTGACAGCCCCTGGGCTAGCCCAGTGGTCTTAGTCCCCAAACCTCACACCAAAGATGGAAAGAGAGAGATGAGGTTTTGTGTGGACTACAGAGGACTTAATTCTGTCACCAAGACAGATGCCCATCCCATTCCAAGGGCAGATGAATTGATAGACAAACTAGGTGCTGCCAGATACTTAAGTACATTTGACTTGACAGCAGGGTACTGGCAAATCAAAATGGCACCAGGAGCAAAAGAAAAGACCGCATTCTCCATACCTGATGGGCATTATCAGTTTACTGTTATGCCCTTTGGTTTAAAGAATGCCCCTGCCACCTTCCAAAGGTTGGTGAATCAAGTCCTTGCTGGCTTGGAGTCCTTTAGTGCAGCTTATCTTGACGATATTGCTGTCTTTAGCTCCAGCTGGCAGGATCACCTGGTCCACCTGAAGAAGGTTTTGAAGGCTCTGCAAGCAGCAGGCCTCTCTATCAAGGCATCCAAATGTCAGATAGGGCAGGGAACTGTGGTTTACTTGGGACACCTTGTAGGTGGAGGCCAAGTTCAGCCACTCCCGCCTAAGATCCAGACTATTCTGGACTGGGCAGCTCCAAAAACCCAGACTCAAGTCAGGGCATTCCTTGGCTTGACTGGGTACTACAGGAGGTTTGTGAAGGGATATGGATCAATAGTGACACCCCTCACAGAACTTACCTCCAAGAAAATGCCCAAGAAGGTAAACTGGACTGTAGAATGCCAACAGGCCTTTGACACCCTGAAGCAAGCCATGTGCACAGCACCAGTTCTCAAAGCTCCAGATTACTCCAAGCAGTTCATTGTGCAGACTGATACCTCTGAACATGGGATAGGGGCAGTTTTGTCCCAAACAAATGATGATGGCCTTGACCAGCCTGTTGCTTTCATTAGCAGGAGGTTACTCCCCAGGGAGCAGCGCTGGAGTGCCATTGAGAGGGAGGCCTTTGCTGTGGTTTGGTCCCTGAAAAAGCTGAGACCATACCTCTTTGGTACTCACTTTGTAGTTCAAACTGACCACAGACCTCTCAGATGGCTGATGCAAATGAAAGGTGAAAATCCAAAACTGTTGAGGTGGTCCATCTCCCTACAGGGAATGGACTTTATAGTGGAACACAGACCTGGGACTGCCCATGCCAATGCAGATGGCCTTTCCAGGTTCTTCCACTTAGAAAATGAAGACTCTCTTGGGAAAGGTTAGTCTCATCCTCTTTCGTTTGGGGGGGGGGGTAATGTAAGGAAATGCCTCCTTGGCATGGTTACCCCCTGACTTTTTGCCTTTGCTGATGCTAAGTTATGATTTGAAAGTGTGCTGAGGCTGCTAACCAGGCCCCAGCACCAGTGTTCTTTCCCTAACCTGTACCTTTGTTTCCACAATTGGCACACCCTGGCATCCAGGTAAGTCCCTTGTAACTGGTACCTCTGGTACCAAGGGCCCTGATGCAAGGGAAGGTCTCTAAGGGCTGCAGCATGTCTTATGCCATCCTGAGGACCCCTCACTCAGCACAGACACACTGCTTGCCAGCTTGTGTGTGCTAGTTGGGATAAAACGACTAAGTCGACATGGCACTCCCCTCAGGGTGCCATGCCAACCTCACACTGCCTATAGGTATAGATAAGTCACCTCTTTAGCAGGCCTTACAGCCCTAAGGCAGGGTGCACTATACCATAGGTGAGGGCATAAGTGCATGAGCACTATGCCCCTACAGTGTCTAAGCAAAACCTTAGACATTGTAAGTGCAGGGGAGCCATAAGAGTATATGGTCTGGGAGTCTGTCATACACGAACTCCACAGCACCATAATGGCTACACTGAAAACTGTGAAGTTTGGTATCAAACTTCTCAGCACAATAAATGCACACTGATGCCAGTGTACATTTTATTGTTACATACACCCCAGAGGGCACCTTAGAGGTGCCCCCCGAAACCTTAACCGACTATCCGTGTAGGCTGACTAGTTTTAGCAGCCTGCCACACACCAGACATGTTGCTGGCCACATGGGGAGAGTGCCTTTATCACTCTGTGGCTAGTAACAAAGCCTGTACCGGGTGGAGGTGCTTCTCACCTCCCCCTGCAGGAACTGTAACACCTGGCGGTGAGCCTCAAAGGCTCACCCCCTTTGTTACAGCACCCCAGGGCACTCCAGCTAGTGGAGTTGCCCGCCCCCTCCGGCTACGGCCCCAGTTTTGGCGGCAAGGCCGGAGGAGATAATGAGAAAAACAAGGAGTCGTCACTGGCCAGTCAGGACAGCCCCTAAGGTGCCTGAGCTGAGGTGACTCTAACTTTTAGAAATCCTCCATCTTGCAGATGGAGGATTCCCCCCAATAGGATTAGGGATGTGCCCCCCTCCCCTCAGGGAGGAGGCACAAAGAGGGTGTATCCACCCTCAGGGCTAGTAGCCATTGGCTACTAACCCCACAGACCTAAATACACCCCTAAATTCAGTATTTAGGGGCCCCCCAGAACCTATGAAACTAGATTCCTGCAACCTAAGAAGAAGGGGACTGCTGAACTGAAAAACCTGCAGAGAAGACGGAGACACCAACTGCTTTGGCCCCAGCTCTACCGGTCTGTCTCCCCACTTCTAAAGACACTGCTCCAGCGACGCGTTCCCAGGGTTCAGCAACCTCTGAAGCCTCAGAGGACTACCCTGCATCTAGAAGGACCAAGAACTCCCGAGGACAGCGGCTCTGTTCACCAAAGACTGCAACTTTGCAACAAAGAAGCAACTTTGAAACAACACACGTTTCCTGCCGGAAGCGTGAGACTTTGCACTCTGCACCCGACGCCCCCGGCTCGACTTGTGGAGAACAAACACCACAGGGAGGACTCCCCGGCGACTACGAGACTGTGAGTAGCCAGAGTTGACCCCCCCTGAGCCCCCACGGCGACGCCTGCAGAGGGAATCCCGAGGCTCCTCCTGACCGCGACTGCCTGATTCAAAGACCCGACGCGTGGTAAAGACTCTGCACCCGCAGCCCCTAGGACCTGAAGGATCCGATCTCCAGTGCAGGAGCGATCCCCAGGTGGCCCTCTCCCTTGCCCAGGTGGTGGCTACCCCGAGGAGCCCCCTCCCCCCCCCCCCCCCCCTTGCCTGCCTGCATCGCTGAAGAGACCCCTTGGTCTCCCATTGAGTTCTATTGCGAACCCGACGCCTGTTTGCACACTGCACCCGGCTGCCCCTGTGCTGCTGAGGGTGTACTTTTTGTGCTGACTTGTGTCCCCCCCGGTGCCCTACAAAACCCCCCTGGTCTGCCCTCCGAAGACGCGGGTACTTACCTGCTGGCAGACTGGAACCGGGGCACCCCCTTCTCCATTGAAGCTTATGTGTTTTGGGCACCACTTTGACCTCTGCACCTGACCGGCCCAGAGCTGCTGGTGTGGTAACTTTGGGGTTGCTCTGAACCCCCAACGGTGGGCTACCTTGGACCCAAACTTGAACCCCGTAGGTGTTTTACTTACCTGCAAAAACTAACAAACACTTACCTCCCCCAGGAACAGTTGAAAATTGCACTGTCTAGTTTTAAAATAGCTATATGTCATTTATGTGAAAACTGTATATGCTATTTTGCTAATTCGAAGTTCCTAAAGTTCCTACATGAAATACCGTTCATTTGAAGTATTACTTGTAAATCTTGAACCTGTGGTTCCTAAAATAAACTAAGAAAATATATTTTTCTATACAAAAACCTATTGGCCTGGAATTGTCTCTGAGTGTGTGTTCCTCATTTATTGCCTGTGTGTGTACAACAAATGCTTAACACTACCCTCTGATAAGCCTACTGCTAGACCACACTTCCACAAAATAGAGCATTAGAATTATCTCTTTTTGCCACTATCTTACCTCTAAGGGGAACCCTTGGACTCTGTGCATACTATTCCTTACTTTGAAATACTGCATACAGAGCCAACTTCCTACAGAGATATATTGTGCAAAGAGTCCAGGGGCTCCCTTACCAGAACAACTTGGGATTGCTATAGCAAGCCCTTGCCCACTGGTAAGGGAACCCCTGGACTCTGTGCACAATATATCTCATATTGATATATCATATAAAGAACCAACTTCCTACACAGTTGTAGCCCCAGTCTAGCCTATGATGATCGCAGTAGATGTAATCCCTGTCTGGGCCTGTAATGATCACAGCAGTTGTAGCCCGTCTGGGCCTATGATGATAATGGCAATTTTAGCGTTTCCTGCCAGGAACCAAGATGAGAGACCATAATGACCCTCTGTCACATGGGTCACTTTCATCCCTCTCTCAGGCAAGCGGCTCCCTCTGGATGTCCCTCAGGCACAGGGTGAATGCAGGGCCTCTCTAATGAGCAGTCTGTCCTCCTGCAGGGCCAGGAAGACCATTCCCGCTCTCTGTAGGCAGGCTTCTACTTGCTTCTGGCAGGTCCATAGCTCCTCCAGCAGAAAGTGCAGTCTCCAGGTCATCTTCTTGTACAGCAGTCCTTTCAATACTATGTGAAGCACTCCATTCCCTGGTCATAAAGGACTTGGAACTGAAATAAAGTGTGGTGGCATGGGTCCCCTTTTTTATACAACACTTTGTCATGGATTGTGTAGGGGCGGTCTAAAACTGCTGAACCAATGATGGTTCATTCAAGTGTCCTCATCAGACTGCTTTTCATACATAGCCTTTTTGTAGTGTGATGTTTCTCAGAGAAGGTAGCACCTATTCTGAAAATAGAAATAAACAGTAACACTGTTCCACGTTAGTCAGTATAAGAAAGTGCCCCTTTTTTTTACATGGTCACCCCCATTTTTTGCCTGGTAATTGATGCATTGTTGACTGAAAGTGCACTGGGTTCCTGCTAACCAGGTCTCAAGTGCCAGATCTCTTTCCCTAAAAACTGTGCAATTGTTGCCCAATTGGCAAAACCTTTGCCCCCCTGTAAGTCTCTAGTAAATGATACCCAGGGCATGTTGACTAATTAAGGTCCCCAAGTGCTGCAGCATGTATTGTGCTACCCTCAGGGACCCTTCACCTAGCATATGCAGACTGTCATTGAGGGCTGCAGGGTACTATTACATGAATTATTACAGTGATTTAACTTGAGCACTAAAATCCTAAGTAATATTATGTTGAGAGGCTCAGTGGAAGTTAAGACCTTGGCATGTTGGAGTGTTGTCATTTACCCTTGGGCTGACTTGATTTATCTTTGGCATGTTTCCTTTTCAGCGGCTTGCATGGTTTGACCTGCTCATGCCAGGTAGAGTGGAAATAACCCCCCAATCAAGTTCCCTTGGTTGGTGGTATTCCTGAAGGGCTTCTTCCTAATTTGTGCAGCATAAATGTAGGATGATAGATTTGATACAGTGGCACATCTTTATTATTTATTACGAACATTATCTGGTGTTAGACCATTGTCTGTAATGACCCAACCACTTCCGCTAAACTCTGGAATCAGAATCTGAATACTGGCCCCATAAACATGGAGAGTAGTTGATACGTGCTGTGTTTCTGAACTGTGATTGTTTTATTGTCCTCAGATAGATTCATATGCCTAAATCTACTCAGAGACTACCTTGTGATTAACTTGGGGTTTTCTTCTATTTCATTCTTTCCATTTTTATTCTTTCCTTAGATGTGATAACTACTGATGATGTAGACGAAGCACCTGATGAAATGATTGAATATGATTCTCCTGAGCAGCTGGAAGAACAACTAGTGACGTTGTCTTCATTGCCAGAGTCAAGGTGGAAGAATCTCCTGGATCTTGATATGATTAAGGTAACCGTTATTAGACTAGCTTTTTCATCTGAACTTCCTGTGTTTTAAATGTGCACATATTTTGTCTTGGTATTTCTGTCCTTATTCAAACATGCTTTCTTATCAGTTGTATTTTTTATTTTATTAAATTATTTATTTATTTTTTCAAGTCCATTAGTCAGATTCCCCATAGCACTCCATCAGACCACAGTCTTTACAAAGCACAATTTGGTTGTGAGAATTACATTCTAAACAAGGCAGATATCAACCGTGTGGGTACAGTAAAGACCCCATTCGATTAGATGGAGAATCTTCTTCAAGGGAAGAACAGATGAAGTATAAGTGTCCAAGGGTGGTTCTACTCTTTTAGGTTGGAGTCACCAAAAAGAGCAAGTCATTAAGCTGGATCCCAATAAAAAAGAAACAGTCCTATTAGTTTAAAGACCTAGCTATAGAGATCAGGTGTGCGAGGAAATTCCACAGGTGCCCTCATAAGAATTAGGCCTGCTTATTCATTTCCAGCTGTAGGAAGCTGGCTATCTATGCAGTGACTCGGTGTAGGGAGGGAACTTAGCAGATAGTCCAGGACAACCCTTATTGGTTTACAGGGGTAAAAGTGACAATCCCAAAAGCTTACTTTTGTAGTAGTTTGGGCGAGCGGTTAGGCTTATCAGAGGGTAGTGCTAAGCATTTGTTGAACATGCAGAGTCAATAAATGAGAGACACGCTCAAGAAGCAACTCGAAACCAGTTGTTTAGAAAAATAGTTACCTTTTTGTATTATTTATAAGCACCAGAACATTTGCAGAAAAATAAATACTATTGCAGTTCTCAGAATGATGGGCAATTAAGTAACACTTATCCAGTATTGGATCTTTCATAGATTCACAAACTAGAATCATTCCCTGTTGTTGAAGTGGGAGTTCCACTGTATCATAGTAAAGCAGTATGTAAAAAACTATAAGAGCCATAATGGCAGTAGGCCATCAGCTTAATAGCTTATTTATGTTGTTTTTTTTTTTTTTTCCCCAAAGGACCAAACTTGAACTATGACCAATCTAGCACCCTCTAGAACACTCCAGAGAGAGGCTGATTCCCTCAGATTTTCTACTGCACGTCATGTGAAGGAGAGTCTCTGCGAGTTCTGCTCAGTTTTTTCCTCTGATTTTCCCGTTTTTAGCATCTACAATGTCTGAATCTTTATAGAAAGGTCTGTTTTGCTTCTTCAAGTCCTGTGGGAAGAAAAGACTGCATGTGTACAACCCACACAGAGACTGTCTCTACTGCCTTTGCTCACAACATCAGGTAAAGCAGTGCAGAACTTTGCCGTACTTTCTCTTCCAAAATTTTAAGAGACAGAAGATTGCTTCCAAAAGTCCAACTCTTCAGATAATGACAGTGATTCAGCTGTAAGACCCTATAAAAGGTCAAAATCTTCTGACCAAGGGGTTTCTGAGGAGAGTAGGAAGGCCTTGAAGTCTCACCGCAAAGACCCTCAAAGAAAGGAGAAAATTGCACTTACGCTGCAAGGTTGGCCTTCTCCCAACTGTCTACTCCCTCTTGAAGAAAAAGGAGCACCTCTTCATCAGAACCGTTGAGGTCTAAATCTACTCTCACATCTCCGATAACGACGACAGCACTGTCGAAGTTAGGTTGATGACAACACTTACCCTCACCACGGTCTCATCGACGAAGGCATTGTTGTCAAGAACATGGTCTACGGCAGCTATCAGTTCTCCCATTTCATTCACTAAGGTATTTTCTTCTAAGTCATCATCAACGGTGGTTCTGACATCACCACCGCTGTCAAAGAAGATACCGTCAACAAGGTCAGCGTCAGCAAAGACGCTGTTGACAATATCACCGCTGATAAGCACCGTCATCTACTTTCCCATTGACGACACCACTGTCCGTGACAGGACCGTCATAGATAACATCTTCAATAGGAGAAATTTTGCCTGCAACATCCCACTTCACTTTTGCATTGTCTTCGACGTCGTTGACAGATGCAACTACTTCAATTTAAACGACAACGATTTCAAAGACTGCCTTGTGCCCTGAAGCGACTTCTCCCAGCAAAGTCTCAGCTTTGCTACCAAGCCATCTGCTGGATTGGGAGGAGTCAGGTGATAAAGGATCTTTTGGAGACTCACCTAGTCCCTCAGAACATAGCGTGAAGTACCAGGAGGACGAGGAAGATGAAGACTACAGCCAGCAATGCTGTGAGTCTTATTACACCCCTCCTAGCAATCATTATGAGCACTATGACTATTTTCAACCTAGACAAGATGATGTACAAATGCCCACCACGCTGGTTCAGAATTTGCAGGCCATGCTGCAAGATTACAGGAGGTTTCCAGAATCTACCACAGAATAACCGTCAACGCAACACCAGACTGTTTCTCTTGCCACACCAAGAAATATCTCTCCAACGCCCACGCCCAGGTTCACACCAGCGTCAATCATTGCAGTACCTCGTAGGGAGGATAACACTTCTACAGAAGAAGAGAAGAGGGTGAAATTCCTGGTTCACATAACTGCAGGACGAATGGGACGGTTACTTGGTCCCTACTCCATCTCCTCATCTTTCAGACTCTCCCTCTGAAGACGTTTGGGGTTTCCACAGCTAATATACCAGGCTGCAGCACGATTACATCTCCCAACCTCCATTACACAGTCAGACTGTTTTCTGCACGATTTTAAGGAGCAGGCTAGAAAGTCTGTGGGAGCCAGCCCCATCATAGATTACATCTGGAATGAGGAACTTAAAATCATGAAAAGTCCAGCTACGGTACCTCCAGTTCCATAGCGCCTAGATAAAATATACAAGGCCAAGGATGATTCCTCTGCTTGCCTCACCTGTCAGCCTAAGCCTGACTCTGTTGTCCCTCTGGCAGTCCAAAGACGTTCAAAACATCCCTCTGTTCCATCTCTACGCCACCAGATAAAGAAGCCAGGCATCTGGGCAATGTGGGGAAGAGATTCCCCTCTCATGTCTGTCATTACCATCAGCGCAGCCAACACTCTTGCAATCCTAGGGCGCTATGACTGCCAAATGTGGTCAGATATCAGAAGCCTACTCTATCTCATCCCCGAGGACAGGAAGTGTGAAGAAGTACGTTCACCCTCCTGTAGTAGCTTCTTCCCTTCAGAGATTGATTATTCCTTTGACATTGCTTCCAAAGGTTTCCAACAATTAGCCGGAGCAGCAGTTTTAAGGCACCAAGGATGGCTAAAAGCGACATCTTTTAGACCTGAGGTCCAATAAATAAATATTGGACATGGCCTGGGAAGCATATTAATGACGCCTTTTTGAGAATTAAAACTTGCACAGACACTGCTAGGTCTCTCGGCACTTTACAGTTCAAGAACTTGGTCTTTTGAGGTGCCAGAGGAAGAGGTTTTTCCTCTTACAGAAGTGGCTACCAATGACCCCCAACAGTTTCAAACCCAGTCTCAATATAGCCCCCCCTACTATGGGGCCTATCGCCAGCCACCCACTTGCCGGAAGCAAGCCCTCCCCCCCGCTTCTCCTCTTTCCCCAGGTCGTGAAACAGGCAGCAAGCAATGACCTGGACCAGGTACCAGTTACATCCACTCCTTCAACCTATGTGGGCACAAATATCTCAAACTACCTCTGCCAATGAAAGGGGATAACATCAGACAAATGGGTGTTTGATTTAGTAAACTAAGGCCATAACTCGGAGTTTGTGCAGGGACCACCAAACCAGCCTCCGAAAGAAATACATCCACCTCGTCTTCACTTACTTAGGAAAGAAGCCTTGATAATGCTGTCCAAAGCCGCAACAGAGAAGGTTCCTTTTCATCAAAGAGGATCACATTTTGTAGGTTTGTTTTGGTGCGAAAGAAGACTGGGGATTGGCGGCCCATACTGGACCTCAGGAAACTCAACAAATTTCTGCGAAAACAATCTTCCATGTGATTACTCTATCAGACATCCTTCATCTTTTAAACAGAGGAAATTACATAACATCATTGATTGGATTTGCAGGATGCTTACTTCCATATTCCCATTCATCTTAAGCATCGTAAATATCTGTTTCACTGTAGCCAGTACCCATTACCAATTCAGAGTCGTACCTTTTGGGCTAAAGTCAGCCCATTGAATTTTCACAAATTCTCACCCCAGTGGCAGCTACACTCCACAAACCAGGTCACCGCTACAAGCATATCAAGCTACCAGAGCATGCCTCTTATTGTTTTGCAGGCTGGGCCTCCCTGTTAACCTCCACCTTTCCCTCCCACTCAAAAAATAATGTTTCTGGGAGCCAGCCTCTATACAATCGAGAACAAAGCTTATTTATCAAAAGACAGACAGTGAAGGCTGTCCAATCTGGCCCTACAAATCTCCAGAACAAACTCTGTTTCTTTAAGACTATTCAAGCCGCTCATGTGGATGATATTCTCTGCAATAAACCTTGTTCCGTTAGCATGACTAAAGATGAGACCGTTACAAGAGGAGCTATAGATACAATGGATCCAGTCTCAAAGCTCCTTCCAAGACTTGATCAGCATTACCCCAAGGATGGTGGAGACACTGGCATGGTAGTTTCACATAAATCTCTCTCATGGCCTTAAGTTCCTGACTCCAGTTCCAGACTTCGTCATCACAACCGATGCTTCCTTGAAGGGCTGGGCGGCCATTTACAGGACCTGCCGTTCCAAGGGACACGGTCCAAACAACCGAAACTAATGCACATCAGTCGCCTAGAACTGAAAGCAATATTTCTCACGCTGCAAGCTTTTTTGCCACAAATAGCAGGCTCCTGCATGCTGGTCCATACAGACAACGCAGCCAGCATGTATTATGCTAACAAGCAGGGAGGAACCCAGTCTCCGTCTCTTTCCCAAGAAGCCCAAGGTCTTTGGCATATGCTCACAATTCATACCATATCTCTACAAGCCAAACATGTATTGGGGGCAAACAATAACTCAGTGTACATTCTAAGCAGAAGCGGGGATAACTAGACAGCTGGAATTGGACAAGATTTTCTCATGCTGGGGGAAGCCAGTGCTGGAACTCTTCTTGACAGACAAGTTCTCCACCAGCCAATCCCCACTCCCAGGGTCATGAGGGAATGCCCCTTCAATGCAATGGTCCAGAATTTATGCATACATCCCCCAGTCTCCCCCCCACCCTTCACATGACTTCCCAAAGTTCTCAGCAAAATGAAGACTGAACACTGTTGACTTGTCCTGACCGACCCCATGTGGCCCAGACAACACTGGTTTACAAAACTCATTCTCCTGTCTGTGACCAATTCCAGATGCCTTCCGAAGAAGCAGCAAACTCTTCTGACAATGAACCAGGGCCAAGTTTTTCACCCGAAGCCAGCCTCTCTCCACTTGCATGCATGGCTCATAAGTTCTATGAGTTTTGAAACTTGAACCTCACTCAAGAATGCAGCGATATTGCAGAGATATATTATCCAAAGCAAGGGCGGAGAGTACGAACAAAACTTACAGGGTAAAGTGGAAAATATTCTGTTCATTGTGCCAGCAGAATAACTTGCACCCGTTTGAAGCATCTCCCAAACAGATTATACCTTATCTACTTTCACTAGCCAAATCAGGCCTTGTTCATGCATCAATTAAGGTTCATCTTGCCACAATTTCAAGGTACAGACGTTCTACACAGACTGCATCTCTCTGCTCCAAAAGACTAGTTAAACAATTCCCTCCCTGAGAGGCTCCCCTTATTATTAAGGATGTTATTCCCAGTTTTGCTTGAAAATCTGAAGAAATCAGCCTCTCTTGGGATTGGGAGTGCTGTAGAGGGTGCTAGTACCAGATTGATCATAGTTCAAGTTTGGTCCTTTTTCTAAAAGACATAGTTAGGCTATTAAACTGATGGCCTACTGCCATTATAGCTTAAAATAGTTTTTTACATACTGCTTTATTGTGATACCATGGAATTCCCACATCAACAACAGGGAGTGACTCAAGCCTGTGCATCTATAAAAGATACCAATATTGCATAACTGCGGTTACAGACAGGTAACTCATTTTCTTTTTGTAGAAGAATGCATTTTACGTAGCACAAGGTACTAGGGCTGCATAGGAGTTCTTACACTCAATTCTTGATGGTCCCCTGAAGGTAGGGGGGTGCAAAGTTATTGACAAGACCAGCAGTTCAGTTTTTCCTGGCCAGGAGTGTCCAGATGCAGTGGTGTTGGTTGTGTCGGGTTCCTGTGCACCAAGCACTTGGCGATGAGGGGGTAGGGGGTTAATGGGGGAGAGCACCTGGAAAACGAATGCCAGGGGGTGCTTGGGGACAAGTCAGGGAGTTCCCAACAGGGGGACTCGATCCGTGGGCGTTCGGAGAGCAGAGGTAAACCTTTGAAAGTCGTGGACCTGGGCCAGTGCACTTGGATGCAGTGGATCCTTAGCGGTAGTGTTTCGGTATCAAGGAACACACAGTTCTTTCGGGGATCTGCAGATGGAGAAACAAGGCAACTGGATGAGTGTGGAGGCTGTCATCTGCGGAGATGCTGATTGTCTTCAAAGTGCTGGAGAACCTCTGAGGCTTTTGGAGTCCCCACAGCTGCAGGAGTCGTGATGGGACGGCAGCAGGTAAGCAGGCACGATTTTGTGCCAAAAGTTAACCATGCATCCACAGTTCTTGCTCTTCTGTGTCCTCCTCTTCTTGTTGTCGGGTGAATCTGGCTTTTGGTGTTAGGGAGCTGCCTAAATGCTGAATTTAGGGGAGTGTAGGGTAGTAGCCAATGGGCTACTTACCCTTGGCGTTGCCTACACCCTGTTGTGACCACCTCCTTTAGGGAATGGGCATATCCCTATCCTAGAAGGCCTAGTTCTGACCAAAACCAAGATGGTGAAACCCTTCCTCGAGTGTCCACCTCAGGTAGCCCACCTTAGGGGTATGATTAGCCCAGGGGTGGTACACTCCTACAGACTTGCTAATTTTCCCATCTGTTCTCGAGCCAAATTGGCCTCAGGACATGGGGTGGCAGCACCTAGTGTTGGGGCAGCCAGTGGGTGTGCATACCAAAGGCCTCAGGGTCTTTGAAGATCCCGACATTGTTATGCAGATCTGCTAGCCGTCGTGCTGGAGTGGGTGGTAACACACCTCTCTCGAACAGGCATTGTTTCAGACCTCTGAGTCCAGGCTCTCTCCTCTAGGGGGTCAGGAACCAGTCTTGTGGTAAAAGACTGGACCAAACTAGTCAGTCAGCATGCCAAGAGACTGGTAGGGTTCAGAGGGGAACCTCTAAAGTGCCCTTGGGTGCAAGTCTCCACATCCTCAGAAAGTGCCACAGCACCAACAGCTTCAAAGTTACTGTTTAGAGAGACAGCTGCACATGTCTGTCCCCTACTCGCCAAGACTTCAGCTGTCATTTACAGACAGTAAAGAAATGTCCAAAAGCCTTCCTACTAACCTGCAGCTTTACTGATAAAACTATAAAATGTATTACATTAATCTGTGAAAATTGGGTTTCAGAAAACATTTATCATTTGCACATCACCAAGTGAAGTGTTCAGACTTTTTTTCATCCTATTAAAATATTTTTTTTCTCATTCTAAAGTACAAAAAATGGTTTTTCACAGCTACTGAAATATATTTTGAAATGTTTGTAAAGTTGACTTAGTTATATAAATGGGTGTTAGGAAAAAGCTGGAACTTACAAAATCCTGGAACTCTGCAGTCACAAGGAAAAATATTTCCATTGCAAGAAGACAAACTGACATTTGACCTCTGTCTCTAAACACAGAGCACACCGAAGCGACGAATGTGGTGAGAGAAAAACAGAGGCAGGCACACCACTCTGTCACCTGCAAATGAAGCACCAGGAAAGTAATTTCTTGTTCGATGGCATCTGTCGCTGTAGATACACATGGTATGCATGAGCTCGCCATCTGGTGTTGGGTCGGAGTGTTACAAGTTGTTTTTCTTCGAAGAAGTGTTTTCGAGTCACGGGACCGAGTGACTCCACCTTCTGTGCTCATTGCGCATGGGCGTCGACTCCATCTTCGATTGTTTTCTTTCCGCCATCGGGTTCGGACGTGTTCCTGTCGCTCCGAGTTTCGGAACGGAAAGATAGCTGAAGACGGAAGATTTTCGACGGTATCGTTGCGATCCGGTTAGAGATAGACACATACGACGACGCGTTGAACATCGAAGCGCTTCGGTGCCCTTCGGGGTAGATTTCGGCACCCCGTCGGGGCCTAGTCGGCCCGACCGCGTGGAGGACAACGCCGATGGAACGGACCCCGTTTCGATTCTGCCCCGAATGCCACAACAAATATCCTTATACGGACCTACACTCGGTCTGTAATCTGTGCCTGTCACCCGAGCACAGTGAAGAATCCTGCGAGGCCTGTCGGGCGTTCCGGTCCCGAAAAACTCTGCGCGACCGTCGAGCGAGAAGACTGCAGATGGCGTCCACGCCAAAAGAGCGTCGACAGTTCGAGACAGAAGAAGAACAGGAGGAATCCTTTTCCATCCAGGATTCAGACTCCGACGAGCTACACTCTACAAGAACTGTGAGTAAGACGTCGAGATCAAACCTTAAAAAAGGAAAGAAGGCCCAGGGGACGCCACTGCCAACCGGCCATGGCTCCACCCAAATTCTCGGTGACCAACAATCGGCACCGAAAAAGGCCCATTCAGTGTCGAGATCGTCCGACTTCGGTCGAGACACCGGCACGCAGCCTCCTCGGGACCGAGAGAGTGCTAAACAGAAGCATCGACACCGAGAGTTCGGTGTCGACACCGATCGACGCCGAGACAGTGGCGCCGAAGACCATAGAGGCCAAGAATTTTCGGCACAGAAAAAGAGGAAGGTTACCTCGGAGCCGAAAAAACAATCGACAGGGTTTTCGGAGCCGAAAAAAGCGACATCAGACCCTGTTTCTGGCTCCTATACCGAAGAGCATTCTATGTCTTCTCAAATGAAGAAACATAGATTTGAACAAGAACTGCAATCCACTGACGTGGATCACACGCAAAAGCGTATCTTTATTCAGCAGGGGACTGGGAAGATCAGTACCCTTCCACCTGTCAAACGAAAGAGAACGCTTCAGTTTACTCCTCAGCAACAAACAACACAAAAGGTAACACCTCCTCCCTCGCCTCCACCTGTAACTCCGGCTTCGCCAACTTACACCCCGTCACATTCGCCAGCTCACACCGCCATGAGCCACGATGACCAAGATCAGGATGCGTGGGACTTGTACGACGCACCAGTGTCTGATAACAGCCCAGACACATACCCAACTAGGCCATCACCACCGGAAGACAGCACAGCCTACTCACAAGTGGTGGCTAGAGCAGCTCTATTCCATAATGTGGAACTACACTCGGAACAAGTAGAGGATGATTTTTTATTTAACACCCTCTCCTCAACCCACAGCTCCTACCAAAGCCTGCCGATGCTCCCAGGCATGCTACGCCATGCAAAGGACATTTTCAAGGAGCCAGTTAAAAGTAGGGCAGTGACGCCTAGGGTGGACAAAAAGTATAAGGCGCCTCCTACGGACCCTGTATTCATCACCTCTCAGCTGCCACCAGACTCTGTGGTGGTAGGGGCTGCCAGAAAACGGGCAAACTCACACACTTCTGGGGATGCACCTCCCCCAGATAAAGAAAGTAGGAAGTTCGATGCAGCCGGGAAGAGGGTTGCTGTCCAAGCAGCAAACCAGTGGCGCATCGCAAATTCACAAGCGCTGCTAGCGCGATACGACAGAGCCCACTGGGATGAGATGCAGCATCTCATTGAACATCTCCCAAAAGATCTGCAAAAAAGAGCAAAACAGGTTGTTGAGGAGGGTCAAAACATTTCCAACAATCAAATACGCTCCTCCATGGATGCAGCAGACACGGCCGCAAGAACCATTAATACGTCGGTTACCATCCGTAGGCACGCATGGCTCAGAACGTCTGGATTCAAGCCAGAAATTCAGCAGGCAGTGCTTAACATGCCAGTAAACGAGAAACTTCTGTTCGGTCCGGAGGTCGACACAGCCATAGAAAAGCTCAAGAAGGACACTGACACTGCCAAGGCCATGGGCGCACTCTACTCCCCGCAGAGCAGAGGATCTTATAACACCTTCCGCAAAACACCTTTTAGAGGAGGGTTTCGGGGTCAGGCCACACAAGCTAGCACCTCACAGTCCGCACCGCCCACCTACCAGGGACAGTACAGGGGAGGTTTTCGGGGCCAGTATAGAGGGGGGCAATTTCCTAGGAATAGAGGAAGATTTCAAAGCCCCAAAACCACTACCAACAAGCAGTGACTCACACGTCACTCACCCCTCCCACACAACACCAGTGGGGGGGAGGATACATCAATATTACGAAGCATGGGACAAAATAACTACAGACACATGGGTCCTAGCAATTATCCAACATGGTTATTGCATAGAATTCATGCAATTCCCTCCAGACATACCACCAAAATCACAAAATTTATCAAAATACCATTCACAGCTTCTAGAGATAGAAGTTCAAGCACTACTGCAAAAAAATGCAATAGAATTAGTACCAAGCACACAAATAAACACAGGAGTTTATTCACTGTACTTCTTGATACCAAAAAAGGACGAAACACTGAGACCAATTCTAGACCTCAGGGTAGTAAACACATTCATCAAATCAGACCACTTTCACATGGTCACACTACAAGAAGTGTTACCATTGCTCAGAAAACACGACTACATGACAACCCTAGACCTCAAGGACGCATATTTCCATATACCAATCCATCAATCACACAGGAAATATCTAAGGTTTGTATTCAAAGGAATACATTACCAATTCAAAGTATTGCCTTTTGGTTTAACAACCGCTCCAAGAGTATTCACAAAATGCCTAGCAGTAGTCGCTGCACACATCAGAAGGCAGCAAATACATGTGTTCCCGTATCTAGACGACTGGCTAATCAAAACCAGTTCGCTCACACAATGCTCAAACCACACAAATCAAGTCATACAAACCCTCTACAATCTAGGGTTCACCGTCAACTTTGCAAAATCAAACATTCTGCCAAGCAAAGTACAGCAATATCTAGGAGCCATAATAGACACGACAAAAGGAGTAGCAACGCCAACTCCACAAAGGATCCACAATTTCAACAGGGTCATTCAACACATGTCTCCAAACCAAACAATACAAGCAAGAACAATACTACAGCTCCTAGGCATGATGTCCTCATGCATAGCCATTGTCCCAAACGCAAGACTGCACATGAGGCCCTTACAACAGTGCCTAGCCTCACAGTGGTCTCAAGCACAGGGTCACCTTCTAGATCTGGTGTTGCTAGACCGCCAAACTTACCTATCGCTTCTATGGTGGAACAGTATAAATTTAAACATAGGGCGGCCTTTCCAAGACCCAGTGCCACAGTACGTAATAACAACAGATGCTTCCATGACAGGGTGGGGAGCACATCTCAATCAACACAACATAAGAGGACAATGGAACATACATCAAACAAAACTGCATATAAATCATCTAGAATTATTAGCAGTTTTTCAAGCACTAAAAGCTTTCCAACCAATCATAACCCACAAATACATCCTTGTCAAAACAGACAACATGACAACGATGTATTATCTAAACAAACAAGGAGGAACACATTCAACGCAGTTAAGCTTGTTAGCTCAAAAAATATGGAAGTGGGCAATCCACCATCAAATTGGTCTAATAGCACAGTTTATTCCGGGGATCCAGAATCAGCTGGCAGACAATCTCTCTCGAGATCACCAGCAAGTCCACGAATGGGAAATCCACCCACAAATTCTGAACACCTACTTCACACTCTGGGGAACACCACAAATAGACTTATTTGCAACAAAAGAGAACGCAAAATGCCAAAACTTCGCGTCCAGATACCCACACAAGCAATCCCAAGGCAATGCCCTATGGATGAACTGGTCAGGAATATTTGCTTACGCTTTTCCTCCTCTCCCTCTCCTTCCTTACCTAGTAAACAAATTGAGTCAAAACAAACTCAAACTCATTTTAATAGCACCAACGTGGGCAAGACAACCCTGGTACACAACACTGCTAGATCTGTCTGTAGTACCACACATCAAACTGCCCAACAAACCAGATCTGTTAACGCAACACAACCAACAGATCAGACACCCGGACCCAGCATCGCTGAATCTAGCAATCTGGCTCCTGAAATCCTAGAATTCGGACACTTACAACTTAGCCAAGAGTGTATGGAAGTCATAAAGCAGGCCAGAAGGCCATCCACTAGACACTGCTACGCAAGTAAGTGGAAAAGATTTGTTTGGTACTGCCATCATAATCAGATACAACCACTAGAGGCAACTCCAAAACATATAGTAAATTACTTGCTCCATTTACAAAAAGCAAAGCTAGCCTTCTCTTCTATTAAAATACACCTTGCAGCAATATCTGCATACCTGCAAACTACATATTCAACTTCCTTGTATAGGATACCAGTTATCAAAGCATTCATAGAAGGGCTTAAAAGAATTATACCACCAAGAACACCACCTGTTCCTTCATGGAACCTAAACGTGGTTCTAACAAGACTCATGGGCCCACCTTTCGAACCCATGCACTCTTGCGGAATACAATTCCTCACCTGGAAAGTTGCCTTTCTCATCGCCATTACATCTCTAAGAAGAGTAAGTGAAATTCAAGCGTTCACAACACAAGAGCCTTTTATACAAATACATAAAAATAAGGTCGTCCTACGACCTAATCCAAAATTTTTACCAAAAGTTATTTCTCCATTCCATCTAAATCAAACGGTAGAACTACCAGTATTCTTCCCACAGCCAGATTCTGTGGCTGAAAGAGCACTACATACATTAGATGTCAAAAGAGCATTAATGTACTACATTGACAGAACGAAGAACATCAGAAAAACTAAACAGCTATTTATTGCATTCCAAAAACCTCATGCAGGTAACCCAATATCAAAACAAGGTATAGCCAGATGGATAGTTAAATGCATCCAAATCTGCTACCTTAAAGCAAAAAGACAACTGCCCATTACTCCCAGGGCACATTCAACAAGGAAAAAAGGTGCTTCAATGGCCTTTTTAGGAAACATCCCAATGCAAGAAATATGTAAGGCAGCCACTTGGTCTACGCCTCACACATTCACCAAACACTACTGTATAGATGTGCTATCCGCACAACAAGCTACAGTAGGTCAAGCTGTATTAAGAACTCTATTTCAGACAACTTCTACTCCTACAGGCTAAACCACCGCTTATGGGGAACTAACTGCTTACTAGTCTATGCATACCATGTGTATCTACAGCGACAGATGCCATCGAACTGAAAATGTCACTTACCCAGTGTACATCTGTTCGTGGCATCAGTCGCTGAGATTCACATGGACCCACCCACCTCCCCGGAAGCCTGTAGCAGTTCAGAAGTTACCTTCAATTTTGTACATTTGTATATATATTACTTAATCCTTTAATAGGTACATACTTACATTTTTCATTGCGCGGGCACTATTACTATAGTACAACTCCTACCTCACCCTCTGCGGGGAAAACAATCGAAGATGGAGTCGACGCCCATGCGCAATGAGCACAGAAGGTGGAGTCACTCGGTCCCGTGACTCGAAAACACTTCTTCGAAGAAAAACAACTTGTAACACTCCGACCCAACACCAGATGGCGAGCTCATGCATACCATGTGAATCTCAGCGACTGATGCCACGAACAGATGTACACTGGGTAAGTGACATTTTCAATCCCCTACAAGAAGGATATTATCCCTTTAAGTAAGGATTTGTCGCTGGAGGAGAGGTGGGACCTGGTGAATGCTTCGGGGCATAGACGGCAGAAAGGAAAGTAGAGGAGAAATCCGCATTGTGGTCATCTTGGCAGCAGGAGGTAGAGTCGGAGGAGACACGCTTGAGGAACCAGGAAGTTGCAACTGACGGTGCTTCCTCCAGATGCAAAAGACAACGCGGAGGGAGTCAGGACGACGAAGGTAACCGGAGAGTAGAACGGATGGAAGGAAAGTTGCCCCAGCAATACCAAAAGACGACCGGGGTCGGACCCCGCAGAGAAGCTGAATCTCCCAGCCACGCTTCAGGAGGAGCATGGCTAAGGCAGGTGTGTGGCCGGATACGGTGCCGGAGCCAAACCCTTGCCACTAAGCAGCATATGTAACAAAAGACTCACAAAAAAATTGAGAGAGGGCAGGTCACCACAGGAGTGGCATTGGAGCGTTTTTTTTCTTGCTGCAAATCCCCCATCCCTCCCCCCCCCCTCCCCCCCCCCCCCCCACATCCAAACACATTGTTGGTCCTTACAGACAAACGTAGAAGTGTTTCTGGGGCTATTTACCTTTCTTTTCCTTAGGTATTCTTGAGCCTAAACAGTACATCACTATTCACATGAATCCATGCGTGCACATCCCGGGTTAAGGTGGTGAAAAGCTCTGTGATATACCCATATAGAATACTTGGGCGGCAACAGAGAGAGAAAATGACAACTGAAGACCATATTGTTTCAGTTCTTGTCGGACAAATCACGTATAGGAAAATAAAGAATAAAAGAAAAGACTGATCTTACAGTGTGTCTGATTGCTTCTTGCAAATTTGATTCCAATGTATCGGCAATGCAATATATCTATCAGATGCTAATGATACTCCTGCTTTCACTGATGTAATGGTTATGATTCTTTATATGTACACAACCCAATGAAAATATTTTTTTTTAAGTGAAGATTTGTGACATACTGATGATGATAATGACGACGACTTGACTTCATTAGCATTCAGTGAAGATGATAATGACACAGATGAGTCAGCACATAATCATCCAGAGATGCCCATGAAGAACTTGGCTGGGACCCAATTCATTATCCCACGAGGCAAGCCCAGAACTAAGTCCAAGAGACTCACCCTTGAATGACAGAGGAAAGTTTCATACCCTCATAGAAAAGGCCTCAACTTTTCAGTCACCTGATTTCTGCTGTAGGCAAATCATGTTTCTTTTGGCTTTAAAGAAAATGTGCATATGAGTGCAGATAAATTCCTGTTTTGGCTTGTTGACAGAACCAATCAATCAGGTATTTGTAAAGCATGTCTTATCACCCAGGGGTAGGGGGTCTCAAGGTGCTGAGGGTGGATGCGGATTAGTCGAAGAGCCATCTCTTGAGGTCCTTCCTGAACTGAGCCAGGTAGGGGGACTGCATGAGGTGAGGGGGCAGCGTGTTTCAGGTCTGCGTGATGAGGTAGGAGAAGGATTTCCCTCCAGTCGTGTTCTTTTGGATCATAAGGGTGGTGGTGAGGGCCAGTTGAGCAGAGTGGAGTTGCCTGGGGGAGTGCGTAGAAGGAGAGGCAGTGGTTGAGGTAGGAAGGTCCAATGTGGTGTAGGGCCTTGTAAGCATGTGTCGGGAGTTTGAAAGTGATGCGTTTGTTGACGGTTAGTTAGTGTAGGTCTCTTAGGTGGGATGAGATATGCCTCTGGTGGGCATGTCCAGGATGGATCTGGCTGTGGCGTTCTGTATTCTCTGGATTCTTGTTTGGCTGTGGCATTCTGTATTCTCTGTTTCTTGTTAATGCCCAGCATAGAGTGCTTTTTCGGGGTTGAGCATACTGCTGACGAGTGCATGGGTGACTGTTCTTCTTGAGTCAATCGGGATCTACTTGAAAATCTTCTGTAGCAGGCAGTGTGTGTGGAAGCATGCGAATGAGACAACGTTGACTTAGCAGGCCATAGACAGCGAGGAGTCGAGAATGATGCTGAGGCTGCGTGCGTGGTCAGTGGGAGATGGGGTAGTTCCGAGGGCAGTGGGCCACCCTGAGTCGTCTCAGGCGGTGGGGCCAAGGAGGAGGATCTTCATCTTATCCCAGGTGAGCCTGAGGCTGCTGTCTTTCATCCAGTCAGCAACTACCTTAATTCCGTTGTGAAAGTTGCTTTTGGCGGTTGATGGTTTGTCGGTGGGGGAGAGAATTAGTTGTGTATCGATGACGTATGTGACGATGCTGAGCCCATGGTGTCTGACGATCTTGGCGAGCAGGGACATGCAGACATTGGAGAGGGTGGGGCTCAGAGAGGAGGCCTGGGGTTCTAAGCAGGTGGTTTCCGTTGATTTCGAGGTGAAAGGTGGGAACCTGACTTTTTGGGTTTGGCCGGTAAGGAAGAAGCAGATCCACTCCAGAGCTTTGTCATGGATGCTCACTTATTAAAGTCTGGCGCACAAAGTGGTGCGGAAGACGGTGTTGAATGCGGCAGAGAGGTCGTGGAGGATGAGGGCAGCTGTTTCGCCGTGGTCCAGTAGGGTGCAGATTTCATCTATGGCAGCTAAAAGTGTGGTTTTGGTGCTGTGGTTGCTCCTGAATCCAGATTGGGAGGGATCTAGAATGTAGTTTGTCTCAATGAACTTGGTGAACTGTGTGTTGATCGCTTTTTCAATTACCTTGGCTGGAAAAGGGAGCAGTGAGATTGCTCTGTAGGTTTTCAGCTCTGTCAGGTCTGCGGAGATCTTCTTCAATAGGGGGTTTATAGTGCGTATCCAGTCATCCTGAAAGGTGGCACTCTCATTGGAGTGGTTGATGGTGCGGCATTGTTCAGGTGCGATGGTGGCGCCGGCTTGGTTGAAGATGTGGTGGGGGCATGAGTCAGAGGCTGCCCCAGAGTAGATGTGGCTCATGAGCTTCACAGAGTCTTCTGGGATGAGGACGGTCCAGTGATTCAGTGTAGGCGGGGGTTGGAGTCCGTGGCAGCGGTGGGTTGGCGGGGGGGCATTTCTTGGCTTGCAAATCCTTTATAGATGTCCTGGATTTTTTGGTGAAAGAAGGTGGCAAGATTGTTGCATAGGTCTTGGGAGGGGGTGATGTCTGTAGTGTCTGAACCGGGTTTCATGAATTCTTTGAGTATGGCGAAGAATTCTTGCTGTTGGGTGTGTTGGCATTGATGCACTCCTGAATGGCTGCTTTTCTAGCTGATCTGGCGAGCTATTGGTGCGATGTGACAGCATCTTTGAAGGCTTTGTGGTCTGTCGTGCCTTACTGCTTCTCCAATTTCTCTTGAGTCATCCGTAGGCGCTCTTTGATTCTTAGAGGTCAGGGAGAACCAGCTGTTTCCTGTGGTGTAGATTGCGAACAGGTTTCCTCAGGGGGGCTAGAGTGTTAGCGCAGTCAGTGATCCATTGGTGGAGGTTATGGGCCGAGGTGTTGGCGTCGGTGGTGGCATGAAGACCTTTGGTGATTTGGTGGAAAGAGGTCCTTCTGATGCAGAAGCCATAATACACTCTAGAGCTGACTGCCTATCATGTACCAGGAATGGGACAGTGAGTAAAAAACCGTTAATGCTTAAAGACGAAAGCCCTCACCCACCAGTAGGTGACATGCTCCATCCTTAGACCATCCTGGCACCTATCCTATGCAGTAAGGTGCAAGCTGCTCCCCAACAAATTATTAAGGGTCTTAGGGAAAATTGATCATGGGTACTCTGCTATGCCGCTCATTTGTTCAATAAAGGTGTAAGAGTGGTGTGCAGAGGGAAAACAAATGTGAGGTAGAACTACCTCCTGGGTGGACTACTGCAATTTAATTGCATCCCCCAGTGGAAGACTAAAAATAATGTGAGAGAGAATTACACACTAGCAGAGGTAGACATAAACATAAATTGAGGGAGAATTACTCACTTGCGGAGGTTGAGACGTTTCTGCCTATTCAACCCTTTAATGAGGTGTCGGGGGCATTCATCAAGACTAAAGGCGCCCTCTGCCTACAACTCACATCTGATTAATTAAAATGATGTGAGGTGTATGCTTCAGTTATCTGAAGAGTAGGTCACCAGTGTAAACTGAATTCATTGTAGCCTCGATGTTGAAGTTATTGATTGTAGGAAGCTGGCTCTTTATATAATGGACCAAATAGGGGTACACTGTGCAGAGAGTCCAGGCAAACACCAAAGGACCTACAGAGGCAAAAATTACACCACAAATGCTCTTTAGTGGTAGTGTTGGCGACCAGTTAGGCATATCCGAGGGTAGTGCTAAGCAGGTGAGGCACACACATAGGCAGTGAGACACACAAAAAATAAAGTAATTCAACGCCAATTTATAAAAAATAAAAATTAAAAAAAACATACTTTTATATACATTTAGATACCAAGATCACCGTAATCAGTTGAGTACTTTTCGAGAGAGGAATTATTACACTTTTCGCAAGTCAACACTGTGCATTTTTCTGTAGCTGCAATGTTGAGAGAAAACATACATGGGAAACAGGTACTTCACAGCAACTTACAGGAACAATCTTCTGGACCTAAGGTGAGTACAGGGCAGGGTCTTGGCCACACTAACAGGTCACCTCAGGCGGCACTGGGGCGGCTTGGTACAGTGGTGCAGTTTAGCGCCAAATGCCTCGTGTAAGTCTATGGGTATCAGTCCAGTCACAAAGATGCTGCAAGGGTGGACCGAGAGTTCAGTCTTTGTAATCTACCAAATGGGTTTGGTTCTTGTGATGCTTTGGGACGTAGGGACACCAGTTGTTCTGTTCTCCTCGTTGCGGCATGTCCAGGTGCATAGGTGGCTTGGACTGTGGGGATTCCATCACCTGGGGGCGGGCGGTCCTTCTGGAGAAAATATGTAGAGCCCTGGCCTGTTTCTGTAGGCATGGTCTGGCGATCCAATCTGGCTGAATCAACAGATGGGCTCAGGTCTCTTGTGCCTGGGGCGTGCAGGGACACCAGTGGTCCTCTTCCCCTTGGTACAGGGTGTCTGGGGCAGAGGTGCAGTGGACCATCGTATCTGTGTCACCAGAGGTGGTCACGGTGAAGGTGAGTCTCCAGAAAGAGGCTGCAGATGCGGTCGGGAAGTCCACAATGGGTGAACTCAAGGTGGACTTCGTCTCGGTAGGGCCTGGGGACCACATTGACACCGTTGGCCCACTTCACCTCAAGCTAGACAGCTTGGGTGCAGTGGTGATATCCTGCTTCAGGTTTTCGCAGTCCCTGATTCTTAGTTCTTTTTTTTTATTTTTTATTTCCTGCAGATGCAGGGAAGCTGCTTCTCTGCTCCAAGGGAGTTCTTCTTGGTGATTGTAAAGCACCGGCAGCTCCCCCAGTTTCTTGGAGGCTGCAGTGGCTGGACAGGTCATTTGTGCCACAAGGGTCAGGTGCAGCAGGCAGGCTGGGAGGGTTGGTGCCAAGTCTGTCGTGCTCCTCGGTTCTTGGGTCAGCAGAGTTCTTGTCCACTCCTTTTGTGTCCATCAAAGATACGTTTTCCTGGTATCAGGGGGTCCCTTAAATACTCAATTTAGGGGCGTTAAGGAGGGTGAAGGGTAGTAGCCAATGGGTTTCTTACCCTTGGGGGTCACTACGCCCCCTAGATGACCACTTCCTTTGGGGGGGGAGGGTCGGCCTCTCCCTTCTGTGGAAAGCCCTATTTGCATACCAAAGACAGTGGGCTCCTTTGAAGCCTCCTGCCTTGAAATACGATTTGCAGCTCATTCTGTTGGAAGGGGTATGCAACACCCCTGCCAGAGCAGGCTTTGGTCCTGACCTCCCAAGAGCAAAGGCACCTCTCGAGAGCAAAGGCTCTCACCCTTGGGGTGGGTGGTCAGAAACCCATCTGTTGGTGGCAACCTGACTAGAACTAGTCAGTTAGCCCACTAATGGTTGGTAGGTTTTCAGGGGGCACCTCTATTAATCTATCACTGGAATCAGTGAGGGTTTATTTATACGAGCTATTTTTAGTGAAGCAGTTATGCAGCTGGGGAACTCGTATTGACCAGTGTCCAGCACATGTATTTAGAACGGCTTCCCTGTTCACTTACTATGTCTAAGAATCGACAGACATAGTAGGAGCATATTTGCTCATGCAGATATGTCATCTCCTGTAATATATTGCCTCCTGCCTTAGGGCTGTGAGGCCTGCGGCAGGGATGCCTTACAAATATTACAGGCAGTGCTTAGGGGATATGGCACACAGGCTGTGTGTCATGTCGTGTTTTCACTTTTTGGAGCACCATGTGACGCAGCGTGCAGTAGCAGTCTGTATGAGTTTAGTGCTGGGTACTTGAGTGGCAGCAGCTAAGTTGTAGCTCTTTGGGAACCTCTTTAGGACCTATGCCCTAGGTACTGGAGGTGCCATTCCCTGGGAACTTACAAAAGATGCTAAAGGCCTGGACATTTGGGGACCTAGTTAGCAGGAACCCAATGCACGTCAGTCAAAGTTGCATAAAAAAACAGGCAAAAAGTTGGAGGCTTCTGCAACCAGAACCCAGTTTCCTAAATAAAGTGCATGCACTCTCTCCTCTAAAAATGGTAATATTGGCATGTCCCCAGTTTACATATTTAATTTATTGATAAGTCCCTGTAAAGTGGTGCTCTATGTACCCAGGTCATGTTAATGAAATGCTAGTGGTGGGCCTGCGGCCACTGATTTTGCCACCCACTTAAATAACCGCTTAAACATAGCTCAAGCCTGCCATTGCAGAGCCAGTGTGTGCATTTTAAACTGTAATGTCGACCTGGCAAAATAAACGTCTTGCCAGGCTCAAACCATCCTTTTTGACGCATAGAAGTCACACTTAGGGTAGGCCCTGGACAGCCCAGAGGGCAAGACATGTCCCTTTTAAGTTTGAGATGTCCTGGTAGTGAAAAAGTCTTACATTCGTTTTTCACTACTGCAAGACCTAGCTCTCCCATAGGATAATATTGGGTTTATCTTGTTACATTTTATAAGTGTAATTTTTAACTGGGAAGAGAAAATCAGTTTGTTTAGTGTCTTTGGGATTGTGTTGAAGAGCCTTATTTTATGACAAAGTCGGGTATTTGTCCACAATTATAAAAAATCCACTTTTAGAAAGTTGGTATTTTTCATCCCTTAGCCCTTTTGTACCTATAGCATGGCCTGGGTCACATAACTGGGTGTAACTGATAGACTGTGAGTTCCTCCCAGACAATCACACAGTAGAGATTTGGGTGTGCCTGGATTGGCCATCTGCTGGTAGAATAGGGGGGGTAGGGGTTTGAGCTGAGCGCAGCCCCACTTATCCCTAACTCCTCTCTCCACAGAAAGGACCTAACACTCCATTGTCACTCCAGCCAGCTTGGAGCCGGCAAATTCCATGCACTTCAGAGCCACTGTCTAGAAGCTGCTCCCCCCTTCCAGAACCAGGGTTTAAAAGATGGACCTCAGCACCACCACTTCAGTACACTTCTGGTCCTGTGGATACTCTGCCAAGAACGACTGCTGTGCTGCTGATGGACAACCACTCTGCTGGACTGCATTCCCCTGGTCTCTTGCATCTGATATAGACATCTAGTTTCAGATTGCTTACCTTTGAATTTCCCCCAGGTGTCAGTCTGGATCCGGAAATATTTCTCGAGCAGGGTCCTATATAGGCACCACCCAGGCACGCTAGTGTCAGTTCTTTTCCTTGTGCGCCAGCCAGCACTAATCTGAAGAAAGAATGACCTCTCAGTCACTCTTAAATGGTCCTTTTTTCGACTTTTGCAAAAGTCTTTTTGAGTGCTTCCATTCCTTGTGCTTCAAGGGATTTCTTCTCGTAAGACCGGGTTCAAGCCCTGCAGTTCCTGCCATGAGGCGATGTCCATGATGGATCTGCATCTTGTGTGCCATTGATGTCTGGAGCGTGACCATGAGTGCCAGGCCATGAATCCGAAAGCACCCATCGCTGGTCATGCCACCTAGAGCTCCCCTGGAGGCTGTTCCAACATCAACACCCCTGGCACCGCCCATGTCCCCGGATGACGCCACACCCATCCTCAATGCCGACTCTGACAAGGAGCCGCTGGGCATTGTACGATGCAGATTCCAGCGCTGGCAGGTGCCGTGCCGCCCCCTATGTTGGATACTGAGCCTTATTATTATGGGCTTGGTTACAATGAAGGAGGAGAGAGCCCGCTGGACCCTTTAGAATACCAGTTCCAAGACCCCATGGACTGGCGTCTGGACCTGGGTGAAGCCAGTGGACTGGATACCTCCCTAGATACTGCTATGCTCTGTCCTTCTACCGTGGCTACAGAGGAGAGTGTTTTATATTCAATGATTGTGCAGAGAGCAGCTGAGGTCCTGGACCTTGAGCTGCCTTCGGCGGCAGTCAAGACTAACCTGACAGAGGTGTTTCAGCATGGGGCTTTATCCTGTGAACCCCTGTTCTCCATTATTGAAGCCCTTAATGATGTCCTACTGGTTACCTGGTCCAAACCCAGCACAAAGGCTCCTCTGAACAGGAAAATTGCCCACCGCCATTTCCCTGCACTGGGTGACCCAGGTTTCCTGATGCAACACCCCGCCCCTGAGAACTTGGTCATCCAAGCCTCCACCTCCTAGAGCACATTCCCTTCCGCACCCCTAGATAGGGAATCCAAGAGGCTGGACGCATTTGGGAAGATGTTTTTTTCTGCCAGCTTGGTATTGCGGTCCTTGAACACTGCATGCTTTTTGGGATGTTATTCCTACAAGCTGTGAGATAAGGGTGCGCAAGTTCTGCCACAGGTCACCGAGGAGGCCCGGGCTGCTCTTTCCTAAGCAGTTGCTGATGGGCGAGACGCAGCAAAGTTCACAATCGGATGTGGACTAGACATGACTGAGTCACTGGGCAGAGCGGATGCTTCGACAGTGGCCCTGAAGCGCCACGTCTGGTTGAAGATGTCTGTCTTTTTAGAGGATGTTCAAGCTAACCTTATGGACAAGCCCTTTGATGGCAGCTATCTCTTTGGAGAGAAAGCTGACTCTGCACCCAAACACTTCAAGGATTCGAGTTCTACGGGCAGGTCCTTGGGTTTCGCTGCAGGCCCTCGTCCCCCTCAGTCTGCTTTTCGTCCCTTTCATGGCTACGGAAGGGGTGCCCAGACAGTCACCGTGCTGGGACTGGGGTTCACCACACTTGTGGATCAGGGAGCCAGCGGTCTGGCAAATCCCCAAACCCCCCCACACCCTCCTCCACACCTGCCTCTAAACCTTCCTGTTATAACCATTCCCTACCAGGGACCAGTCGGAGGCAGTATTCGCCATCACCTGCTCCGCTGGCAGTCCATGATGTCAAACAAGTGGTTTTTGCAGATAGTCGAAGGGGCTACTCCCTCCCCTTCGAGACTACCTCTCCATCCATGCCTCCATCCTACAATCGGATGACGGAGGATCACTTGGCACTTCTTTGAGAGGAAGTAATGGCTCCCTTGGCCAAGAGAGCCATATAGAAGGTTTATGTGCCAGAAGTAGGTCATGGTTGCTATTCCTGCTACTTTCTGGTACCCAAAAAGGGCAAGGGCCTCAGGTCCTATCCTAGACCTTCGATCCCTCAATTTCTTACTCGAGGAGGAGAAGTTCAAAATGCTCACTCTGACTCAGGTTCTATCTACCCTGGACCCAGGGGACTGGATGGTAGGGTTGGACTCGCAGGACATGCATATCACTACCCTCGTCCTGCCTGCCCACAGACGTAACTTGCGGTTCATGGTAGGCCACAAGCACTTTCAGTTCACTGTGGTCCCCTTGTGCCTTACCAGCGCCCCTTGGGTGTTCACCAAGTTGATGGGGTAGTCGCACCTCATCTACCCAGATCAGTGGTTTCAGTCTTCCCTACGTTGATGACTGGCTATTGAAGGCGGGCTCACCCCAGACTGTCGTCTCCCTCCTCCAGACTATGGCAGACCTCCTGCATCCGCTGGATTCACTATGAACATGCAGAAGTCCGAGAGGTGAGTCTGGATGTTCAGGCTATGATACTGCTGTTTCAGCCTCTGTCCTGGATTTTGGTGAGGTTGACTTTCAGGCTGCTGGACCTCACTGCCTTCTGCTGGTCACACATGCCAGGTAGCATACGCTAACTCTGCAGTGGGACCTGAAGTTCCAGTGGGCGCAGCATCAGGGGAATCTCTCCAACATGGTCCAGATCTCAGAGGGAACTGCACGAGATCTGCAGTGGTGACCAATGAATTGGGCCTGGGTCAGAGGTAGATCTTCTCCCTTCCCCAACCAGTCTGACAGAAGTGACAGACGCATCACTCCTGGGATAGGGCTGCCATCTAGGGGGACGCAGAGATCAGAGGCATCTTGTCACCAGCAGAATCCCGACTCCACATCACCCTGTTGGAGCTCTGGGCGATCAGACTTACATTGAAAGCATTTCTTCCCACTCTCAAAGGGAAGGTTGTGCAGATGTTCATGGAAAACACCACCGCCATGTGGTATTGCAACAAGCAGGGTGGGGTGGGGTCATGGACCCTTTGTCAAGAGGCTTTGCGCCTCTGGACGTAGCTGAAACAACAGGGAAATTCCCTGGTGGTTCAACATCTTGTGGCCATTTTGAATGTCAGAGCAGAAAAACTCACCCGACCATGCTTAGTCGAACACGAATGGCGTCGCCATCCGGAGGTGGTGCAAGGTCTCTTTCAGCAGTGGGAAGAGCCTTATTACACCTGTTCATCTCCCCAGAGAATGCACAATGTCAGCAGTATTGCACGTTAGAGTTTCCAAGGTGACAATCGCTCAGTGACGCTTTTCCTTTCAAGTGGAACTCAGGCCTCCTGTACACCTTCTGCCCATGCCACTTCTTCCCAGAGTTCTCAAGTAGATCAAGAACGACCGGGCCCAAGTAATCTTTATGGCTCCGGACTGAGCACGAAGTATTGGGTATCTTGAGCTACTGAGCATGGCCATCAATCAATCAGTCCTTCGGGAAGGTTGTCTGTCGCAGCAGCAGGGGAGGGTTCTCCACTCAAACCTGTCCAGTCTCCACCTTCGTGCGTGGAGATTGAGCGGCAGCAGTTGACAGCTTTTGGCCTTCCACCAGAAGTCTGTAATGTAATCTTTGCAGCCAGGCGTCCCTCCACCAAAAGTACAAACACCGGTTGTTGGAAGAAATTTGTGACATGGTACACAGACTAGTCTGTTGACCCCCTTTCTGCCTCTCTCTGAGGTTCTGTTGTTTATACCTTCCTTGGTCCAGCAGGGCTCTGCTGTGGACACTCTCAAAGGTTATTTGTCTACAATCGCTGCATTTTTTTTTTTTTTTAAGGTTGCCTGATTTAATCTTCTGTGTTCAAATCTGCTATTGTAAATAAGTTCATTAACAGCCCTTCTCATACGTTTCCTCCATCCCCATTAATATTCCCCAATGGAATTTGAATTTGGTTTTGACATTTTTCATGTGCGCTCCGTTCGAGCCTCGCCACATTTGTCCCCTCAGGCTTCTGACTTTGAAAACAGCCTTCTGTGTGGCCATTACATCTTCCTGCAGGGTTAGTGAGAGGCAGGCATTGTCATCTAAACCACCATTCCTTTCCATCTATCCTGTGGTGCTTCACACAGGAGCCTCCTTTTTGCTAAAAGTGCTTTAGCTCTCCCATATAGGTGAATCCATCACCTTGTCTTATGGAATTGCTTTTTTCATCACAACTGTTTCTGTAGTGGACAGCACAATACGCTGAAGGGTGATTGTGTTAATATCAAGGGTCAAATAAGCAGAATGGAGCTGAGGTTGAACAGGCTGCAATATTTTCAAGAAGTGAGGGAGTCATGCTCAACTCTGATATCCACAGTGCAGGCAAGAAGGAACTCGCTTGCAACAAGATCAGGCACTAGAAATAGGGTGTCAGTAGAGATGGAGCACAATTGCTCAGGCAGAATAATCGCTCTTGAGTGCCCATCTCCGGAGTGCATGGAAGTTTGAAAATCTACGGCATGTTGAGTCAAATATACCCTGCGGAGATTAACAGAGGATAAGTAGTAAGTGTGATAGGCAGCAGTGAGAGACTCTCACCTAGCAGGTTGAAGAGTTAAAGTTTAACTGAAGTAGCATTAACATACGTTAATCGCTGGTAATAAGTTCAAAACATAGAAAGGTCTCCAAAAAGGGTTCAAGCCTAACTTGTCTCTAAATTAATTTTACAGTTAACATGAGACAAACCCCAATCATTGGCTTATCATTTTAGTTTTATTCATGGATTATGAGACAAACAGCACACAACAAACTTAGATGACTCTTCTAGACCCAGGCAGGCACATGACTGGATCCTGGAATCCTCATCAAGGGATGACACTGCAACATTCTCGTAAAGAATGGCATTCTATAATTAAAGTAACATGGCATGAAATACCACTTGAATTGACTCAATAACTCTGTTGACAGGAGCGCTTATGGACTGTGCTCAACCCCTTGCATATCTTCAAATGATGCCTACCCAGTCACAGGCAGATGTAGCTAACATCTGGCTTGCCTCCCTTTTGTCTTCTTAGCTAGCCAGGCTTCAATCCCAGTGGTTAAGGAACTGCCCCCAGAAAATCTTTTGAATGACCATCGAGTAAGGGTTGCTGATTTCCCTGGCCACATATCAAGGGGTGGGTTCAGGAGCTCTGAACAGGCAAAGGAATGTTCTGCCATGTTCGTTTTAGGTAGAGTGGGACACTCTGTGAATGTTTGTCGTGGGGCACAGAGAAACTGCTACAAAAGTAGTTATGGTTACCCCTTGGGATCTTTTTCCGTATTGGTTGGGCATGGGCCATGAGTCACCCTCAACAACAGACTAGTGCCAGGCACAAATGTGGGCACCTTCTTCAGAACACTACTGGGCCTGTGGAAGACTCAGAACAAAGAAGTAGAATCCAAGGGTCAGCTGGCTGCCATTCTGTTAAGCCACAGGGACATAAAGGTTGCAAGAATCCCACTTTCATGGAAGAGCCTAGCTGATCTCTTTCAACTAGCCCTGTCATAGATTCTGCTGTTTGCTTATATTAAAGTGAGTTCTGACCCCCAACTGCTGTTCCAGATGTCCTGGAACTATGGGCTGGTATCAGAGAGTACTCCTCTTGCCTAAACGTAGAAACGTGGCTTGGAGCTTACAAAGTATTTCCTAACTTTTGCCTGGAGAACCATTAAGGGAGTTAGACCAGCCTGCCAGCTGAAAAAAGACTTAATGCCTGATTTAGATTTTGTCGGCGAGGGATACCTGATATCCCGTCCACTGTATTACGATTGCATAATATGCTCTGGAGATCGTAATACGCAAGCAGGATATCCGTCACATTTGTGACAGAGTAATCGCACCACCAGCATCTAAATTAGGTCCAAAGGTGAAAAGCATCACTAGGTCCGACGTCGAGCAGCATCTGATCGACGTCAACAATTTCCTTGAGGTGGTCTCTGATTGAAAATTTTGTAAGTATGAAGGTAAGTTTCTGACCGGGACCTATCTGATCTGTGTATCCAGCCCATGCTCCATTGCAGTCAGTCCTAAACCTTACCCTTGTCCCGGTCTAGCAAGAACAGATGCCATTGGTTAGTTCTTTGAGCTTTTTCATGCTATTTTTATTTTTAATTTAAAAGATTCATATGTTTGATTACCCTTATTGGATTTTTGTCATTTTTATGTCTTTTTTTCCATTAAAATATTCTCTGTTCTTATAAATAAAGGTAGGACTTTTATTTTTTGTTCAGTTTTGTTCCTGTTTTGGTACTTCAATATGCTTTACTCATTCTCTTATTTTAAGCCAGTCTGCTCTGTGCTATACCTACCAGAGGGTAAACACAGGTTTAAATTACTGAAACCTTTACTGGATGTAATAAGAATATTGCCATTATTACTTGTGGTGAACTACCATCTACTCCAAATAATAATTCACTTTTTACCACACTACTTCCCTGATAGGCCTGTGACTGCTCATTCTCGCTTGCATGAGCCTCAAATGTGAAAAAGGTTGTTTTTGGGCCAGTTTGCACAAACATAGTAGAACAGACACAAGTCGCAAATCATTAACCAGAGTTAGGGCCTAGGAGTCCAAGCCTGTCCTCCCGCTGCCTACCAAACTGGTTCTGGAAGGAACATTTCTTAGACCTGAGTTTGGAAGCTGCAAGTAGCTGCCTATTGTACAGCCAGATTTTAGCACCTTTAAACTTTTGCTAGGCCCTTAGATCAATTGAGCTAACTGATCACTTTCTGGAGAGAACACAAGTTCAGTCACCTTTTTATCTGCCACACATCTAACAGTGAGGTGTTGAATTAAATAGTTTAGCTACTAATGAACAACTTCTTTCTTGATCATTGGGAGGATAAACCTGCTCTATGGGTGACCCTAGTCTTGTGGACCTTCTGGGAGAATCCTTTGAATTTACCATGTTCTCCCAGTCCCTTATTTTGAAGATTATCAAAAAGTCCCAGAAAAGCATTCCTTGCACGATTACCTTGCAATCTTCTGTGTGACTGAAAGTTTGTAGTTTTTGAAAGGTCTATATTGAATGATAGCAAGCCACATTCACTCCCTCCCCTTTGGATCTTGTATCCCAGTAGTAGTGTCCTTTATTTTTCATCTTCCTCAATTTTCCCATCAACGTGGTACACAAGAACTTCACCTTGGTCACTGAAGCTTAATTCAGTAAAATACTAGTGCTACAAGCGTACAGTATGCCAGATTATCTACATTTTATGGGGAACTGTGTATCTTTTCTTTGATCAGTTTTAAAGCCATTTAGTTAAATTGTGGATCATTATGTACTATGATCAGAGAAGTATGTGTTTCAGTTGTGGTTATCCCACATTGTTTAGAGGATTAATGCCATTCGTAGTGGAGTGACAACTATGGTGGGGATGTTCACTGGTATAAGGTTGCTTTTCTTTAACAGCGAACTGTCTTCGTTTAAATATCTTCCTATGCGCACACTAATAGAGATGTTGTTAGTTTTGGAAGCAGAGTACTGCTGGAGTTAGGGTTCAAGGCAAAAAAGTAAGCCAGGTCTCCATGTGGACTTTATTATTGTATAACCTCACTAGCATGCTTGTTGACAGATTGGTTGTTTTTAATTTCTTATTGCCAAACTTATTTATCAAAATGTGTTGCCCATAAATAAATTGTAATATATTTCGTCACCTATAGAAATTAGTATTGGCAAGTGACCAAAAACCCCATGCCACAAAAGATTTGTACCCATTGCCTGTTTTCCTAACAGAACTGTTTTTTTTCTTATTAGAAAAGGAACAAACCAAAGGAACCTCCAAAAGTGCCCAAATCTGCACCTTTCTTCATCCCAACAATTCCTGGCCTGGTACCGAGATTCGCTGCGACAGAACAAGAAAACACACAGCAGGTTAGCTTTTGTATAGCTTGTTAAATCATTTTTAGTTTATTATTTGTTGAAGGCAGATAGTTTATGGCTTGCAGGACCTTGTAACTAATTGTGTTGTGAAAGTATCAACAGGTGTGCCTTTTCAAGAAAATGTGCATCTGGAACCTTCATGTGTAAGCAGCTAGACAACTGTTCAACTGTTACACAGCATTAGAAGAAATGATACCTAAATTCATGTTGTTTCAGAGTTTCTTGGTGCACTTCTCACATAGGTGAGCTGAATCCCAGAATTTGCTCGGTGAAAGCCAAATTGATACATAAATCAGTATGTTGATTTTGAAAACCTTCCAGACAAAATTGTACCATATGCTCATGATAGTCACAGTTGCAGCTCTAGGCTGGAAATATTGTATGAAATGGGAAACAGGGTGTACCCTGGAAATATTGTATGATACCTGGGATGGGCTACGTTGTGCAAGTATTTGTAGTACTAGCTGGACAAGTTTTTAGGTTGAACCTACAAGACAGTGTATGCACTATCTGTTGCAAGGCATATTGTGGCTTTCCAAGAAAATACAGCAGCTTGAGCCCATTGTTTACCATTGGTTGGCTTTTGTGTCACTCATTTCTTTGCTTCTTATTTATGTTTCAGAATGTCAATCTTCTCTTTGTTCCTCCGATGGAGCATTGCCTCTTTACCATCTTTTTGATTGCCTGGCATCTTTGTTTCCAATGCTTGCTTCTTAAACACACATATTTTGTGCTAAGCACTCCATGAGAGTGCACATGTTTTTGAGCTGTCTCCCTCATGTACTACTCTGATCCTGCACTCAGTTGCTTTCTGTCATCCGAGTGCTTCTCCCCTCCCTGTTATACTCACCCATGTGCTTCTCCCCATTGCCTCATGCACCCTCAGTTGCTTCCCTCTCCTGTGCCTTCCTTCTCTCTCCCTGTTGTTACTTCGCGCCCTCAGTGTTGCTGTCCACCAAATGCCATGTATCCTCCCCATCCTTGTTGGCCTCCCTGATGTTGCTTATGCCTACCTCCCGCCCTCCCTTGTGTTGCTTACAGCTTCTTTTCACCCCTAGGTATGCTGATCAAATGACAAAAAAACATTGGCAAAGCCAATAGGTCACAAATGCAAGTGCTTCTGGCTTTGCCAGTGCTTGTTACTGTAGTGCCCCCTATTTTTATCTCACCCTCCTATTCCTATCCCTACAGTGATCTGTGTTATATGGGATAACCACTAGGACTAAGGGATGGGCACCAGGATGTCGTTTGGGAGTTTTACTCATTGTCCTGTTCCATATTTATAAATTTTTGTTCTCATTCCATTGTGACCCTCGAAACCCAGATCTGTGATTCGGGGTTGAATGACTGATTATGTTTAGCATTTCATCCATCATCTTTTTGTGTATCTATGTTTGTGCAGTGTGAAGGTGTAGAAAGCTGGTTCTTTATATAGTGGACTAACATGAGGTACATGGTGCAAAGAGTCCAGGAAAACCCCACAGGTATCACAGAGGCACAAATGGCATCCCAAATGCTCTATTTTAAAGTAGCGTGGTTGAGCAGTTAGGCATATCAGAGGGTTGTGCTAAGTATCTAAGGCACACACTCATACAGTGAGACACACACTCAGTAAAGAAATACAATACCAATTTATAAACAAAAAAAACACATACTTTTATATACATTTAGATACCAGGATCACCAGAAATAGGTACTTACTTTTCAAGATAGAACTTTTGCAGTTTTTAAAAGTTGACACTTAGTGCAATTTTTGGGTGTGGTGATGTTATCCTATCGTGTAGTGCATTTGGACACTACACAGCAACTTACAGGACTGTTTTCCAGGACTTAAGGTGAATATGGGGCATGGTTCAAGGCCACACCAACAGGTCACCTCAGGGGGGCGTCCGGGTTCAGAGTTGTGTTATGGCATCTAGTGTCCCTTTCAGTTAAATAGGAAACAGTCCGGTCAGGACATTGATGCAAGCTGGGACTGGAAGGTGAGTCCTGGGGAACCCACGGGTGGGCTTGACCCTTGAGGTCCTCGGGCTGTAGGGCTTGGGTGCAATTGTGTCTTCTGGCATCGTGTCTGGTGCTAGAGTTATTTGAGGTTTCCAGGGGGCCCGCAGAAACAGTCTGCAGGTGTGAACTCGTGGTCCGGTCTGACCAAGTCAACAAGTGGGCTCACGCCTCAAGAGACAGGGAGAGGTAGGGACACCCTTGGTCCTCTTCTCCATGGTCCGGGGCGGGCGGGTGCCGAGGTGTACTGAGGCATTGGGTTTCTGTCTCCTGGTGTGTGGAGTTGCCCGCCCCTGGACAAAGCTCCACTTTTGGCAGCAAGTCTGGTGGGAACACAGGGAGGAGTGTCCACTCCAGCCAGGGCCACACCCAAGGTGTCCAGAGATAAGGTGCCCCCCCCGCAGAATCCTCCATCTTGGTTTGGGGGACAGGGACCAATAGGGTTCAGTTTGTGTTCCCCTCCCCAAAGGGAGTGGGCACAAGGAGGGTGTAGACACCCTCAGGGACAGTAGCCATTGGCTACTGCCCTCTGACCCCTAAAACGCCTCTAAATCTAGGATTTAAGGGCCTCCCTAAACCCAGCTCACTAGATTCCTGGCGACCTGACAAGAAGAAGGACTGCTTAGCTGAAACCCCCAGCAGAGAAGAAGAAAAACGACAACTGCTTTGGTCCTAGCCCTACCGGCCTGTCTACAGTTTCAAAGAACCTGCAAAAGAACAATGATGTTTCCAGCGGGCCCAGCGACCTCTGCTCAGGTCCAGAGGACTGCCCTGCACCCAAAAGGACCAGTGGCCCTGTCCAAGAAAAACCAACAACCAAGGACTCCAGCCTCACTCTGAATGCGTGAGTCCTGACCACTCTGCACCCGATGCCCACGCCCCATGTCCAGGTGGTCCACCTAGCTAGAGAGGGCCCCCAGGCGATTGCGAGCAAGTGCCCACCCTGGGTTGACTTCTCCACCCCTCCACGACGACGCCTGCAGAGGGAATCCCAAAGACCCCCCCAGACCACAAAGCTCCGGACGAAGGTTTCTGACGCCTAAAGACACATTGCACCACAGCTCCCGGGCCTTGGAGCGCCTGAATTCTGGTGCAGCAACGTTCAGCAGGCAGCCCTCATCCCTGTCCACCTGGTGCCAGAGACCCCCCTGGACCTCGCTGCAGCCTCTGAGTGACCCCCGGGGTCCCCTCATAGACCAGCATTGGAAGCCTGATGTCCTGTTTGCACCCTGCACCCGGCCGCCCCTGTGCCACTGAGGGTGTGTGTTTGGTGCCTTTTTGTGGCCCCTCCAGTGCTCCTCTAATCCCCCCTGGTCTTCCCTCTGAGTCGCAGGTACTTACCGGCAGGCAGAGCTGATTCCGAGAACCCCCTGTCTCCATAGGAGCCCACATTAAAATTGCTCATCTTTGACCTCTGCACCCGGCCAGCCCTGTGTTGCTGGTGGTGGGTGTTTGGGGTTAACTTGAGCCCCAACCGGTGAACTTCCTAAAACCCGGAGACAAACTGTGAGTGTTGTACTTACCTGCAAATCAAACTAACATTTCTTCCCCCCAGGAACTGTTTCTGAAAATTGCAGTGTCCATTTTTAAAACAGATTATTGCCAATAATAAAAAAAACTGTATAACTTTTTTTGCTAAATAAAAACCATTGGTCTGGATTTAAGTCATTGAGTGTGTGCTTCTTCTGTTGTCTGTGTGTGTACAACAAATGCTTCGCACTGCCCTTTGATGAGCCTAACTGCTCGACCACACTACCATAAAAGAGAGCATTAGTATTATCTACTTTAGCCTCTGTTAAGCCTCTGGGGAATCCCTGGACTCTCTGCACACTATATCTCATTTTGATATAGTATATAGAGAGCCAGCTTCCTACATTAGTGCATCAGCAATGGGGTCTACGACTTTGCATTTACTTGACTACTCAGCCAATACCTGATCACACAACTACATTCCAAAACTGCCTTTAGAAAACTGATTTTTGAACTTGGCATATTTTTCAAATTTTTTAAAAATCCTGCTAATGCCTCGGTTAAGACCCCTCTCAGCATCTCTTTTTTTAGATTTAGAAGTTATTTCAAGTTCGGGTTTACTTACTAAAAATAGTTTTTAGTTTCTAAAAAGTAATCCCAACTTTTAGTAAACATAATGAGCAGCTCAGAGGAAATAGTGGTGGAACTCAACCTCACCCCTTACCTCCATCTAGGTATGGCAGAGTTACAGTCCCTCTGTAAGCTGAAAAAGATTAAAACAGGTTCCAACCCTACCAAGGTCAAACTCCAGGCGCTCTTGGCAGAGTATACCAGGGACCACCCTGCTGAGGAGGAAGAACTCCACTCATACAGGGAAGATGTTAGACATGAGGAGGATGACCTCCCCCCTCCTCACCTAACTAGGAGACAAGGGTCCCAAGATCCCTGTTTCCAAGGATAGAACTCACTGGATCTGGATCTTACACAGGGGAGCCCAGCTCCTCTGGGAACATTGCGGACAGCCTCAATGAAGAGGACATCCTTTTTGCAAGGATGGCCAAAAGGTTAGCCTTGGAGCACCAACTCCTGGCTATTAAAAGGGAGAGAGCAGAAATGGGCTTAGCACCCATTAATGGTGGCAGCAATATAAATGGGGTCAGAGAGAATACTGCTATCCTAAAAGTCCCCAAAGGGATTGTCTCAAAATATGAAGAGGGTGATGATATCACCAAGTGTTTCACAGCTTTTGAGAGGGCTTTTGCAAACAGAAAGGTAAACAAATCTCACTGGAGAGCTCTCCTTTGGGAACTGTTCATTGGAAAGTGTAGGGATAGACTCCTCACACTCTCTGGTAAAGATGCAGAATGCTATGACCTCATGAAGACTACCCTGATTGAGGGCTTTGGATTCTCCACTGAGGAGTATAGAATTAGGTTCAGGGGGGGGCACACAAAACCCAAAGCCTGTCCTATGTTGATTTTGTTGACTACTCAGCCAAAACACTAGATGGTTGGATAACTGGCAGTGGAGTGCATGACTATGATGGGCTTTATAATTTGTTTATGAAGGAACACGTGTTAAGTAACTGCTTCAATGACAAGTTGCATCAATATCTGGTAGACCTACGTCCAGTTTCCTTCCCAATTTTTAGGAAGAAGGCAGACCATTGGGTCAAGACTAGGCTGACCATGACTTCCACAGGGGATGACCAAAAGAAAGGGGTCACAAAGCCTCCCCAGGGGAAGGGTGGTGAGACACCTAAGGATAAAAACAAAGATTCTTCTCAAGGACCCCAGAAACCTGCTGAGGAGGGTGGGCCCAGAGCCTCTTCACAGTCCACAAATTGGTACAAGGGTAAAAACTTTGATCCCAAGAAGGCCTTGTCACAACTGTAAACAGCATGGACACCAAACTGGAGGCACGGCCTGTCCCAAGAAAAATCCCACTAGCACTACTCCAGTTAGTACTAGAATAGCCAGTCTCCAGGTGGGATCAACAGTGTGCCCAGAGCAGGGTTAACACTGAAGCTACTCTAGTCTCTGAGGGTGGGGTAGATATAGCCACACTGGCTGCTTGGCCGCCTAACATGCAAAAATACAGGCAGCAGCTCTTAATCAATGGGACAAAGGTAGAAGCCCTGAGGGATACAGGTGCCAGAGAAACTGGTTTCCCCAGGACAGTATTTGGCTGGTCAAACATATCCAGTTACCAATGCTGACAATGAGACTAAAGTCCATCCCATGGCTATGGTAATGATAGAATGAGGAGGGGTTGCTGGCCTAAAATTGGTAGTGGTCTCTTCTGCAATTCCAGTAGAATGCTTGCTAGGAAGTGATCTGAAGTCATCAGATTGGGTTGAGATAGAGCTCAAAACCTATGCAGCCATGTTTGGAATCCCTGAACTGGTGTGTGTGAAAACCAGAGCGCAGAGGACAGGGTGAAAAAGAAGTGTTGGAGACTGGAATGATGGCCCAACCTTCCAAGAGAAAAGGTAAGAGGACTGGGAGACAAGCCTCCAATCAGCAAAAGAAACAAGACCTCTCTTCCCAGGAAGTTGTTTTATCCCCTGGGGAACTGAGTCCATGGAGCTGGAGCCTTATTAGGTAGAGCTCTTGGACCCAGGGGGACCCTCAATGGAACAGCTGTGCCAGGGACAAAAGACTTGTCCCACTCTTGAAGGCCTGAGACAGCAAGCTGCGGAACAGGAGAAGGGAGGTGTCAGGTGCTCCCACAGGGTCTATTGGGAGGATGGACTCCTTTACACTGAGGCAAGAGATCCCAAACCTGGTGCCACTAGGAGAGTGGTAGTGCCTCAGGTGTTTACAGAGTTTATCCTCACTTTGGCACAAGACATCCCCTTAGCTGGGCATTTGGGACAGACCAAAATGTGGACAAACTTGTCGACCACTTTTATTGGCCCAATACGTCCCAGAAAGTGAAGGAGTTTTGTAGCTCCTGTATCACCTGTCAAGCCAGTGGCAAGACAGGTGACCATCCAAAGCCCCCCTCATTCCACTTCCTGTGGTGGGGTCCCCTTTGAAAGGGTTGGTGTGGACATTGTGGGTCCACTTGAACCACCCACAGCCTCAGGGAACCAGAACATACCAGTAGTAGATCATGCTACCAGATGCCCTGAAGCAGTTCCCCTTAGGTCAGCTACTACCCCTGTAGTAGCCAAAGCTCTGATTGGTATTTTTACCAGAGTGGGTTTCCCTAAGGAGGTGGTATCTGACAGAGGTACAAACTTCATGTCTGCTTACCTGAAACACATGTGGAATAAGTGTGGGGTGAGTTACAAATTCACGACACGATACCATCCACAAACCAATGGACTGGAGAGATTCAACAAGACATTGAAGGGCATGATGATGGGGCTCTCTGAAAAACTCAAAAGGAGATGGGATGTCCTCCTGCTATGCCTGCTTTTTGCCTACAGAGAGGTGCCACAGAAGGGAGTAGGGTTTTCCCCCTTTGAGCTTCTGTTTGGCCATTCTATCAGGGGACCACTGGCACTTGTTAAAGAAGGCTGGGAGAGACCTCTCCATGAGCCTAAACAAAATGTAGTGGACTATGTGCTTGCCTTCGCTCTAGGATGGCTGAGTACATGGAAAAGGCGTCTAAAAACATTGAGGCCAGCCAGCAACTCCAGAAGTTGTGGTATGACAAAAAGGCTGCAATGGTTGAATTCCAGCCAGGGCGGAAAGTCTGGGTTTTGGAGCCTGTGGCTACCAGGGCACGTCAGGACAGATGGAGTGGCCCTTACCCAGGCCTAGAAAAGAAGAGTCAGGTCACTTACTTAGTGGACTTGGGCACTAGCAGGACACCCAAGAGGGTGATCCATGTTAACTGCCTGAAACTCTATGACAGGGCAAACATAACCATGCTAATGGTTACTGATGAGTATCAGGAAGCAGAAAGTGAACCTCTCCCAGACCTCCTCTCAACTGACCCTAAGGATGAGTCAGTAGATGGAGTTGTCTGTTCAGACACCCTCTCTGCCCAACAGCAAACTGACTGCAGGAAAGTCCTTCAGCAGTATGCTGAGCTCTTCTCTTTGACCCCTGGTCAGACACACCTATATACCCATGATGTGGACACAGGAGACAGTTTACCTGTCAAAAACAAAATTTACAAACAGTCCACAAGTGGACGTCCACAAGATGTTGGAGTTAGTGGTAATAGAGCACTCTGACAGTCCCTGGGATAGCCCAGTGGTCTTGGCCCTCAAACCTCATACCAAAGATGGCAAGAGAGAAATGAGGTTCTGTGTTAACTACAGAGGGCTCACCTCTGTCACCAAGACAGGTGCTCACCCCATACCCAGAGAAGATTAATTGATTGACAAATTAGGTGCAGCCACATTTCTGAGTACCTTTGACTTGACTGCAGGGTACTGGCAAATTAGGATGGCACCTGAGGCAAAATAAGACAGCATTCTCTACACCTGATGTACATTATCAGTTTACTGTTATGCCCTTTGGCTTAAGGAATGCCCCTGCCACCTTCCAAAGTTTGGTGAATAAAGTCCTTTTTAGCTTGGAGTCCTTTAGTGCAGCATATCTAGATGATATTGCTGTCTTTAGCTCCAGCTGGCAGGATTACCTGGTCCACATGGGGAAGGTTTTGCAGGCCTTGCAATCAGTAGGCCTCTCTATTAAAGCATCTAAGTGCCAAATAGGGCTGGGCACAGTTGTATACTTGGGCCACTTGTGGGTAGAGGCCAAGTGCAACTTTACAAACCAAGATCCAGACAATTCTGGACTGGGAAGCTCTAAAAACCCAGACTCGAGTCAGGGCATTCCTTGGCTTGACTGGGTATTACAGGAGGTTTGTGAAGGGATATGGATCCATTGTGTACTTGCAATAGTATTGGGTTATGATTCCGACATGTTTGATACAAAACATGCCCAGGTTCGGTGTTACCATTATGTAGATTGACATAGGTAGTGACCCATGCCCAGTACATATATAAAATGTCCCCGCACTCACGAAGTCCAGTAAAATGGTGATGGAGTTCGTGGGGGCACCTCTGCTACTGCAGGGGTGCCCCTACACACAGGTACCTGCACCCTGCCCTCTGGGCTGAGAGGACCTACTATAGGGGCGACTTACAGTGACCTGGTGCAGTGACCTGTAGTGAAACCGGGTGCATGCACCCGGTTCACGTAGACTGCAGTAGCAGGCCTGCCGAACCCTTTGCATGGCAGGTGGCAGAATAACGGCTGCACCCCATAGGAATCCACTGGAACCCGAATGCCCTGGGTTCCCTAAGTACCGTATACTAGGGCTTACATGGGGGGACCAGTATGCCAATTATGGGAAGAAAAAGGTACAATTTAGAGGAGAGAGCAAAACTACTGGGTTCCAAGTTAGCAGGATCCCACTAAACACAGTCAAACATACTGACAACAGGCAGAAATAGGGAAAATAGGTTGAAATTCTCATTCAGCCGTTTGCCGCCGCAGGGGGGCTTTGAAGCCCCTGACCTGCAGCTTTACTTCAACTGCGCGCAGACACACTTTGCACATTACTGGTACTGGTCACCCCGTATATGCCACATCTGGCAATAGAGCAGGGATATATGACCCCGACCCCCCACTCCTCATATCTGAGGCCAGACATGGGGAATTACTGCCCCGAGACTCTGCAGTGGCTTTTAAGCAAAGAGCCTGGCAAATATTAGCCCGCCGGGCAGGGGGGAGCTTATTAAACTCACCGGCTATGCCGCTGTTGCACCGGGGGCAGTGCCAGTTACATGCGAAACTGCAGGTACAAAATTACTAACGAAACTTGGCCTCCTCACGTGGGGAGACTTGTAGAAAGAGGCCCGCTTCCGGGAGCTTGAGAAACTCCCAGCTGACATGTTGAAGACTCTACTTGATAATTTCTTGTATATTCGCCTTACACGCAGCCTCAGAGACATTACACTGACCTTCCCAATGGAACAACCCAGGGTGAACCCTTTTCCCATATTGCTACAAGCGGACTCCCCATGACATTTAGTTTCTACACACTATCAGTCTATGCAGCAGGAGTAGCCGATAATTAGTGTGGGAGCACAAGAAGGATGGGATGGAGAATTAGACACCACTCTCGGACAAACAATGGGTATACTGCTTCCATCAGACCGGCAGAATCATGGCAAGTAGCAGACTGAGAATCATACACTATAAATTCCTTCACAGGTTATACTACACGCCCATGGAGCTTCATAAATATGGCCTAAGACCCGATGATACCTGCGCGAGGTGCGGGTTTTCTACACCTGACTTAGCTGTGTCCCCTGGTGCTGAGCTATTGGAAGGAAGTCGAAGGTGCACTATCTCTCGTGATACCTACATCACTAACACTCCCACCACAGATTGTTCTGCTGGGATATACAGAAGAACTGGAGGATGCACATTGTGGATATACAGACTTAGGTCTTCTGCTGCCAAAACGCAGGGTGGCCTGTAGGAGGGGAAGAGAATGGGCACTCAGATTTAAAGAATGGCTATCAGACTTGATATACTGTAAAGATCAGCTGGATGTCTATGCCGAATTTTTGCCCCCAGCTCACACCCTAAAGATATATGGGGACACTAAACACATATCTGCTCCAGCATCCGGAGAGTGATCTATCTGCATCCACTTAAGGGGTCAGCCCTTGGACCACCTTTGGGGCCTGGGGGGAGATTTGTGTGCTCCCCCATCACTGCGAGTATGCAGGGAGGAGCCCTGCGGATGAGAGAAAGAGACAAGAAGCAAACTGGGACTTGCCAGGAAGATGGGTGGACACTAGTAATGGTATATACTTACTTATCGTTACGGTCCTAGGTACAAGCAACTGTGGCAGTAGATAGGGGGCATATGGTCAGTGTGCTTGCTTCTCTATTAAGGTGTGCATACATGAATGCTTAATGGAATAAAGATGTGTCATATGGAATGTTAATTTGTACGTGTTTTCTTGCAAAACACAATTAAAAAAAAAAAATGCACGCCGGTTTGCGCACTTCAGCAACCTGACTCCAAACAGTCACAGGGGAAGTACGCTCATTATGGATGGTAGTCAACATGTAGACATCCCTCCTGTCTGCAAATTTCACAGCTAGCACCTCATCATTACGCAAGACATTTCAGTTTCCCCTCTCTAGTTTTTTACACACAAGCTCCCTTGGATAGCCTTTACGGTTAGAGCGGATAGTGCCACAAGCAACAGTGTCCACTCTGAACAATTCCCTGAATAATTGCTCTCCAGTGTAGAAGTTATCTAGGTACAAATGGTGATCTTTGTTAAATAGCCGTCTACCAGATTCCCACACAATTTTCTCCCTAACTCCAAAAGTGGGCATACAACCAGGGGGATCAATACTGGAATCCCTACCAGTGTAGTCCTGGAAATGATAAACCTATCCTGTACAACTTTCAGACTGCATATACATCTTAATTCAATACCATGCCCTCTTGCTAGGAATGTGCTGCCTAAAAATCAAACGGCCCTTGAACAGGGCCAAAGACTCGTCCACGTCTATTTCATTCCCTGGAACATAGAACTCTGAAATCCAATCTACAAAATGATCAAGGACAGGCCTAGTCTTAAAAAGACGGTCACAATCAGGGTGACCTTGTGACAAGGCTAAAGCATTATCAACAAAATGCAGCCTCTGAAGAAGAAGCAAATATCGGTTATGACTCATAGTTGCAGGAAATATAGCCGTTGCCATCAAGGGACTAGTAGACCATTATGAAGACAGTGACAGCTTCCTTATCAGCCCCATCAAGAAAGTTAACCCCAAGAACTTTTTCAACTCTTCCAGATTTGTGGGAATCCACTGGGTAGCTCTAGAATGTGGCCTAAGTCTGGCACTGTTGTCCCTTTAATACTGCTCAGCATGCAAATTAGTCTGCTAACAATCTCTTCCAAAAATACATCGTCCATAAACAACTGAAAGAAATTGATAGGCAAAAAGTTTTCCGTATTCACTCTACACCCCGGGAGACTAGTAAAGGCAGGCAATTCCAGCTGCTCCATGTTTGGTGCAACCCAGAGTTCAGGTCTTCCAATGGGAAGGCTTTCAGCTGCTGGCTGCTGCACCATTGGCACATCAGTGTCCTCTAAAGCAGGCACTTCATCTGCACTGAGTGGCTTCATCATTGGATTATTCCTTTCGGGCAGAAAACGCACTGCCTGAATCTTGCACTTCCTCCTCTGCCTCAGATGCAGAGTCAGTTTCATAATCATGGTCAGAAGACGACCCAAAAAGCATACCAACAACCTGCTGAGCGGTCACCTTGCGGCTAGCCATGATCCTTCCTACGAAAAGTAGCTTGACTAATGTTCCACCAACAACCAGCACTGTATAAAATAAGTAATAAACAAAGTGTGGCTTTATCACAAAGAGTTATTTACTCAAACTATACCACTCAATTGCCTGATAAAGCTAAACTCACCAGTAACTACTCTGCACAGACACAGCAATCACCAATGATATCCCACTAAAAAGGAAAAAGAAAATAAATTACACATAAAAGAACACAAATATCATTGTGCACAAATCTAAGGACAATTTCACACACAATCCTGCATTTAGTACATCATATAAAAAAAACGTCATTCATGCATGGCAACAAAATACTTTTGGAGTAAATAGTTTGTTTCTTACCCAGAACATGCAACTACGCAAACTGCAGGTCAGCCACTGCCAAAACCGCATGGAGTCACAGCACAGGAATCAAAAGCTTTGAACTAGAACAAAAAGGAGAAGTAAAACATTATAATCACAAATGCAAATACTTTGCTAGTCTGAAAAACACCCCGCCACCAAACGTTTAGAAATTTTCCCTTGTGTCTAATTGTTTCTGCCCCAGATGGGCCTAAAAAAAAAAAAGAAGGCTGATCTTCCCACAAGCCCAAGGGGCTGCCCCTCCACACAAAAGAAAAGGAAAAAATCCCTGGCGTCTTTGTGGCTTCTGCCTCCCTTGGGGGCAGATGGGCCTAAAAGTAATAGGCCGATCTGGCAGAAATGGCCAAGAGTCATGTGCCCCCTTTGGGGGAGGGGGTGACCCTTGCCCAAGGGGCCACCCCAATACATAAAACAGAAACGAAAACAATCCCTGGTGCCTTAGTGGCTTCTCTCAACCCCCACCCCGTAGAAATGGCATTAAACAATATTGCCCCCCCCCCCCCCCCCGGTAATGAAATTGACACAAAAATAAATACCCGCTGCCCAATCGGACCGCACAGCCTTTCCTTTCCCCCCGATTAGAGGTAAACCCCTTCACCCCCCTGAGGAGAAACTCATCCTTTTTCTCCTGGACGTGCTAGAAGCCAATGGATTCCAGTGCATCCGACGGCCTCGGATGTCAGAACGCACACTGACGTCATTAGGTGCCTTGGGGGTGCCTTGCACTTTCCCTGCCGGGGTGGGCTGGGCTGGGCGTAGAACATAATGGTTACGTTCTCGGCACAACAGTGCTGCAGCCGAGGACGTGACCATTACGTCCATGCCACCCAAGGGGTTAAGATCTTATTCCGGACGTATGCATCATCCACATGCTTGACACCACTTGCAGAAGGTTACTGCTTTACAGTCTGTGCAGAACATGTGTATCTAAAACACTACACCAACACATGATACGAACGGAAAATGTTACCTACACCGTAAGCTTCTGTTCGTAGTGTGTAGTGATGTAGATTCACATACACCCACCCGCCTCCCAGGAAGCTTGCGGTTCTAATTTCAGATATTGTTTTCAATTACAGTTTACTGTTCTTACTGTTTTACTTTTTGTCATTGCACATGTTTTACCATACCTTATTTAGCCTCCACTAGAACGATCTAACTTGGAGATGGTGCCCCATACCAACTAAGAGAGGAGCCACAGGCTACCTTGTGCCTCAAATGACATTCTTCAGAGTAAAACAACTTGCAAATGACAGAGCCCAACACTAGATGGCAGGAGTATTCAGAGCATGGAAATCAACAACACTACATGGTATGAACAGATGTTAACAGGTCACCTAACATTTTCTTTATTACACGTGTGAACCCCCACAGTTCCACCACTGCCCCCTCAGTCTTCTATATAGCATATAAAAAGGGAATCAATACACATCTACATCAATGTGTTGCCTGCTGTTCCATTACTGAATCCTTTCCAGTGACTGCTTTCTGAATATTATATGGGGCACCATGTACAGGTCACATCTGATCAGAGCTCTCTGAATAGCTTGACACGCAGGTTGTGTGGTTGACACTTGAAGTCTTTATTTGAAATTGCATTGATTTGGGTAGTCGTAGTAGAATTTATTTGCAAACCAGTAATTCATTTTATACAAAAGTAGTCATTGAAATGTCTAGAAAACTAATAACACATACAGCAATTCTTGGAGAATTCCCTCCTAGGGAACATAGGATCACTCTCTTTCTAAAAGCCATTCTATGTGTTGTTGGGGGTGATTTCTTTGTCCTGGCCACTTCCCTTTTTTAGAGCCTCCACCATCATGCCTGGAGATTGAGCTGGGGCGCCAAGTCAGTCTATTCCAGAAGGTCTAACAAATTGGTCGCCTGGTGTGTGGAGCAGAACTTTAATCCCTTGAAGGCACACCTATCAGATGTTCTTCTTTTGGTGTTTTCAATGGCTCACCAAGGATGTGCAAAAAGAATCACCAAGGGATACAATGAAGCATTGTCTGCATGTCTCAGTCTCCCAGGCCAGCCACCACTATTGAAATCCCTGATCATGAAGATGTTTTTTAAATAACTAACAAACTTGCTTCCTACTCCTTTTGTTATACCTAAATAGTACTTGGTCGGACTTTTTTGATGGGTACTCCTTTTTAGGCATTCCATCGTTGCCAGTTGAGGTTGTTGCCTTTTAAAGCAGTTTTTTGTAGCCATTACTAAGAAATTGTAATCACTGACCTTCTGCCTGTCCTACACATGCTTCTTCCTATGAACTAAAGCATATTTTCTTCCTAAGTTAGTGACCCTTTTTCATCTGTCAATTCTTTATGCTTACCTTCTACCCTCCACCACATCCAACTGCAGAGGTGTAGAGATTACACCAGTTAGATGGCAGAAGAGCAGCTAGTTTTTACATCAACCCCATTAAGATCAGGCTCTGGTGACTAGCTGTTTGTGGGATATACAGGCAGCAATAAAGGTAAGGTAGTTCAAAAGAAGACTATATCTTGATGGATAATCCTGTACATGAATATGTGCTATGCCCTTGCCAAGAAGGAAGTGCCAGAGGCAATGTGGGCCTATTCCACTAAGGAAAGTTTTCTACTGCAGAAATAGCCAGCCAGGAGTGTTCCCCTGTGTGACATTTGTTGTGTGCCGTGATATGGGTCTCACTTCGCACCTTCATCAAGCTTTATTGTATGAATTCAGAGATGAGAAGGGATTGCCATTTTGCACCTTTGGTTAACTAGGATTTCCTTGTTTAACGACTCCTTCAGACCCACCCACTTGGTTTTTGGTACTGCTTTAAAATCTATTCAGCAGATGAGGAATCTGCAGGTACAAGTATCCATGAGAAGATATTTATTTATCGTCAATACCGATATTTCTGGTGCGTATTCTCTTTGCATATTCCACACCAACCTCACCCGCCTCCCCGTTCTAAAAGATGGTCAAAACTCACATTTAAAAAGGTTCCAATTTAGATTGATTCTTGCACCGCACTGCCTCAAATTGATAGTCATTCCTCCTTTCTGCCTCTAGGGATTCAGAAAGAAATGGATGGCAAATGGATCCGGTTACCCTAGATGTGTGCCCTATGGCTTCAGTGCCCCATACAGACATGAGACACCTGTGAGAAATTCTCCACATCAAGTCTGTGGCCAGGGGGTATTTAACAATTGAGGAACAATATTTGATCATTTAAATCCTAAATAGTAGCCGGATGTTTTGTAGTTTGCACGTATATTGAAGTGGCTAAGTCCTCTGTAAATAACCAAATCGCACCAGATGTCAGTCACTAATCGCTTTAGGACATCGGAGGTGGAGAGCTGTCTTTTTTTGACAGAGATTGTCATCAAGGTTTTTGCAGCACTAAAAAAAGAAAATACAGAGATCTGGTGGTTTTGGTAGTTCGCGATAGCACTCGCATGTCCTGGTACTAACCCCTCATTCCGCTTGATAGGATATGTCCTAGGTGTTTCAGCTGCACCACTGCTCAATCTCCTGACCTCCGGAGGTTTTTGGATCCTCTGCTGTGGTAATGCGGTTTGGAATTTGCAGATTGGTAAAATGATGGCCAAACAGTACCTTAATCAAGATGTAGCTTCTGTAGTATCTGCATGGTTGTACTATATTTTACTGTACCACTGGTCTCATTTATTCTTGTCCCAACTAGACAGGACAGATTAAAAGTAGCTACTGGTTTCTTCACTAACATAAATTATTTAATGACAAAATGTACATCTAGATTAAGATGTAGTTTGGCCATAACCTGTACTAAACTTCTGTTAGTATTCTATAAGGATCTGTGGATATTTCACCACTGAACAAACACCAAGGCACTCTAGGGGCCGTATTATACATTGTGCCCTAGGGGCTCAACAGGCGTGTGCACCCGCTTTGTGCAGCCCGCGAGGCACAGTGGCATTGTTTAATTTGAGCCGGTGGTTTCCGGTGCAGGACAACGGCGTTTGTTTTTGAGGCCCGGCACTTATTTTTCGGCAGCAGGCATTTACAATGAGCAATGACACATGGGAAACACTGAGGAAGAGAAAGACGGAAAAGCGTCACAAAAGGAGAAAGCAGAAAGCTGCAAGAGTGAGCTGAAGGGGCAGGGAGTGGCTGTAAATGGATCAAAGAGGCCCGAGAGGACTTCAGGATGAAGCTGCCTCAGTATTCTGTGCTCGCACCTTTAATTGCAGCAGCCGCGTTTGAGGAGAGCTTTGGGCGCTGGCACGTTTTCATTTACAAATTAAGCACTTCGCAGTGGAATTATAGAAGGGACTGCCCCGTCTGTGAAACTGATAGCGCTGATACACATGTAGCACCACCGCTGTGATGAGACCCCCCCCCCAACCTCCTCCTGCAGAAGGATGCGTTCACTCACTACAGCTGCCTGCATGGAGATCTTTCCCCTCCTCAGAATGCAGAACATTATGTTCGATGGCATCTGTCGCTGTAGATACACATGGTATGCATGAGCTCGCCATCTGGTGTTGGGTCGGAGTGTTACAAGTTGTTTTTCTTAGAAGAAGTGTTTTCGAGTCACGGGACCGAGTGACTCCTCCTTCTGTGCTCATTGCGCATGGGCGTCGACTCCATCTTCGATTGTTTTCTTTCCGCCATCGGGTTCGGACGTGTTCCTGTCGCTCCGGGTTTCGGAACGGAAAGATAGCTGAAAACGGAAGATTTTCGACGGTATTGTTGCGATCCGGTTCGAGATAGACACATACGACGACGCGTTGAACATCGAAGCGCTTCGGTGCCCTTCGGGGTAGATTTCGGCACCCCGTCGGGGCCTAGTCGGCCCGACCGCGTGGAGAACAACGCCGATGGAACGGACCCCGTTTCGATTCTGCCCCGAATGCCACAACAAATATCCTTATACAGACCTACACTCGGTCTGTAACCTGTGCCTGTCACCCGAGCACAGCGAAGAATCCTGTGAGGCCTGTCGGGCGTTCCGGTCCCGAAAAACTCTGCGCGACCGTCGAGCGAGAAGACTGCAGATGGCGTCCACGCCAAAGGAGCGTCGACAGTTCGAGACAGAAGAGGAACAGGAGGAATCCTTTTCCATCCAGGATTCAGACTCCGACGAGCTAGGCTCTACAAAAACTGTGAGTAAGACGTCGAGATCAGAACTTAAAAAAGGAAAGAAGGCCCAGGGGACGCCACTGCCAACCGGCCATGGCTCCACCCAAATTCTCGGTGACCAACAATCGGCACCGAAAAAGGCCCATTCAGTGTCGACATCGTCCGACTTCGGTCGAGACACCGGCACGCAGCCTCCTCGGGACCGAGAGAGTGCTAAACAGAAGCATCGACACCGAGACAGTGGCGCCGAAGACCATAGAGGCCAAGAATTTTCGGCACAGAAAAAGAGGAAGGTTACCTCGGAGCCGAAAAAACAATCAACAGGGTTTTCGGAGCCGAAAAAAGCAACATCAGACCCTGTTTCAGGCTCCTATACTGAAGAGCATTCTATGTCTTCACAAATGAAGAAACATAGATTTGAACAAGAACTGCAATCCACTGACGTGGATCACACGCAAAAGCGTATCTTTATTCAGCAGGGGACTGGGAAGATCAGTACCCTTCCACCTGTCAAACGAAAAAGAACGCTTCAGTTTACTCCTCAGCAACAAACAGCACAAAAGGTAACACCTCCTCCCTCGCCTCCACCTGTAACTCCGGCTTCACCAACTTACACCCCGTCACATTCGCCAGCTCACACCGCCATGAGCCACGATGACCAAGATCAGGATGCGTGGGACTTGTACGACGCACCAGTGTCTGATAACAGCCCAGACACATACCCAACTAGGCCATCACCACCGGAAGACAGCACAGCCTACTCACAAGTGGTGGCTAGAGCAGCACTATTCCATAATGTGGAACTACACTCTGAACAAGTAGAGGATGATTTTTTATTTAACACCCTCTCTTCAACCCACAGCTCCTACCAAAGCCTGCCGATGCTCCCAGGCATGCTACGCCATGCAAAGGACATTTTCAAGGAGCCAGTTAAAAGTAGGGCAGTGACGCCTAGGGTGGACAAAAAGTATAAGGCGCCTCCTACGGACCCTGTATTCATCACCTCTCAGCTGCCACCAGATTCTGTGGTGGTAGGGGCTGCCAGAAAACGGGCAAATTCACACACTTCTGGGGATGCACCTCCCCCAGATAAAGAAAGCAGGAAGTTCGATGCAGCCGGGAAGAGGGTTGCGGTCCAAGCAGCAAACCAGTGGCGCATCGCAAATTCACAAGCGCTGCTAGCGCGATACGACAGAGCCCACTGGGATGAGATGCAGCATCTCATTGAACATCTCCCAAAAGATCTGCAAAAAAGAGCAAAACAGGTTGTTGAGGAGGGTCAAAACATTTCCAACAATCAAATACGCTCCTCCATGGATGCAGCAGACACGGCCGCAAGGACCATTAATACGTCGGTTACCATCCGTAGGCACGCATGGCTCAGAACGTCTGGATTCAAGCCAGAAATTCAGCAGGCAGTGCTTAACATGCCAGTAAACGAAAAACTTCTGTTCGGTCCGGAGGTCGACACAGCCATAGAAAAGCTCAAGAAGGACACTGACACTGCCAAGGCCATGGGCGCACTCTACTCCCCGCAGAGCAGAGGATCTTATAACACCTTCCGCAAAACACCTTTTAGAGGAGGGTTTCGGGGTCAGGCCACACAAGCTAGCACCTCACAGTCCGCACCGCCCACCTACCAGGGACAGTACAGGGGAGGTTTTCGGGGCCAGTATAGAGGGGGGCAATTCCCTAGGAATAGGGGAAGATTTCAAAGCCCCAAAACCACTACCAACAAGCAGTGACTCACACGTCACTCACCCCTCCCACACAACACCAGTGGGGGGGAGGATACGTCAATATTACGAAGCATGGGACAAAATAACTACAGACACATGGGTCCTAGCAATTATCCAACATGGTTATTGCATAGAATTCCTGCAATTCCCTCCAGACATACCACCAAAATCACAAAATTTATCAAAATACCATTCACAGCTTCTAGAGATAGAAGTTCAAGCACTACTGCAAAAAAATGCAATAGAATTAGTACCAAGCACACAAATAAACACAGGAGTTTACTCACTGTACTTCTTGATACCAAAAAAGGACGAAACACTGAGACCAATTCTAGACCTCAGAGTAGTAAACACATTCATCAAATCAGACCACTTTCACATGGTCACACTACAAGAAGTGTTACCATTGCTCAAAAAACACAACTACATGACAACCCTAGACCTCAAGGACGCATATTTCCATATACCAATACATCAATCACACAGGAAATATCTAAGGTTTGTATTCAAAGGAATACATTACCAATTCAAAGTATTGCCTTTTGGTTTAACAACCGCTCCAAGAGTATTCACAAAATGCCTAGCAGTAGTCGCTGCACACATCAGAAGGCAGCAAATACATGTGTTCCCGTATCTAGACGACTGGCTAATCAAAACCAGTTCGCTCACACAATGCTCAAACCACACAAATGAAGTCATACAAACCCTCTACAAACTAGGGTTCACCGTCAACTTTGCAAAATCAAACATTCTGCCAAGCAAAGTACAGCAATATCTAGGAGCCATAATAGACACGACAAAAGGAGTAGCAACGCCAACTCCACAAAGGATCCACAATTTCAACAGGGTCATTCAACACATGTCTCCAAACCAAACAATACAAGCAAGAACAATACTACAGCTCCTAGGCATGATGTCCTCATGCATAGCCATTGTCCCAAACGCAAGACTGCACATGAGGCCCTTACAACAGTGCCTAGCCTCACAGTGGTCTCAAGCACAGGGTCACCTTCTAGATCTGGTGTTGCTAGACCGCCAAACTTACCTCTCGCTTCTATGGTGGAACAGTATAAATTTAAACATAGGGCGGCCTTTCCAAGACCCAGTGCCACAGTACGTAATAACAACAGATGCTTCCATGACAGGGTGGGGAGCACATCTCAATCAACACAACATAAGAGGACAATGGAACATACATCAAACAAAACTGCATATAAATCATCTAGAATTATTAGCAGTTTTTCAAGCACTAAAAGCTTTCCAACCAATCATAACCCACAAATACATCCTTGTCAAAACAGACAACATGACAACGATGTATTATCTAAACAAACAAGGAGGAACACATTCAACGCAGTTAAGCTTGTTAGCTCAAAAAATATGGAAGTGGGCAATCCACCATCAAATTGGTCTAATAGCACAGTTTATTCCGGGGATCCAGAATCAGCTGGCAGACAATCTCTCTCGAGATCACCAGCAAGTCCACGAATGGGAAATCCACCCACAGATTCTGAACACCTACTTCACACTCTGGGGAACACCACAAATAGACTTATTTGCAACAAAAGAGAACGCAAAATGCCAAAACTTCGCGTCCAGATACCCACACAAGCAATCCCAAGACAATGCCCTATGGATGAACTGGTCAGGAATATTTGCTTACGCTTTTCCTCCTCTCCCTCTCCTTCCTTACCTAGTAAACAAATTGAGTCAAAACAAACTCAAACTCATTTTAATAGCACCAACTTGGGCAAGACAACCCTGGTACACAACACTGCTAGATCTGTCTGTAGTACCACACATCAAACTGCCCAACAAACCAGATCTGTTAACGCAACACAACCAACAGATCAGACACCCGGACCCAGCATCGCTGAATCTAGCAATCTGGCTCCTGAAATCCTAGAATTCGGACACTTACAACTTAGCCAAGAGTGTATGGAAGTCATAAAGCAGGCCAGAAGGCCATCCACTAGACACTGCTACTCAAGTAAGTGGAAAAGATTTGTTTGGTACTGCCATCATAATCAGATACAACCACTAGACGCAACTCCAAAACATATAGTAAATTACTTGCTCCATTTACAAAAAGCAAAGCTAGCCTTCTCTTCTATTAAAATACACCTTGCAGCAATATCTGCATACCTGCAAACTACCTATTCAACTTCCTTGTATAGGATACCAGTTATCAAAGCATTCATAGAAGGGCTTAAAAGAATTATACCACCAAGAACACCACCTGTTCCTTCATGGAACCTAAACGTGGTTCTAACAAGACTCATGGGCCCACCTTTCGAACCCATGCACTCTTGCGGAATACAATTCCTAACCTGGAAAGTTGCCTTTCTCATCGCCATTACATCTGTAAGAAGAGTAAGTGAAATTCAAGCGTTCACAACACAAGAGCCTTTTATACAAATACATAAAAATAAGGTCGTCCTACGACCTAATCCAAAATTTTTACCAAAAGTTATTTCACCATTCCATCTAAATCAAACGGTAGAACTACCAGTTTTTTCCCCACAGCCAGATTCTGTGGCTGAAAGAGCACTACATACATTAGATGTCAAGAGAGCATTAATGTACTACATTGACAGAACAAAAAACATCAGAAAAACTAAACAGCTATTTATTGCATTCCAAAAACCTCATGCAGGTAACCCAATATCAAAACAAGGTATAGCCAGATGGATAGTTAAATGCATCCAAATCTGCTACCTTAAAGCAAAAAGACAACTGCCCATTACTCCCAGGGCACATTCAACAAGGAAAAAAGGTGCTTCAATGGCCTTTTTAGGAAACATCCCAATGCAGGAAATATGTAAGGCAGCCACTTGGTCTACGCCTCACACATTCACCAAACACTACTGTATAGATGTGCTATCCGCACAACAAGCTACAGTAGGTCAAGCTGTATTAAGAACTCTATTTCAGACAACTTCTACTCCTACAGGCTAAACCACCGCTTATGGGGAACTAACTGCTTACTAGTCTATGCATACCATGTGTATCTACAGCGACAGATGCCATCGAACTGAAAATGTCACTTACCCAGTGTACATCTGTTCGTGGCATCAGTCGCTGAGATTCACATGGACCCACCCACCTCCCAGGAAGCCTGTAGCAGTTCAGAAGTTACCTTCAATTTTGTACATTTGTATATATATTATCTAATCCTTTAATAGGTACATACTTACATTTTTCATTGCGCGGGCACTATTACTATAGTACAACTCCTACCTCACCCTCTGCGGGGAAAACAATCGAAGATGGAGTCGACGCCCATGCGCAATGAGCACAGAAGGAGGAGTCACTCGGTCCCGTGACTCGAAAACACTTCTTCTAAGAAAAACAACTTGTAACACTCCGACCCAACACCAGATGGCGAGCTCATGCATACCATGTGAATCTCAGCGACTGATGCCACGAACAGATGTACACTGGGTAAGTGACATTTTCATTCAGGAATGATCTTTAGCAGGGTGAGGCATTGTACTCATGGCCATAATACATAGGGGGGGGTGTTGCAGTCACTTAGGTAGCAATTACTGTGCACCTTTCAAACACTTCTTATTTCATTCTTACATGTGCCGGCGTTTGTATAGACATTAATTAGACTTTACATCTGACAAATGTAAAGGTATCTCCCATTTACTCAAACCACTGCAAGAGGGATCTGAATTCTAAAATTATATGCTGTAATTGAAGAGGGATAAGGGTGTGATTTATAGTCTCAGATGCATTTACGTTTTTTAAGTTGTCATTCTGTAAACATGAACATGTAACAGCATGTCCTTCCATTTGTGTTCTAGTCAAAGGTCGTCAATCTTGGAATTCTTGCCCAAAAATCCAGTTTTTACATCCAGCTTGAAGAAGCCCTGGCAAATCAGACATGTAAGCTCTAATTTCGACAATACGCATGAAAATTCAGATATTTCAATCATGTTAGGATTTTTTAAATATTTGGTTATTAGCAGCAAGAGATGATGTGGAGAATATTCAAATTAATTTCCCCCATGGGGCCCCTCATGCATCTAGTGTGCTTTGTATCCCACGTCCCTGCTGGCCTTGAAAATGCTTTCTACTCTTGAAGATTCTTTAACCTGTTTTGCAAGTTTGCCTTGGTGACTTATTTTATCATTGTATTAATAGACGACTCTCCTGTAAAAACATTGAAAGAAATGGGGCCATCTAGCATCGATTCAGAGCTGCGCAGTTTGGCTCCAGGCGACGGGGGCTCTGTGAAGGTGATGCAAAGTTTTCTGCAAATGGTTGGGAGCATGCTGGATTCAAATCGGGATTTTGAGCTGGCTCAGGCATACCTTGCATTGTTCTTGAAGGTAATAACTCGTTTTCGTTTTGGGAACTTATTTCATTTTATTTATTGAACCTTGGTGCACCCTTGTCCCGGTAGAGATGTCTTAGTTTGCAGGGTGGTGGCATAGAAACAAGATTATAATACAGAATTAGCAATGGTAAGATTTAGATGGGTCAGTACAGTACATCATGATAAGACAGTCTTGTAACACTGTTTGCATTGTTACTGTCCAAGAACATGTTCAGGAGCATAAGCATCTAAATGTGGTGAGGGAGGCGGTCATATTAAGTGTTTGTAATGTTTGGAAGTGCGAAAGAGTTGCCAGCCCATATTAAACTAGGCAATAGCAAACCCAGGTTTTATCCATAGAAAACGATTCCCAAGCTATTAACTTTGTCAGTCCAAGATAGCCACTGGTGCATGATAACGCATGCACATGCATGGATGCTACTTTTTAATGGTGTTTTAAAAATATATATATATATATATCCCAAGGTGGGCACCGATGCATGTATGTTTGTTGTGATGCCCCCTCTGCCGTTTGGAATATGTTGATGAAGTTAACTCAACCAATCTTTATTGATTGATTTAAAAAATAAAAAAAATGCAAAATTTAAATCTGATAGAGACTTTAAGCTGCAGATTCCTTACTTAGAATTTCCCTCAGGCATCAGTCTGGATTGGGAGAATTTCCTTGAGCTGTACCCCTGTGTGCCGTTAGGTGGCGTCAGTCAGCTCCTTGTTTGGCATCATGCATGCTAGATAGGACATCGCAGGACCTATATACGCCCCACAATGGCACGCTGACGACAGTTTGTTTTCTTTCCGCGCCAGCCTATATGTAGATCTGCAGATGAGCTACCCCAACAATAATTTTTTGCCTGGACTTTTCGACTTTTGTCAAAGCGTTTTTTGACACTTATGGTGCGTCAAGATGTCACCACCAAAGACTGGGTTCAAGCCTTACGGCTCCTGTCATTGGATGATGCTAGGGACGGATCCACACCTCATGTCTCTGGTGTTTGAGCGCGACTGTAAGGAAATGCCTCCTTGGCATGGTTGCCCCCTGACTTTTTGCCTTTGCTGATGCTATGTTTACAATTGAAAGTGTGCTGAGGCCTGCTAACCAGGCCCCAGCACCAGTGTTCTTTCCCTAACCTGTACTTTTGTATCCACAATTGGCAGACCCTGGCATCCAGATAAGTCCCTTGTAACTGGTACTGCTAGTACCAAGGGCCCTGATGCCAAGGAAGGTCTCTAAGGGCTGCAGCATGTCTTATGCCACCCTGGAGACCTCTCACTCAGCACAGACACACTGCTTGCCAGCTTGTGTGTGCTAGTGAGAACAAAACGAGTAAGTCGACATGGCACTCCCCTCAGGGTGCCATGCCAGCCTCTCACTGCCTATGCAAGTATAGGTCAGTCACCCCTCTAGCAGGCCTTACAGCCCTAAGGCAGGGTGCACTATACCATAGGTGAGGGTACCAGTGCATGAGCCTGGTACCCCTACAGTGTCTAAACAAAACCTTAGACATTGTAAGTGCAGGGTAGCCATAAGAGTATATGGTCTGGGAGTTTGTCAAACACGAACTCCACAGCACCATAATGGCTACACTGAAAACTGGGAAGTTTGGTATCAAACTTCTCAGCACAATAAATGCACACTGATGCCAGTGTACATTTTATTGCAAAATACACCCCAGAGGGCACCTTAGAGGTGCCCCCTGAAACTTAACCGACTATCTGTGTAGGCTGACTGGTTCCAGCAGCCTGCCACACTAGAGACATGTTGCTGGCCCCATGGGGAGAGTGCCTGTGTCACTCTGAGGCCAGTAACAAAGCCTGCACTGGGTGGAGATGCTAACACCTCCCCCAGGCAGGAGCTGTAACACCTGGTGGTGAGCCTCAAAGGCTCACCCCTTTGTCACAGCACCGCAGGACACTCCAGCTAGTGGAGTTGCCCGCCCCCTCCGGCCCCGGCCCCCACATTTGGCGGCAAGGCCGGAGAAAATAATGAGAATAACAAGGAGGAGTCACTGGCCAGTCAGGACAGCCCCTAAGGTGTCCTGAGCTGAGGTGACTCTAACTTTTAGAAATCCTCCATCTTGCAGATGGAGGATTCCCCCAATAGGATTAGGGATGTGACCCCCTCCCCTTGGGAGGAGGCACATAGAGGGTGTACTCGCCTTCAGGGCTAGTAGCCATTGGCTACTAACCCCCCAGACCTAAACACGCCCTTAAATTTAGTATTTAAGGGCTCCCCTGAACCTAAAGATTTAGATTCCTGCAACAACAAGAAGAAGGACTGCCTAGCTGAAAACCCCTGCAGAGGAAGACCAGACGACAACTACTGCCTTGGCTCCAGAAACTCACCGGCCTGTCTCCTGCCTTCCAAAGAACTCTGCTCCAGCGACGCCTTCCAAAGGGACCAGCGACCTCTGAATCCTCTGAGGACTGCCCTGCTTCGACGACGACAAGAAACTCCCGAGGACAGCGGACCTGCTCCAAAAAGACTGCAACTTTATCCAAAGGAGCAGCTTTAAAGAACCCGGCAATCTCCCCGCAAGAAGCGTGAGACTTGCAACATTGCACCCGGCGACCCCGACTCGGCTGGTGGAGAACCAACACCTCAGGGAGGACCCCCGGACTACTCTACGACTGAGTACCAAAACCTGTCCCCCCTGAGCCCCCACAGCGCCGCCTGCAGAGGGAATCCCGAGGCTTCCCCTGACCGCGACTCTCTGAAACCTAAGTCCCGACGCCTGGAAAAGACCCTGCACCCGCAGCCCCCAGGACCTGAAGGACCGGACTTTCACTGCAGAAGTGACCCCCAGGAGTCCCTCTCCCTTGCCCAAGCGGAGGTTTCCCCGAGGAAGCCCCCCCTTGCCTGCCTGCAGCGCTGAAGAGATCCCTTGATCTCTCATTGACTTCCATTGCGAACCCGACGCTTGTTCTAACACTGCACCCGGCCGCCCCCGCGCCGCTGAGGGTGACATTTCTGTGTGGGCTTGTGTGTCCCCCGGTGCCCTACAAAACCCCCCTGGTCTGCCCTCCGAAGACGCGGGTACTTACCTGCAAGCAGACCGGAACCGGGGCACCCCCCTCTCTCCATTGAAGCCTATGCGTTTTGGGCACCACTTTGAACTCTGCACCTGACCGGCCCTGAGCTGCTGGTGTGGTAACTTTGGGGTTGCTCTGAACCCCCAACGGTGGGCTACCTTGGACCAAGAACTGAACCCTGTAAGTGTCTTACTTACCTGGTAAAACTAACAAAAACTTACCTCCCCCAGGAACTGTGAAAATTGCACTGTGTCCACTTTTAAAATAGCTATTTGTGAATAACTTGAAAAGTATACATGCAATTGAAATGATTCAAAGTTCCTAATGTACTTACCTGCAATACCTTTCAAACAAGATATTACCTGTTAAATTTGAACCTGTGGTTCTTAAAATAAACTAAGAAAAGATATTTTTCTATACAAAACCTATTGGCTGGATTTGTCTCCGAGTGTGTGTACCTCATTTATTGTCTATGTGTATGTACAACAAATGCTTAACACTACTCCTTGGATAAGCCTACTGCTCGACCACACTACCACAAAATAGAGCATTAGTATTATCTATTTTTACCACTATTTTACCTCTAAGGGGAACCCTTGGACTCTGTGCATGCTATTCCTTACTTTGAAATAGCACATACAGAGCCAACTTCCTACAGCGACCCTGACCCAAAGTGTGTTTTGAGTGTCAGGCCAAGAATCTGAAAGCTTTGAGGGAGCGGTCCCTAAAGCTACTTGCTTGCCCGATGCTCTGCTCTGCGTCACTCCCGATATAGGTCCATAGGAAGGTCCCGAGACTGGTTTCAGAACTCTCCAACTCTTTGTCGTCCCACTTCAAGTCCTCAGGACATTCAGGTAAGCATACGAAGAAGTCAAAGAAGAGCAAGCGTTCTTTGTCTTTGCCCCGTCGGTTGGCTGGTGCGGGAAGAAGAGCATTGTCACTCTAGGCCTCCGTTCTCAGAACCTACTTTTGGGTCGTCTCAGCACCTCCAGAGTTTATTGGTGCCCAGAGCCAGCCCTGCCCAACTGCGTGAGTTCTACGAGGCCATGCACCTCATATTTGGGCAGTTCGAACTTGCTGGTGCTCCACTGGTCCCTGCGGGGTTGCCAGGGGCCCCCTCTGGCTTTGTGCCAGTAGCTTCAGTCTTGGCTCCGGAGGGCGGCCACGGATCCGTTCCCAGATCCAAACTGGCTTTGGTCTTGCCATCTCGACTGTCCCTGATAACGGTTTCAACGTCAACGCTTCTGATGTTGCCTGTGCCCACGGTCTGCACTGACCCCATCTTCATTGCCAACACAGAGCTCAACCGGCGTGCACGTGAAATTGATTCAGACTTCAGCAAGGACCTTGCTCCTTAGGTCGGATTCTGACCCTTATTCTTATGAGTTGGGGTACGGTGAGGTTTGGGAGGAGTCGCTAGACCCTATAAAATACCAGCTTGAAGACCTTATTGACTGGCTTGCATATGCGGGCCCTGCAGTGGAACCTGAAGTTTGTTGGTGCGGAATCAGGGGAATCTTTCAGACATGGCACAGATCTCAGAGGGTACTGCGCAAGATCAGAGCTCAGTCTTTTTGAGCTCAGGGCAATCAGGCTAGCATTGAAGGCATTTCTTCCCTCTTTCTAAGGGAAAGTGGTGCAGGAGTTCACAGACAACACCACTGCTGTGTGTTACTGTAGGGTGGGGTCGTGGTCCCTTTGTCAAGAGGCTCCCTGCCTCTGGACATGGCTGAAACATCAGGGCATTTCCCTGGTGGTTCAGCACCTGGCAGACTCTCTGAACGCCACAGCGGACAAACTCAGCTGTCAGTGTCTGGACAATCACGAATGGTGTCTCCATCCGGAAGTGGCGAACAGTCTCTTTCCGCAGTGGGGAGAGCCTTGGGTAGATCTGTTTGCCTCAGCAGAGAACACGCAGCTGTTATGCACATTGGAGTTTCCAAAATGGCACTCGTTCAGTGACACTTCATCTCGAGTGGAACTCGGGCCTCCTGTATGCCTTTCCGACCATACCACTTCTACTCAGAGTTCTCAAGAAGATCAAGAACGCCCAGGCCCAAGTAATCCTTGTGTCTCTGGAGTGGGCACGAAGAGTCTGGTATCTCGAGCTGTTGACCATGGCCAATGATCCTCCGATCAGACTGCCCCTTCAGGAGGATCTTCTGTAGCAGCAGTAAGTGATGGTTCTCCTCTCAAACCTGTCAGGTCTCCGCCTTCCGTGGAGATTGAGCGGAGGCAGTTGACAGCTTTTGTCCTTCTGCCCGAAGTGTGAAACATTATCCTGGCAGCCAGGTGCCCCTCCGCCGAAAAGGTATAAGCCTGTCGATGGAACAAGTTTGTGGCATGGTGCACCGACAAGTCTGTTGACCCCCTCTCTGCCCCTCTATCTTAGGTCCTCTTGTTTACACTTTATTTTGCCCTGCACGACTCTGCCTTGGGCACCCTCAAAGGTTAACTGTCTGCTATCTCTGCTTTTCTGAGATTACCTGACCATCCCGGTTTAAATCACCTATTTTCAGTAGATTCCTGAAGGGTGTTACCTATATGTTTCTTCCTTCACCATTCATAATGCCCCTATGGAATTTGAATCTGGTTCTTACTTTCCTAATGTGTTGGCCTTTTGAGATGCTTCATAACTGTCCGCTCAGGCTTCTGACATTCAAAACAGCCTTCCTTGTGCCCATCACTTCTGTCCCCAGGGTGAGTGAGCTGCAGTCACTGTCATTTAAGCCATCCTACCTTTCCATCTATCCTGAAAAGGGAGTGCTTCGCACCAGGGTTTCCTTTTTACCAAAAGTGGTTGCACCTTTTCATGTAGGCCAATCCATCACCTTGCCTCCTCAGAGGGTAAGCGCATTCACTCTACCAGAGCAACAGCTGCAACCACAGCATTTGCCCGTTCGGTCCTGCAGAACTTCCTAGTATCATCTTGGTTCGCAGATACTCCTCCAGGGTTGGAGTTGCTTGGATATCTATTCTAAGGTAAGGAATCTGCAACTAGAAGTCTCTGTCAGATGAACAAGTTACTTATCTGCGGTAACGCCTTATCTGGTAAAGACATATTCTAGTTGCAGATTGCTTACCGACCCACCCATCCTCCCCACTCTGCGAACTGATTTCTAGGGACAGGGGCTTCCCTTTCAGGGCCCTAGTTCTGAGGCACCAGTGGTCAGTGTTATTTATGGCTCCGCGTTTCTGGTGTGGAAAGTTGTGAAAAGAAACTGATGTCAGCGCAATGCTGTGGTGCCTATATAGCTCATGCAATTTCATGTCTGACACGCCACCTATGGACGTGGAGCCAACCAACGCCATCCAGTGGCGCAAGGGTACTGCGTGAGTTAAATCTCTGGATCCAGACTGATGCCTGGGGGAAATTCTGAGGTAAGGAATCAGCAATTAGAATGTCTCTACCAGAGAAAGTGTTAACAAAGGTAAGGAACTTGTTCTTTAATCATATAACAGCAGCAAATAAAATTGCATTATGTGATTTGAGAGTCCGGCCATAAGTTAGTTAAGCATCAAAGCAATCTAAAAACAATCAGTGTAGGGCACAAGTCCTAACAAAAGAAATGGGGGGACTAACCAAGTTAGGCGGTATCCAAGTGACAGCATGGCGTGTAACATCACAGCGCAACACATTGTACATGGAATCACAGAGAGTGGCATCACAACCCATAGCCTCTCAGAAACTGACATCACAATATGTTTAGCAGGTCTATCATGAATATATTTGAGCATATTACTATATTTAAAAGTTGGGGTTTTGCTTCAGGGTTGTGCCACAAAAAGTGACGCAACCCTGATGCAAAATCTGGGCCTCAACTTTTACATTCTCTGCCAAAAAGAAATTGGCAAGAAGAAATGTGGCAGTAAATCTGTTGTGCTTAATTGGGTGCAAAGTCCACTTTTTAAAATACTTTAAATGGTTAAGGTACCTGTTTCAGAGATCTTTGTTTGCCAACTAAATCTCAAGGAATAATAATAATGGGTTAATAACTGAAGGTTTACATATTTGCTGGAGAGATCAGTTTTTTGTCTGGTCCCAGTTTTGAATCAAATGAGCATAGAGGTTTAATATGTCTCCTACAAAGCACATTATGCACCGCATAGATAACAGATTTTTTTAATGTAAATGGCTGTGTTACTGCTTTTAACACAAAGATCCTTTTGTTACTTGCTTGTCATAAATTGTAAGTCACAGTGAGCTATGAAGGATATGTGACTCCTGCACCTTGTGACCCTCACTGTCTTATGTAACACAACCTGTACATTGACATCTACAAGAACCGATATGCCCTTGCTTTGTCTTTGTTGATTCTTAGACATACTAAGTTATCGGTAAAGCCATTTTAAGTACATGTGCTGGACACTGGTCAATAGGAGTTCCCCAGCTACATGATGGCTTCACTGAAACTAGGGGTGTTGGGTACCAAACATCTTGTATTAATGAACCCTCACTAATTCCAGTGATGGATTTATTAATACATGCACCCAGAGGGCACATTAGAGATGCCCACAAAAAGCCTACCAACTGCTGCTGTACTGGACAGCTAGTTTTAGCCAGCCTGCCACCAGCAGATGTGTTTCTGACCCCCAAGGGTGAGAGCCTCTGCTCTTTGGCAGTCTGAAACAAAGCCTGCTCTGCCAGGTTTGTAAACACACTCCTTCCAACATGATGACCTGAAATCTGCTTCAAAGAGCCCACTGCCCTTGTAATGCAGATCTGGCTTCCCTCAGAGGAGATACGGACCCCCCCCCCCCCCCCCCCCCCCCCACAAGTTCCCCTTTCCATGACCCGGGCCCATTTGGCACCTGGACAGGCGGGACAATTAGTTGCCCGAAAGGTGTGTCCACCTCTCTGGTCAGTTTCATCCCCTGAGCTGAGCTGCCTGATGTGGACCCAAACTTTAAAAGTCTGCCATCTTGGTGATGGCAGAAATAGAAACTCTGGAACTGGTTTATGGCCACTTCCCACAGGAAGTGGTCATATAGGGTGCATAGTGATCCCAGGGGTAAATAGCCCATTTGCTACTAGCATACACTGCCCTAATGCCCCCATAGTTCAGTATTTAGGGGAGCCCCTGGCACTAGAAAATCAGATTCTGCTGACCTGAAAGAAGGAGGACCCTGAAGAGATGCAAAAATGAGAAGTGAAGACTGGTTACTGACTCGTCACTAACACTGCCCGCCTGCCTGCTGACTTTAACAATCGTGCCAATGATGCCTCTTCCTATAGCTGACTGTGCCTCCAAAAGCCTGAGATGACGGTCAGCCTTCACCCAAGAGCTTGGAACTCGCTTGGAACAGGGGAACTGCTCCCCTGCATCTTGCAGATAACTCAAGAAGAACTGAGAAGACCCTGGACTACCAAAACCCGAAAGGGGATGGCACCACTTCACCTATGTCTCCTAGCCCGAGCTGAAGTGGACCAGTGGTGTCAGTGTGGACCCCAGGCCCTCCAAAGACTAAGCCCACCTTGAGTTCACCCACTGTGGACTTTTTGAAGCCGCCTGCAAGCCTCTTTCTGCAGGCCCTCCCTCTACCGCCTCCGGTGATGGAAACTTGATGGTCCACTGCACCTATGCACCTGGCTGCCCTGGACCGAAGAGAAGAGGACCAAAGGTGTCTTTACATCCCTGAGCGTTCAGACCTGAGCCCACTTGTTAATTCGGATGGACTGGAGCACCAGTCCATGCCAGCAGCCTCTTTCTGCAGGCCCCCTCTACCACTACCGCCACCGATGATGGTAACCCTACGGTCCAAGACACCTCTGCACCTGGTGCCCTAGACCAAGGAGAAAAGGACTACAGATGTCCCTACATCCCCGAGCATTGCAGGAACTGAACCCCCTTGTTGGTTCACCCGGACTGGACACCCAGCACCTACCTGCAGCATCTTTCTAACCAGACCGATCCCCATTGATTTCAACGGGGCACCTGATGCTGAACTGCTCCTCTGCACCCGGATACCCCAGTGCCACCCAAGGTGCCCTGTTGGTGTCGACTTTTCAAAACTGATCATTTCCATTACAAAATGTACTTAACCTGATCGTATTGATTCTGATGCTTAAATATATAAAGATACCTGTTATTTTTATAAATCGGTGTGGATCGCCTTATTGAGTCGTATTTATCATTTATTGACTGTGTGCTTATAGTAAATTTCTAAAACTCTGACAAGCCTAAGGCTGCTCAACCACTCTACCCCCCAGGAGAGCACCTTGGGATTTCTAGAGCAAGCCCCTGTCCACTTATAAGGGAACACCTGAACACTTTGCATAGTATCCTCATTTTGGCCTAATATATAAAGAGCCAGCTTCCTACAGTAATTAAATTATTTGCGTAAATACTGGTACAGACCAACACGTCTGTCATTCCTATAGTGCATGCATATCTCATATAAACTGGGACTGAACAAGGTCAAAAGCATGACTTTCTTAAGTACCTGTGTGCCTTTGTTTCCCCTCCATTGCATTAAGGTGTGAGGCTCCTGATAGCTCCAAGTCAGGATACTACAATTAAAGGAGGCCCGATGACCCTTTAACTTCGGTCTTTGTTATAGGCTCAGCTGGAATCTGGTAAGCCCTTTCGCCGCCTGCATGTTACTGCTCCAAACAAAAACAGACCACATGCAGGCGCTGCTGAACGTGTCCCGCTGTCTAAACAAAATTACACCAGGACAAGTTTAGTAAATTTCTGTGGGGCCTAAACTGTTGGCAGTGTAGACTGCGTCTGCCTTGTGAAAATAGTGGGTAGACGCAGTGTGCCCTCAACTTATGCCCTGCATCAGTGCACAGTGAAATAAATAGCAACAATTTAGCAAGCTCCAAGAATTGAGTCTTGAAGTGACCTATACATGAGTATAGGGGAAGATTTTATCAGCAAACTTAAAGAAATATAAAATGTAGGAAGAAGCTCTCCGATATTTAGTTAACATATGTAAGGAAATGCCTCCTTGGCATGGTTACCCCCTGACTTTTTGCCTTTGCTGATGCTATGTTTTGAATTGAAAGTGTGCTGAGGCCTGCTAACCAGGCCCCAGCACCAGTGTTCTTTCCCTAACCTGTACTTTTGATTCCACAATTGGCACACCCTGGCATCCAGATAAGTCCCTTGTAAGTGGTACCCCTGGTACCAAGGGCCCTGATGCCAAGGAAGGTCTCTAAGGGCTGCAGCATGTCTTATGCCACCCTGGAGACCCCTCACTCAGCACAGACACACTGCTTGCCAGCTTGTGTGTGCTGGTGAGAACAAAACGAGTAAGTCGACATGGCACTCCCCTCAGGGTGCCATGCCAGCTTCTCACTGCCTATGCAGGTATAGATAAGTCACCCCTCTAGTAGGCCTTACAGCCCTAAGGCAGGGTGCACTATACCATAGGTGAGGGCACCAGTGCATGAGCACTGTGCCCCTACAGTGTCTAAGCAATACCTTAGACATTGTAAGTGCAGGGTAGACATAAGAGTATATGGTCTGGGAGTCTGTTTTACACGAACTCCACAGCACCATAATGGCTACACTGAAAACTGGGAAGTTTGGTATCAAACTTCTCCGCACAATAAATGCACACTGATGCCAGTGTACATTTTATTGTAAAATACACCCCAGAGGGCACCTTAGAGGTGCCCCCTGAAACCTTAACCGACTATCTGTGTAGGCTGACTGGTTCCAGCAGCCTGCCACACTAGAGACATGTTGCTGGCCCCATGGGGAGAGTGCCTTTGTCACTCTGAGGCCAGTAACAAAGCCTGCACTGGGTGGAGATGCTAACACCTCCCCCAGGCAGGAGCTGTAACACCTGGCGGTGAGCCTCAAAGGCTCACCCCTTTGTCACAGCACCGCAGGACACTCCAGCTAGTGGAGTTGCCCGCCCCCTCCGGCCACTGCCCCCACTTTTGGCGGCAAGGCCGGAGGAAACAAAGAAAACAAGGAGGAGTCACTGGCCAGTCAGGACAGCCCCTAAGGTGTCCTGAGCTGAGGTGACTCTAACTTTTAGAAATCCTGCTTCTTGCAGATGGAGGATTCCCCCAATAGGATTAGGGATGTGACCCCCTCCCCTTGGGAGGAGGCACAAAGAGGGTGTACCCACCCTCAGGGCTAGTAGCCATTGGCTACTAACCCCCCAGACCTAAACACGCCCTTAAATTTAGTATTTAAGGGCTCCCCTGAACCTAAGAATTTAGATTCCTGCAACTTACCTGAAGAAGAAGACTGCTGAGCTGAAAAACCCCTGCAGAGGAAGAACAGAAGACACCAACTGCTTTGGCCCCAGTCCTACCGGCCTGTCTCCTGCCTTCCAAAAGAAACCTGCTCCAGCGACGCTTTCCAAGGGACCAGCGACCTCTGAATCCTCTGAGGAATGCCCTGCTTCAAGAAAGACAAGAAACTCCCGAGGACAGCGGCACTGCTCCACAAGAACTGCAACTTAGTTTCAAGGAGCAGATTTAAAGACCCCTGCAACTCCCCGCAAGAAGCGTGAGACTTGCAACACTGCACCCGGCGACCCCGACTCGACTGGTGGAGAAACAACGCTTCAGGGAGGACCCTCCGGCGACTCTACGACTGTGAGTAACCAAAGTTGTCCCCCCTGAGCCCCCACAGCGACGCCTGCAGAGGGAATCCCGAGGCTCCCCCTGACCGCGACTGCCTGAACTCCATTTCCCGACGGCTGGAAAAGACTCTGCACCCGCAGCCCCCAGCACCTAAAGAAACGGAACTCCTGTGTAGGAGTGACCCCCAGCAGGCCCTCTCCCTTGCCCAGGTGGTGGCTACCCCGAGGAGCCCCCCCCTTGCCTGCCTGCAACGCTGAAGAGATCCCTTGATCTCTCATTGAAAACCATTACAAACCCGACGCGTGTTTGCACACTGCACCCGGCCGCCCCCGCGCTGCTGAGGGTGTACTTTTTGTGCTGACCTGTGTCCCCCCCCCCCCCCCCCCCCCCCCCCGGTGCCCTACAAAACCCCCCTGGTCTGCCCTCCGAAGACGCGGGTACTTACCTGCTGGCAGACTGGAACCGGGGCACCCCCTTCTCTCCATTGAAGCCTATGCGTTTTGGGCACCTCTTTGACCTCTGCACGTGACCGGCCCTGAGCTGCTGGTGTGGTAACTTTGGGGTTGCACTGAACCCCCAACGGTGGGCTACCTTGGACCAAAAACTGAAACCTGTAAGTGACTTACTTACCTGTTAAAACTAACATTACTTTACCTCCCCCAGGAACTGTGAAAATTGCACTGTGTCCACTTTTAAAACCGCTTATTGTGTTTTAGGTGAAAAGTATACATGCTAATGAAATGATTCAAAGTTCCTAAAGTACTTACCTGCAATACCTTTCAAATGAGATATTACATGTAAAATGTGAACCTGTGGTTCTTAAAATAAACTAAGAAAATATATTTTTCTATAACAAAACCTATTGGCTGGATTTGTCTCCGAGTGTGTGTTCCTCATTTATTGCCTGTGTGTATGTACAACAAATGCTTAACACTACTCCTTTGATAAGCCTACTGCTCGACCACACTACGACAAAATAGAGCATTAGTATTATCTCTTTTTGCCACTATCTTACCTCTAAGGGGAACCCTTGGACTCTGTGCATACTATTCCTTACTTTGAAATAGTGCATACAGAGCCAACTTCCTACATTGGTGGATCAGCGGTGGGGTACAAGACTTTGCATTTGCTGGACTACTCAGCCAATACCTGATCACACGACAAACTCCAAAAATTGTCATTAGAAATTGATTTTTGCAATTTGAAATTTTTCTAAATTCTTTAAAGTCCTGCTAGGGCCTTGTGTTAGTCCCTGTTAGCATTGCTTTTAGAGTTTAAAAGTTTGGTAAAAGTTTGAATTAGATTCTAGAACTAGTTTTAGATTCTTAAAAAGTATTCCAACTTTTAGAGGCATAATTTCTAGTGCAGAGATGAATGTGGTGGAACTCGATACCACACCTTACCTCCATCTTAAGATGAGGGAGCTAAGGTCACTCTGTAAAATAAAGAAAATAGTAATGGGCCCCAGACCTTCCAAACTACAGCTCCAGGAGCTGTTGGCAGAGTTTGAAAAGGCCAACCCCTCTGAGGATGGCAACTCAGAGGATGATGATAGTGACTTGGAGAGTGATTCCCCCCTACCAGTCCTATCTAGGGAGGACAGGGCCTCTCAAGCCCTGACTCCAAGCATAATAGTCAGAGATGCTGGCTCCCTCACAGGAGGGACCAACCTCTCTGAAATCACTGAGGATAACTCCAGTGAAGAGGACATCCAGTTCGCCAGAATGGCCAAAAGATTGTATTTGGAAAGACAGATCCTAGCCATAGAAAGGGAAAGACAAGAGATGGGCCTAGGACCCATCAAGGTGTCAGCAACATAAATAGGGTCAGAGATTCTCCTGACATGTTGAAAATCCCTAAAGGGATTGTAACTAAATATGAAGATGGTGATGACATCACCAAATGGTTCACAGCTTTTGAGAGGGCTTGTGTAACCAGAAAAGTGAACAAATCTCACTGGGGTGCTCTCCTTTGGGAAATGTTCACAGGAAAGTGTAGGGATAGACTCCTCACACTCTCTGGAAAAGATGCAGAATCTTATGACCTCATGAAGGGTACCCTGATTGAGGGCTTTGGATTCTCCACTGAGGAGTATAGGATTAGATTCAGGGGGGCTCAAAAATCCTCGAGCCAGACCTGGGTTGACTTTGTAGACTACTCAGTAAAAACACTAGATGGTTGGATTCAAGGCAGTGGTGTAAGTAATTATGATGGGCTGTACAATTTATTTGTGAAAGAACACCTATTAAGTAATTGTTTCAATTATAAACTGCATCAGCATCTGGTAGACCTAGGACCAATTTCTCCCCAAGAATTGGGAACGAAGGCGGACCATTGGGTCAAGACTAGGGTGTCCAAAACTTCCACAGGGGGTGACCAAAAGAAAGGGGTCACAAAACCTCCCCAGGGGAAGGGTGGTGAGACAGCCAAAAACAAAAATAGTAAAGAGTCTTCTACAGGCCCCCAAAAACCTGCACAGGAGGGTGGGCCCAGAGCCTCTTCACAAAACAATTCTGGGTACAAGGGTAAAAACTTTGATCCCAAAAAGGCCTGGTGTCGTAGCTGTAGTCAGTCTGGACACCAAACTGGAGACAAGGCCTGTCCCAAGAAAGATACCACTTCTAACTCCCATCCAGCTAAAACTGGAATGGCTAGTCTCCAATTGGGATCAACAGTGTGCCCAGAGCAAATCAGGTGTCACACTGAAGCTACATTAGTCTCTGAGGGTGGGGTGGATTTAGCCACACTGGCTGCCTGGCCCCCTAACATGCAAAAATACAGGCAGCAGCTCTTAATTAATGGGACAAGTGTAGAGGGCCTGAGGGATACAGGTGCCAGTGTCACTATGGTGACAGAGAAACTGGTTTCCCCTGGCCAATACCTGGCTGGACAAACTTATCCAGTCACCAACGCTGACAATCAGACTAAAGTACATCCCATGGCTATGGTAACTTTAGAGTGGGGAGGGGTCAATGGCCTGAAACAGGTGGTGGTCTCCTCAAATATCCCAGTAGACTGTTTGCTTGAAAATGACCTGGAGTCCTCAGCATGGGCTGAGGTAGAACTGAAAACCCATGCAGCCATGCTGGGTATCCCTGAACTGGTGTGTGTCAAGACCAGGGCACAGTGCAAGGCTCAGGGTGAAAAAGTAGAGCTGGAGTCTGGAAGAAAGGCCCAGCCTACCAAGAGGAAAGGAAAGTCAGCTGGGAAACCAGCTGCAACACAGCAAGAAAAAGAGAACCTCTCTTCTCAGGAAGAAGTTCTGCCCTCTGAGGGAACTGAGCCTATGGAGCTGGAACCTTATCAGGTTGAGCTCTTATGCCCCGGGGGACCCTCAAGGGAAGAGTTGTGTAAGGGACAAGAAACCTGTCCCTCTCTTGAAGGCCTTAGGCAGCAAGCTGCTGAAGAGTCCAATGGCAAGAAAATAGGAACACATAGGGTCTATTGGGAAGATGGACTCCTGTACACTGAGGCAAGAGATCCCAAACCTGGTGCCACTAGGAGAGTGGTAGTGCCTCAGGGTTTCAGAGAGTTTATTCTGACCTTAGCCCATGATATTCCCCTTGCTGGGCATTTGGGACAAACCAAGACGTGGGAGAGGTTAGTCAACCACTTCTACTGGCCCAATATGTCCCAGAAGGTTAAGGAGTTTTGCCTCTCCTGCCCCACCTGTCAAGCCAGTGGTAAGACAGGTGGGCATCCAAAGGCCCCCCTCATTCCACTTCCAGTGGTGGGGGTCCCCTTTGAAAGAGTGGGTGTGGACATAGTTGGTCCACTAGAACCTCCCACAGCCTCAGGAAATATGTACATCCTAGTAGTAGTGAATCATGCTACTAGGTATCCTGAAGCTATTCCCCTAAGGTCGACTACTGCCCCTGCAGGAGCCAAGGCCCTCATTGGTATCTTTACCAGAGTGGGCTTCCCTAAGGAGGTGGTGTCTGACAGAGGTACCAACTTCATGTCAGCATACCTAAAACATGTGGAATGAGTGTGGGGTGACTTATAAATTCACTACACCATATCATCCACAAACTAATGGCCTTGTTGAGAGATTCAACAAGACATTAAAGGGCATGATCATGGGGCTCCCAGAAAAACTCAAAAGGAGATGGGATGTCCTCCTGCCATGTCTGCTTTTCGCTTACAGAGAGGTACCTCAGAAGGGAGTAGGATTCTCACCCTTTGAACTTCTGTTTGGCCACCCTGTAAGGGGACCACTTTCTCTTGTTAAAGAAGGCTGGGAGAGACCTCTTCATGAGCCTAAACAAGACATAGTGGACTATGTACTTGGCCTTCGCTCAAGGATGGCAGAGTACATGGAAAAGGCAAGTAAAAACCTTGAGGCCAGCCAACAACTCCAGAAGTTGTGGTATGACCAAAAGGCTGCACTGGTTGAATTTCAACCATGGCAGAAAGTCTGGGTTCTAGAGCCTGTGGCTCCCAGGGCACTCCAGGACAAATGGAGTGGCCCTTACCCAGTACTAGAAAGGAAGAGTCAGGTCACCTACCTGGTGGACCTGGGCACAAGCAGGAGCCCCAAGAGGGTGATCCATGTGAACCGCCTTAAGCTCTTCCATGACAGGGCTGATGTAAATCTGTTGATGGTAACAGATGAGGACCAGGAAGCTGAGAGAGAACCTCTCCCTGATCTCCTCTCATCAGACCCTAGAGATGGCTCAGTGGATGGAGTGATCTACTCAGACACCCTCTCTAGCCAACAGCAGTCTGACTGTAGGAAGGTCCTGCAGCAGTTTGCTGAACTCTTTTCCCTAACCCCTGGTCAGACACACCTGTGTACCCATGATGTGGACACAGGAGACAGCATGCCTGTCAAAAACAAAATATTTAGACAGTCTGACCAAGTTAAGGAAAGCATCAAGGTGGAAGTCCACAAGATGCTGGAATTGGGAGTAATTGAGTACTCTGACAGCCCCTGGGCTAGCCCAGTGGTCTTAGTCCCCAAACCTCACACCAAAGAAGGAAAGAGAGAGATGAGGTTTTGTGTGGACTACAGAGGTCTCAACTCTGTCACCAAGACAGATGCTCATCCCATTCCTAGAGCTGATGAGCTAATAGACAAATTAGGGGCTGCCAAATTCTTAAGTACCTTTGACTTAACAGCAGGGTACTGGCAAATCAAACTGGCCCCTGGAGCAAAAGAAAAGACAGCATTCTCCACACCTGATGGGCATTATCAGTTCACTGTTATGCCCTTTGGTTTAAAGAATGCCCCTGCCACCTTCCAAAGGTTGGTGAATCAAGTCCTTGCTGGGTTGGAATCCTTTAGTGCAGCTTATCTTGATGATATTGCTGTCTTCAGCTCCACCTGGCAGGATCATCTGGTCCACCTGAAGAAGGTTTTGAAGGCCCTGCAATCTGGAGGCCTCTCTATCAAGGCATCCAAATGCCAGATAGGGCAGGGAACTGTGGTTTACTTGGGACACCTTGTAGGTGGAGGCCAAGTTCAGCCACTCCAGCCTAAGATCCAGACTATTCTGGACTGGGCAGCTCCAAAAACCCAGACTCAAGTCAGGGCATTCCTTGGCTTGACTGGGTACTATAGGAGGTTTGTGAAGGGATATGGATCCATTGTGACAGCCCTCACAGAACTCACCTCCAAGAAAATGCCCAAGAAAGTAAACTGGACGGTAGAATGCCAACAGGCCTTTGACACCCTGAAGCAAGCTATGTGCACAGCACCAGTTCTAAAAGCTCCAGATTACTCCAAGCAATTCATTGTGCAAACAGATGCCTCTGAACATGGGATAGGGGCAGTTTTGTCCCAAACAAATGATGATGGCCTTGACCAGCCTGTTGCTTTCATTAGCAGGAGGTTACTCCCCAGGGAGCAGCGTTGGAGTGGCATTGAGAGGGAGGCCTTTGCTGTTGTTTGGTCCCTGAAGAAGTTGAGACCATACCTCTTTGGTACTCACTTCCTAGTTCAAACTGACCACAGACCTCTCAAATGGCTGATGCAAATGAAAGGTGAAAATCCTAAACTGTTGAGGTGGTCCATCTCCCTACAGGGAATGGACTTTATAGTGGAACACAGACCTGGGACTGCCCATGCCAATGCAGATGGCCTTTCCAGGTTCTTCCACTTAGAAAATGAAGACTCTCTTGGGAAAGGTTAGTCTCATCCTCTTTCGTTTGGGTGGGGGGGGGTTGTGTAAGGAAATGCCTCCTTGGCATGGTTACCCCCTGACTTTTTGCCTTTGCTGATGCTATGTTTTGAATTGAAAGTGTGCTGAGGCCTGCTAACCAGGCCCCAGCACCAGTGTTCTTTCCCTAACCTGTACTTTTGATTCCACAATTGGCACACCCTGGCATCCAGATAAGTCCCTTGTAAGTGGTACCCCTGGTACCAAGGGCCCTGATGCCAAGGAAGGTCTCTAAGGGCTGCAGCATGTCTTATGCCACCCTGGAGCCCCTCACTCAGCACAGACACACTGCTTGCCAGCTTGTGTGTGCTGGTGAGAACAAAACGAGTAAGTCGACATGGCACTCCCCTCAGGGTGCCATGCCAGCCTCTCACTGCCTATGCAGGTATAGATAAGTCACCCCTCTAGTAGGCCTTACAGCCCTAAGGCAGGGTGCACTATACCATAGGTGAGGGCACCAGTGCATGAGCACTGTGCCCCTACAGTGTCTAAGCAATACCTTAGACATTGTAAGTGCAGGGTAGCCATAAGAGTATATGGTCTGGGAGTCTGTTTTACACGAACTCCACAGCACCATAATGGCTACACTGAAAACTGGGAAGTTTGGTATCAAACTTCTCAGCACAATAAATGCACACTGATGCCAGTGTACATTTTATTGTAAAATACACCCCAGAGGGCACCTTAGAGGTGCCCCCTGAAACCTTAACCGACTATCTGTGTAGGCTGACTGGTTCCAGCAGCCTGCCACACTAGAGACATGTTGCTGGCCCCATGGGGAGAGTGCCTTTGTCACTCTGAGGCCAGTAACAAAGCCTGCACTGGGTGGAGATGCTAACACCTCCCCCAGGCAGGAGCTGTAACACCTGGCGGTGAGCCTCAAAGGCTCACCCCTTTGTCACAGCACCGCAGGACACTCCAGCTAGTGGAGTTGCCCGCCCCCTCCGGCCACGGCCCCCACTTTTGGCGGCAAGGCCGGAGGAAACAAAGAAAACAACAAGGAGGAGTCACTGGCCAGTCAGGACAGCCCCTAAGGTGTCCTGAGCTGAGGTGACTCTAACTTTTAGAAATCCTCCATCTTGCAGATGGAGGATTCCCCCAATAGGATTAGGGATGTGACCCCCTCCCCTTGGGAGGAGGCACAAAGAGGGTGTACCCACCCTCAGGGCTAGTAGCCATTGGCTACTAACCCCCCAGACCTAAACATGCCCTTAAATTTAGTATTTAAGGGCTCCCCTGAACCTAAGAATTTAGATTCCTGCAACTTACCTGAAGAAGAAGACTGCTGAGCTGAAAAACCCCTGCAGAGGAAGAACAGAAGACACCAACTGCTTTGGCCCCAGTCCTACCGGCCTGTCTCCTGCCTTCCAAAAGAAACCTGCTCCAGCGACGCTTTCCAAGGGACCAGCGACCTCTGAATCCTCTGAGGACTGCCCTGCTTCAAGAAAGACAAGAAACTCCTGAGGACAGCGGCACTGCTCCACAAGAACTGCAACTTTGTTTCAAGGAGCAGATTTAAAGACCCCTGCAACTCCCCGCAAGAAGCGTGAGACTTGCAACACTGCACCCGGCGACCCCGACTCGACTGGTGGAGAAACAACGCTTCAGGGAGGACCCTCCGGCGACTCTACGACTGTGAGTAACCAAAGTTGTCCCCCCTGAGCACCCACAGCGACGCCTGCAGAGGGAATCCCGAGGCTCCCCCTGACCGCGACTGCCTGAACTCCATTTCCCGACGGCTGGAAAAGACTCTGCACCCGCAGCCCCCAGCACCTAAAGAAACGGAACTCCTGTGTAGGAGTGACCCCCAGGAGGCCCTCTCCCTTGCCCAGGTGGTGGCTACCCCGAGGAGCCCCCCCCTTGCCTGCCTGCAACGCTGAAGAGATCCCTTGATCTCTCATTGAAAACCATTACAAACCCGACGCGTGTTTGCACACTGCACCCGGCCGCCCCGCGCTGCTGAGGGTGTACTTTTTGTGCTGACCTGTGTCCCCCCCGGTGCCCTACAAAACCCCCCTGGTCTGCCCTCCGAAGACGCGGGTATTTACCTGCTGGCAGACTGGAACCGGGGCACCCCCTTCTCTCCATTGAAGCCTATGCATTTTGGGCACCTCTTTGACCTCTGCACCTGACCGGCCCTGAGCTGCTGGTGTGGTAACTTTGGGGTTGCTCTGAACCCCCAATGGTGGGCTACCTTGGACCAAAAACTGAAACCTGTAAGTGACTTACTTACCTGTTAAAACTAACATTACTTTACCTCCCCCAGGAACTGTGAAAATTGCACTGTGTCCACTTTTAAAACAGCTTATTGTGTTTTAGGTGAAAAGTATACATGCTAATGAAATGATTCAAAGTTCCTAAAGTACTTACCTGCAATACCTTTCAAATGAGATATTACATGTAAAATGTGAACCTGTGGTTCTTAAAATAAACTAAGAAAAGGTATTTTTCTATAACAAAACCTATTGGCTGGATTTGTCTCTGAGTGTGTGTTCCTCATTTATTGCCTGTGTGTATGTACAACAAATGCTTAACACTACTCCTTTGATAAGCCTACTGCTCGACCACACTACCACAAAATAGAGCATTAGTATTATCCCTTTTTGCCACTATCTTACCTCTAAGGGGAACCCTTGGACTCTGTGCATACTATTCCTTACTTTGAAATAGTGCATACAGAGCCAACTTCCTACAACATATCTAACAATTTCATCTTAAAATGATTTTGTGCATTCTTACAAAAGAGAAGAGTAATACATAAGTAAAAGCCCAATATGATTTGATCAGTTAAATAAACTCATGCAAATAGTATATAATAAGAAAAGACATGAAATACAATAAAAATTGATCACTGTCAACAAATCATATTGGTGCTTTTCATTACCTGACTGCGGCTGAAATGAATCTGTACAGACAAATTCCGACTGCAGACATTGAAAATAAAAGTCGGCCTTCATCTTCTTATATTGCATAACCTAAGGCATGTGATTAAAGAAAATGTCCTTGTGTATGAAGCTGGCTCTTTATATGGTATACTAAAATGAGGTATACAGTGCAAAGAGTCTAGGGGTTCCCTTATAAGTGGACAGGGCTGTCTCTAGCAATCTCAAAGTGCTCTTTTAGAGGGTAATGTGGTCGAGCAGCCTTAGGCTTATTAGAGAGGAGTGTTAAACATTTGCTGCATGCACACAGTTAAAGAAATGATACACACTACTCAATAAGGAGATCCACATATATATATTTAGGCACCAGAATCAATACGATCAGGTAAGTACGTTTTGCAAGAGAAATAGTTTCAGGCTTCAAAAGCAGCAACGATGTCCTATGGAGGAAAAACAAATAGTGCATACAGGTATGCTGCTGTACCAATCTCCTAGACTTAAGGTTTATATTCTGTAGTGCTTGGTGTGGGTGCTACCACATTTGCCTCGACTCTTGCAAAGAACTGACTTTTCTGCATGTCTGGCTGTCCTCTAAATCTTAAAGGCTCTGCCTGCCGCTGAAACCCTGACCTCACTGGACATTCTGCGGTCTTCAGCAGGTAGTGCTTGTTCTTCCATAGTCAAGACAACTTGCATCTCTGTCTCACATGTAGCTGCACCAGACTACAAGCACTATCAAGCAGCTTTCAGGCACCAAACATGGCGGCAGGGGTAACTCTTAGTGGCATCGTAGCTATTTTGTGAGTCCCAGGCACATATAGCTGAATGCAGAACAAAGATTGGCAAACAATTCTATTTCCCAATAGCTGTGGTTCATTTCAGGATGCTGCATTAGACCAAATCATGTTTTCATCTTTTTTGCTCCTTAAGTTACTTGAGTAACTTTCAATTCCTATTGCAGCAACCCAACTGAGTGACTCATACATTCCAGGTCCATAGCAACAAATCCCATTTCCCAGAAGGAATCTTACCCTGCAGATATTAAGTACCTCTTGCCTTTGCTTCCCACTTTCATTTCCTGCAATGCAGGTCAACCTTCATTAAGAAATTTCTTTCATCCCATTTAGGGTATCCTAATGAATAGCTTTTTAGCTGTAAAACGTTTCTGATGAATACTTATACGTAGATATTTCTCACTTCTGAGTATCATAGGTGCAAATCTAGATCCAGAATCTTCTGAAATAGCTCTCTGGTGTCAGTTGCAGGTTCTGGCTCCGTCTAAATGGCGGAAATTGAGTTGTGGTGAAGTCCACTGTTGCCATCTGGTGACCACTCCATTGCCCCTATGCCAGCCCTGTTTTTTCCATGCCTTTTGATGTGGTTCCTGAGCTACTCGCCTCAACTCTGTGGTGATAGTTAGGTTTTAAAACCTGTTGTAGATGTGATGGACAGATGTCCATTACATATACACATGTTGATTGTCTCAGGTGTCTCAGTTCGAGGCACAAGTCGTCATAGTGTGACCTCTGCCTTCATATGAACCTAAAGATAATCAAGGCGCTTGAGGCCAAGCTCTTTATGGCTTGTGCCAGGTACGATTGTTGGGGGCTTGGTGGTCATAGTCAAGGATGTGGTCTAGAACCCGGATGAGGTTCAGATCTCCATCTCACTCTTGACCATCCAGTCAATAAGGGAAAAGAAGAGGCATGACAAGAAGAAAAAGAAGCACTCCTCTTGTCCCAGAGGGTCAAATTCCAGGGGTAAGTCTTCATGTTGTGCTTCATCCCTATCTCCTTCCTCTCCAGAATTGGTGTTAAGCTTCCCCTCCCTTTAGTTGAAAACCTGCCTAACATCCTGACCAATATGCCACATTTATTTGACTCTTATGTAGAACCTCTATTCCCTTTTATTGAAGCTAATATAGAAGCTGTAAAGGGTCTTAGATGTTTTCTAACCCCGCATCTTGTCCAGCAGTGCACCAAGCCATAGCAGGATGCTATAGGACATGTCCTAAAGATGCAGCTTTTTTGGCCCTTCATCCCTCCCCTAAAAGCCCCCATGGTGCAGGTCCCCTCTGAAACATAGTTTGAACCCAGGAGCCTTTCTTGCCCACACTCTGTTCAGAGGCAAAAAAGCTGGAGTGAGTGTGGATTTTTTTTTTTCTCAGCAGACAATCTTGCACCTTATTCCCTGAATGCAGAATGTTTTGCCACCCCCCCCCTACCTCCCACCCTTCCTTCCCTCCTTCCACCCTTCCTCCCTACCTTTACCCTCCCTCCCTCTAACCTCCCTTCTTCCACATTCCTGATCCCTTCCTTTCTCCCTCTTTTCTCCCTCTTTCCTCCCTCTCCTCCCTCCTTCCATCCTCCCACCTGCCTTCCTACCTCCCTCCGTTCACCCTCCTTCCCTCATTCCACCCTCCCTCCTTCTACCCTCCCTTTAATCTTCCTCCCTACCATCCTCCTCCCTACCCTCCTATCATCCTCCTATCATCCTCCACATCCCTTCCTGCAGCAGGAGGTGGCGATCCTGCAGCAGATGAATTGTGCAGGAAATTGAGTAGGGGTGTTAACCTTTCTGGTTCCCAAGAAGGCAGAACCCTTTATCTGTTACTAGATCAGGTCCTGCATTTCACCTGTGCAATAAATAGTTAAAGATGCTGACCCTGGAAGGGTCCTTTTTACACTGGATGTGTAAGACTGGATGGTGTCCCTTGACCTGCAGGATGTGACTTTCATGTTCCTATTTTACCGTAGCACAGAAAGTACTTGATTTTTGTGGTGGGGTCTACCCACTAGCAATTCACAGATCTTTATTTTCAGTTAATTTCGGCACCTCAGGCCTTCAGCAAGGTAATGGCAGTGGTCACGGCCCATCTCCAGAGGTTAAGGAATCATGAATTTCCCATACTTGGATGAAAAGCTGCTCAAAACTTGTTAACCTCTGATGGTATTGTTCCTCCTGTATTTGGGGAACTGTAGATCAGAGGCCTCTGCTCACCAGAACAGAAGTTGCACATCAGTCTGCCAGAACTCAGAGCACTTTGAGTGGCTCTGAATGCCAGTCAGTCTAGATCTTGATAGACAATATGACTACTATGTGGTATGTCCGCAAGCAGGTGGTAGTGGGGTATCACCTTTTCTGTTGGCATGTGCTGAGACTCTGGCCTTAGGCGCACTACCAGGAGGTGTGACTGGCAGCCAACCATCTTGTAGGTTGTGTCATCGTCTGAACCAACTGCCTCAGTCGGCATCATCTTCCCGACCATGAGTGTCCTCTCTATCCAAAGATAGACATCTTTGCCCTGTGAGGCACGCCCCAGATGAATCTTTTTGCCACTTGCTCCATTGCCTATTACCTGACCTTCGGAGCATCTGTCTCAGGGAAACCTTGTGGTGTGTGTTTCAGCTGATGTGCAAGTTTCCGCTTCACTACACGTTCTCTTCCAATTGATATTTCTAACCACAGATTCCTCTCGTTGTGACTATTCCCCAGGGGGTCAGACTGGGTCTGGAAGTTTTAAAAGCAGTTCTCATACATGCTGGTAGACGGCATCCACGGCAACCTGAGCCACATATAATTGTCACCATCTGCACTAATGTCGGTTCCTTTATTTCTGCGTCTCCAGGTGAACATCTGGAGCTTCTCCTTCAATTTTAACCAACTCCTTTTTTAAAAAAATGATCCAGTGTCCAAGGGAAAATGTCACCCTCTAAAACAGGACTGTCGCGAGCAGATGTCTGTGGCAGATGATCATAAAGCCTGTTTACAGTGCATGACTCCGGGGCCTGCAGTGACTGCATTCAAATGAATCCAAAAGCAGAACTTGACAGTGCAGCCAATAATTTTAAGTCTCAAAAAACAAGAGACTCCACACCTTAGCCAGTCGAAAGTAAGGTCCCGTTCCCACAGCACATCATTGTTGCAGTCAAAGACCTTTGAGTAACTCCGAGAAAAAGCACATGAAGGTGAAGAGGTAATCGCCACCATTCCTGCCACTCTTGTACTTTAGACAGCATCTAAAGGCATCAGTATGCCTACCAGTCTCACTGGACGGAGAGAATTTTGCCCCCATAGCTACTCCCAGTATCTACCGATACCATTCTCCGTTGTGTATGAATACATTATTATTCAAAACAGTCTCAATTAAATCAATCAACATAACTAAATGTTCAAGCAAAGTAGCATCACCTTTATCTAAAAAATGTTGTATAGCAGCTGTGCCTTTGGCTCTGGGAATACTAGTATGCAGAGAGCCGACATCAAGAGTAACTAAAATATGACTTTCAGTCCAATCAGAGTCACAGACTTTGCATAACAAACCTTTGGTATCCCTGATATATGATAGCAGATTACATACAAAAGACTGTAGGAAAATGTCAATATATTCTGACAGTTTCTCTGTAGGAGATCCTATCCCTGAAATTATAGGCCTCCCTGGTGAGAAAGAGTCAGTCTTGTGTACCTTTGGAAGAATAAATATACATGGTGATTTGGGTGTGGGATTGTAGATGTAACTATATTTCATGTCCGTGATGAGACATAAGTTTCTCCAATAACTCAGTTTGTTTTGTATGATAATGTTGACCTCATTCAGCGGGTTATGTGTAACTATGCAATATGCTGATGTATGAGCTAGTTGACAATCAATTTCTTTTATATATGCATCATCCTTGTCATCAGTACTATATTTCCACCCTTATTTGCCTCCTTGATAATGATAGTATGTGTCCCGGAGAGCAATATAAGTGCCTCTTTTTCTTCTCTTGAAATGTTATGTTGGATGGTGTTGCGTCCTGATATGTACTGATCCCCCAATTTATAGAGATCACTGTTACCGCTTTGTAGAAAATGTCAATAGCATTATCAGGAGAAAAGCATGGGGTAAACTTGGACATAATTTTGAGTCCACTATCCACTTCTAGGTTGGAATCTATGTTAAGGTCCTCCAGAATATCTGAAAGTGAAGGAGTATAGTCTGATGTGTGTTCTATGGAAAGTATGGTCTGTATGTCCTTTATAGTCCTATTGCAAGGCATAATTGTTTCGGAAGTGGAGACAGTTTGTATACCTTTTTCTTGAAAATATTTGTATAACTTAAATTTGTCGATGAATTTGAACAAAGTTATGTGTAATTCTGTAAAGTTTGGTAAAGAAGTAGGGACAAACCTTTGCTAAAACTTTTATTTGTTGTATGTTTAGAACAAAATTAGATAAGTTGACAATAGAAATTTCGTTTTGATAGCCCCCAAGACACTGAAAGTTGACATTTAATTCCTCTGATTGCAGAAGATTGATCTTGTGGTGACCCCCTCTCATGCTTTTTGTGGTTCCTCTGTGTTTCCCTTGCCCCTTCTGATCCTCTTGAATACGTTTTTTGTCATTTGCGAGGTTGTTTGTGTCCTTTGCGGTATCTCACTAGTTTTAATAAAAAAGGAGATTTACTACTCAGGGCAACAGTATGTTGCCTCGCTGAGCTTGTTGAATCACCACTTGTTGCACTTGAAATGCTGGAAACTTCAGTATCCCTGTTGGAGGCAACTGAGTGTAAATCATTGCTAGCCTTGTGGTTGGTGTCATCAGATGTGTCAATTCTTGATATTGTGAAATTTGCGTGCGTAGGTGAAGACCCTACCATTTTTGTAGTCATTAGCATCCCTTCGAAGTTTTTGCATTTTCTTCTCCTTAATGTAGAGTTGATGGTTGTGGAGAACTTCCTTAAGGATTTTATAGTTTTTCTCCGCTACCTCAGGTAGGCCAGTATCTCTAGTTTATTTTTCTAATATGTCTTTGTCTTATATTTCTCTTTTATTCATGGCATCCCTGATCAGGATATCCATCATACCATATGAGGATGTTATCAAGAGTTGTTCCTATTCCTTGAGGAGTTCGGGACTCAAATCATCAAAATAGGGGAAAATGACTTCACGTAGTCCTCTAGGAATTTGTTTTTTCTCAATATATTTCTGTAGGATGGTGAAGTCCCGCCACCTGGATAATTCCTGTTTTCTCAAACGTTCTAATCTAACAAATTTAATCTTTTGGCCTTCCATATTATGACCTCTCATACTATTATGCCCTCTAATACTAGTAGATGCTGCTTGTGTATTTTTTTTCAAATAAATCTTCCATAAGAGTATCCCTGTTATCATCAAAGGTAAACATTATGTTAAGTAGAACAATTGCCGTACAGTAAAAATAAAAAAATGAATATATACTCCAAGTCAATCAAAGAGTGCAGAACAGCGTATCATGAATAATTTGCAATGTAATGGTGGTTATGCTCTCTGGTTCGCACATCCCAAACAGAAGAACAGTAGGTTGGGGAAAGCTGTAATATCTGAACTTTCACAATGTCCATTGTCCATCCTGGTGCTCACACCCACCCACCCAGGGTGTAGTTTGCCTGACTGTAGAAATCCACTCAGGACCAGACGAATTTGCAGAAATCACCAGGGCACACTGCAACAGTCCACAAAAATCTCAGATACATGAGTTGGGCAGGCTGCCTGGGAGAGAGGTGGTATTCAGGTGCCTCTGGTCTATGACAGAAAATGGAAGGCCCTTTTGCCCACCATCAGAGAAAGGCTGGTGCAGATGCTCACCACAACACCATTGCCATGTGGTACTGCAAGAAGCAGCACAGGGTAGGCTTCCGGCCCTGTGCCAGGAGGCTGTACACCTCTGGCCAACATGTACCACAAAGGAATTTCTCTGGAGGTGGCAGCATCTTTGAACAGCAGGCAGAATGAACTCAGATGTTAGCGGATCTCAAATGTCCGATGTACCCAGAGTTGACGCAGGGCATCTTCTTGCAGTGGGTGAACCCTAGCTCGATCTTTTCACTGCCACCAAGAATGCGTAAGTCAGCACTTTTGCGCTTTGAAGTTTCCAAGGCACCTCTTTGCCAGAGACATCTCCATCTAGATTGGAGCTTGGGACTCTTGTATGCCATCCCTCCACTACCATGAGTTCTAAAGATCAGGAACGACTGGCCCAAGTCATCCTAGTGGTACCAGATTGGGTTAGGAGAGTGTGGTGCCCAGAACTCCAAGGCATCAGCATCTGTCCACCAGTCGAGCTTCGACCAACCCTCTTAGGTCATTGATGTCATCTTGACAGCAAGTTTTCAATCCATAAAGTCTCTCTATGCCAGCACTTCAGAAAAAATTGTGGAATTGGGCAGCACCCCACAAATTAACCCTATTTCAAGCAAAGTTGTCTGAAGTTTTGTTGTATGTTCTCTCACTAGCCCTGCAGCGACTTGCTGTGGGTAGTGCTAAGGGCTACATTTTGGCTCTTTCAACTTTTTTGCAGTTGCTGGATCAGACTTCATTATTTAAATCACCTGTTCTGATGAAATTTTGTAAAGGTTTGCAACATTTCTTTCTGCTAAAACCCTTTGTGATCTCTCAGTGGGACCTGAGCTTAGTCTTTGCTTTTATGATATATGGTCACCCTCTTTGAGCTGCTGCAGTTGTCCTTTAAGACTTCTGATGTTGAAGATGGTCTTTCTTATCAACATAACTTTGGCTAGATGTGAGTCACCCCCAGGCTCTTTTTGTCATCCCTCCTGATACGACTTTCTCTAGGCATAAGTAGTGTAAACGACACAATCTTTCCTTCAACCAAAAGTAGTCACTCCATTTCATGTCGGTCAGGTTATCACCCTTCTGGTATTCTTTGCTCCTCCTCATCCCTCTAAGGAGAAACTGTCTTCCATGATTTGAACCCTAAAAGGGCAGTTAGCTTTTATGTCGATTGTACCAGGGAACATCAGAATAGACAATCCGCTCTTTGTAGGGTTTTCCAAAGAAAAGACGGGTGATGCAGTGCAAAAACAGGCCATCTCTCAATGGATTGTTCTCTACATAAAGATCTGCTACACACTGGCAAAGTTGCATCCCGTAGAAGGCTTATTCCACTGGGGCCATAACAGTCATCACTGCATTAACACACAGAGTGCCTGTCTTGGACAACACTCAGATGGCTACGTGGGCATCAGTACACATGTTCAGCAGAACACCTACTACCTCAATAGTCAAGTCTGTCAAGAGGGACATTTTGCCCGCTCTGTCCTGCAGGACCTAGTGGTCTGAGCCAGTTCACAGTCCTTGGGAGGTAACACTATGGTATCTATTTATCAAATCAAATCATTAACATTTATAAAGCGCGCTCCTCACCCGTGCGGGTCTCAAGGCGCTAGGGGAAAAAAGGGGGGGTTAACGCTGCTCGAACAGCCAGGTCTTTAGGAGTCTCCGGAAAGCGGAGTGGTCCTGGGTGGTCCTGACGCTGGTGGGGAGGGAGTTCCAGGTCTTGGCCGCCAGGAAGGAGAAAGATCTCCCACCCGCCGTGGAGCGGCGGATGCGAGGGACAGCAGCAAGTGCGAGGCCAGAGGAGCGCAGGTGGCGGGTGGGGACGTAGAATCTGAGGCGTCTGTTGAGGTATTCCGGTCCCTTTTCGTGGAGGGCTTTGTGTGCGTGGGTGAGAAGTCGGAAGGTGATCCTTTTGCTGACTGGGAGCCAATGCAGATGTCTCAGGTGAGCGGAGATGTGGCTGCTGCGGGGTACGTCTAGGATGAGGCGGGCCGAGGCGTTTTGAATGCGTTGCAGGCGATTTTGGAGTTTGGCTGTGGTCCCGGCGTAGAGGGTGTTGCCGTAGTCCAGGCGGCTCGTGACGAGGGCGGGGGTCACGGTTTTTCTGGTGTCGGCGGGGATCCAGCGGAAGATCTTACGGAGCATGCGGAGGGTGAGGAAGCAGGCGGAGGACACGGCGTTGACTTGCTTAGTCATGGTGAGAAGAAGGTCCAAGATGAAGCCGAGGTTGCGGGCGTGGTCTGTAAGGGTCGGTGCGGTGCCGAGGGCCACCAGGAGTCGTCCCAGGCGGACGGGGTGTTGCAGAGGATGAGGACTTCCGTTTTTTCAGAGTTCAGCTTTAGGCGGCTGAGCCTCATCCAATCTACGACGTCCTTCATACCCTCTTGTAGGTTGGTCTTGGCGCTGGCGGGGTCCTTGGTGAGGGAGAGTATAAGTTGGGTGTCGTCGGCGTAGGAGGTCATGATGATGTCGTGCTTGCGTACGATGTTGGCGAGGGGGCTCATGTAGACATTGAAGAGTGTCGGGCTGAGTGATGAGCCTTGAGGTACGCCGCAGATGATCTCGGTGGGTTCTGAGCGAAACGGAGGGAGGTAAACTCTTTGTGAACGGTTTGCGAGGAAGGAGGCGATCCAGTCCAGGGCCTGGCCTTGGATCCCGGTGGAGCGGAGGCGGGTGATTAGGGTGCGGTGACAGACGGTGTCAAAGGCAGCCGAGAGGTTGAGGAGAATGAGGGCGACTGTTTCACCGTTGTCCATCAGGGTTCTGATGTCGTCTGTGACTGAGATGAGGGTGGTTTCAGTGCTGTGGTTGGTTCGGAATCCGGTTTGTGAGGGGTCGAGCAGGTTGTTGTCTTCCAGGAAGGTGGTCAGCTGTTTGTTGACGGTCTTCTCTATTACTTTGGCTGGGAAAGGCAGAAGAGAGATGGGGCAGAAGTTTTTCAGGTCGCTCGGGTCAGCCATAGGTTTCTTTAGTAGGGCGTTGACTTCGGCGTGTTTCTAGCATTCGGGGAAGGTAGCAGAAGAAAAAGAAGAGTTGATGACGGTCTGGAGGTGCGGGGCGATGATGTCGTCGGCTTTGTTAAAGATGAAGTGCGGGCAAGGGTCCGAAGGGGCGCTGGAGTGGATAGAGTTCATGATGGATTTGGTTTCTTCCGTGTTGATGTGGGTCCAGTTGTTGAGGGTGATGGCCGGGGGTGCGGGTTCGGTGGTGTTTGGTTGGGTCTGGTGTCCGAAGCTGTCGTGGAGGTCGCTGATCTTGCGATGGAAGAAAGTGGCGAGGGATTCGCACAGATCCTGTGAGGGCGTGACGGCGTTGGCGTTGGCGCTGGGGTTGGAGAACTCCTTGACGATGCTGAAGAGTTCTCTGCTGTTGTGGCTGTTTTTGTCCAGTCTGTCGGTGAAGAAGTTCCTTTTGGCAGCGCGGATCAGGTGGTGGTGTTCGCGGGTAGCGTTCTTGAGGCCGTTCATGTTGTCAGCGGTGTGGTCCTTGCGCCAGGCTTTCTCAAGGGCGCGACAAGTTTTCTTTGATTCTTTGAGGGTGTCAGAGAACCAGAGAGGTTTTTTGGTGTTGGTCTGTCGATGCGTGCGTTTGAGGGGAGCAAGGTTGTCTGCGCAGTTGGAGATCCAGTTTGTGAGTTTGAGGGCTGCGTCGTTGGGGTCGGTGGTGAGGGTGGGTTGGTTGGCGGCTAGTGCGGAGAAGAGTTGCTCTTCAGGGATCTTGTTCCACTGTCGATGAGGGATGGGTTGAGGGCGGAGGTGGCGGGCCTCGCGTCGGAATGTGAAGTGGACGCAGCTGTGGTCGGTCCAGTGTAGGGCGGAGGTGTGGCTGAAGAAGACGTGTTTGCTGGCGGAGAAGATAGGGTCGAGCGTGTGTCCGGCGATGTGGGTGGCGGTGTTCACCAGTTGTTTGAGGCCGAGGTTGGCGAGGTTGTCGAGCAGGGTGGTGGTGTTGGGGTCGTTGTTTTGTTCCAGATGGAAGTTGAGGTCGCCTAGGAGGATGTAGTCCGGTGAGGCGAGGGCGGGCGGTGAGATCAAGTCGGCGATGGCGTCGCTGAAAGGGGCGCGTGGTCCGGGAGGACGGTAGACGAGGGATCCTCTGAGGGTGGTCCTCGGGTCGGTGCGAATCTGAGAGGGGTGTCTTCGGTGGAGGTGGTGACGCTGATGGAGTCTTTGAAGACGATGGCGATACCTCCTCCTGCTTGGTTGGTGCAGTCTTTCCTGGAGATCTTGTAGCCTTCGGGGATGGCGGTGGCGATGTCTGGCGCAGAGGAGGCGTTCATCCAGGTCTCCGTGATGAAGGCGACATCCGGTGCTGTGGAATCCAGGAGGTCCCAGAGTTCGACGGCATGTTTGTGGACGGAGCGAGCATTGACTAGGATGCACTTGAGGTGGTTGATGGCGCGTGGGCTTGTGGTCGTGGTAGTAGCGTGGTGGAAGATTCGTTTGCAGGAGTTGCAGGCGAAGGGTCCATGGGTGCGTTTGGGGTGAGCTTGGAAGCAGGTGTTGGAGCGTCCTGGGTTGAGGGCGTGGAGGGTGGTGGGGTCGTAGCGGATCAGCGGGGCTTGGGGGAGCTTGGGACCAGGGGTTGTGGCGCTGGGCGCGGGCCAGGCGCGGACGGGTGCAGATGAGCTTGCCTCTGGCGCGCCGGCGGCGCAGTCGCGCAGCGGCCGCCATATGAGGTAGGAGGGGGGGGAGGGGTCAGCTGGGGGCGAATGGGAGCTGGGGGCGGGGCGTGCAGGAGGTCGCGGCGGGAAAGCGCGAGGGAGGGGGGGACAGGTAGAGTGAGAAGAGCTGGGGGAGGGGGGTTTAAGGGTGGGGGGTGAGTGTTTGGAGGTTTAGGAGATTAGGGAGAAAGATAGGAGTAGGGTTGTGAAGATAGGGGAGGGGGGTTGTAGAGGTGGGTGAGGGTGAGAGGTAGAGTGAGAGGATAGGAAGATAGGTAATAGAGGGGGTGGCGGGAAGGGGGGGAAAGATAGAGAAGTAGATAGAGAAAATAGATAGAGAAATCGATAGATAGGGAAATAGATAGAGAGATAGGAAGATAGGAGGAGGTGGAGAGTGAGGGAGATTAGTGGGATAGAGAGATAGGTAGATAGGAGGAGTGAGGGAGGTAGATAGTGAACGGGTTAGATAGGGGAGATAGAGAGGGGGATGCGAGTGAGGGAGGGGGATGAGGTAGGAGCAGGAGGGCAGGCGCGGGGAGAAGAAGACGGAGGAGGCAGAAGAGCTGAAGGCAGAAGAACGGAAGAACACAAGACCGGAAGAACACGGAAGAACACGGAAGAACACGGAAGAACACGGAAGAACACGGAAGAACACGGAAGAACACGGAAGAACACGGAAGAACACGGAAGAACACAGAAGAAGATACAGAAAACAAAGAACAGAAGGCAGAAGAAGATACAGAAAACAAAGAACAGAAGGCAGAAGATGAGGAAGAAGAGAGAAGATGGGGAAAAGAAGAGTACAGCAGAAGATTACAGACGAGGAGCGAGGAGGAAGAGCAGAGAAGAAGAAAAGGAGCAGGAGAGAGGGTGAGTAGCGCGGGGCAGAGCAAGGGGCTGGGAGGTGGGGGGGTACTTACTGTTAGGTGGGTCTCAGGAACTCAGGAACCTGGAGGAGCTGCAGCGGCAGGGGGAGCGACCTACCCTTGGGTCAAGGTATGAGATATGCGATTATGCGTATCCAACAGAAGAACAAGTAAATTACGTTCTTAAATAATCTTTCTGGTGGGAATTCTATATAAATGCGGATTCTGCAATAACCTCCCACCCCACCCACCTGTTATGTGAACGGGGCTCTTGTAACATCTAAAAAGGTCCCAAATTTAGAGATCTACACTCTGTCACGCCAATCTGCTAGATGTTTCTGGATCTAAGGGTGCAGACAGCCTATAATGAAACTTGCATCAGTGTGCATGGGTGGAACTTGTATGCAGCTCTGCTAGTTTTTTGTGGAGGAGAAAAATGATGGCACAGAGCTGCATGAAGTTGCCTACTAGCACAGGAAAACTGGTGTTAATGTTTTCTGATCTAATCGATCACCTGGTGGGATATTCAAAAAGTGAGAAATCAGCAGTTGTGTATGATTATCCACCAGAAAGACAGTTACCTAAGGTAAGTAACTTGTTCTCCCATGCCCTTGATTTGTCTGGTTCTGAGGTAGATTCTCTATGACTGGGCTCAAGCCATTCTGATCACTGTGCACAGGCAGAGAAGTGTGTGGTACACAGATCTGCACCTTTCCCTGTGTTCTCTCCTCTTTATCTCCCCTGAAAGTGAACCTTCTCTCCCAATGAGGGGCAAGTCCTGCACCCCAGTCTCCAACATCAAGGTCAAGGGTACCTTACAGCAAGAAGACATTAGAACAACAACTTCAAGACTATCTTCTTCTTGAGTATGATCCCCTCCAGAAATAGAAATTGACAACCTAGTGCCCCCACCCCTCTAATTGTCACTTAAGTGGGATGGCGGTATCTTGTCGCTTGGCAGAGTGGAGTCTCATAGCATTGGGAATGTGAGTGCTGAACATAGTGAATAGCAGTTGCTCTTTATGATTAAAGACCAGACCACCGTCTGCACCCTAAAACCATCGCTGAAACATCAAATTACTATCTTAAAAAATAAACCCCAATCCCACTAAAAAATAAAATAAAGAGCAATAGAAACGGGTCCATCTGAGCTACATTGTCTAGGGATATACTCAAGATATTTCCTGGTCCACAAATAAGAACAGAAAAAAGAGTACAGAATGATATTAGACTTTTGTTATGTATATATATATATATATATGTATATATGTATGTATGTATATATATATATATATATATATATATATATATATTCGATGGCATGTGTAGCTGCAGATACACATGCTGTGCACTGTTCCTGCCATCTAGTGCTGGGCTTAGAGTGTTACAAAGTTGTTTTTCTTCGAAGAAGTCTTTTCGAGTCACGAGACCGAGCTCCTCCTCTCTTTCGGCTCCATTGCGCATGGGCATCGACTCCATCTTAGATTGTTTTCTTTCCGCAATCGGGTTCGGACGTGTTCCTCTTCGCCCGTGATTCGAATTGGGAAAGTTTAAGAAATCATCGAAAATCCGTCGGTATTGTTGCGTTTGGGACTGGTTTTCTATAGATACATCGGCACCGACAAGACAACTGCTTCTGCGGCCCTTCGGGGCCTCCGCACCCAACCGAGGCCTGGTCGGCCCGACCACACCCGTCGTCGAAGCCTCATGGACCAGACCCCCTTCCGTTGCTGTCCGATGTGCCATGCCAAGTATCCTTATACAGACCAGCATCGGGTCTGTAACCTGTGTTTGTCACCGGAACACAGAGAGGATACCTGTGAGGCCTGCAAGGCTTTTCGGTCGAAGAAGCCCTTGAGAGATTGGCGAGCAAGGCATTTGCAGATGGCAGCGAAATCGACACAACACCTCGACGTCAAGACCTTACCTGCAGATTAAACACACAGTCACTTTTTAGAATCCCAGTTATTAAAGCCTTTATGGAAGGACTAAAAAGGATTATACCTCCAAGAACCCCACCAGTACACTCGTTGAATCTTAATATTGTACTTACACGACTCATGGGCCCACGTTTGGAACCCATGCATTCTTGCCAAATCCAATTCTTGACTTGGAAGGTAGCATTTCTTATAGCCATTACTTCACTACGAAGAGTTAGCAAAATACAGGCGTTCACTATCGAAGAACCATTTATACAAGTACACAAACATAAATTGGTTCTACGCACAAATCCAAAATTTCTACCAAAAGTCATTTCACCATTTCATCTAAACCAAACTGGAACTCCCAGTCTTCTTTCCACAACCAGACTCGGTAGCAGAAAGACCACTGCATTCATTAGACATAAAGAGAGCCCTAATGTATTACAAAGACAGGACAAAATCTTTTTGGAAAACTAAACAATTGTTCGTTGCTTTCCAGAAGCCTCATGCTGGTAACCCCATATCCAAACAGGGCATAGCCAGATGGATAGTCAAATGCATGCAGACCTGTTACCTCAAATCTAAAAGACTTACCCATTACACCAAAGGCACACTCCACTAGAAAGAAAGAAGCAACGCTGGCCTTTCTAGGTAACATACCAATGACAGAGATTTGTAAGGCAGCCACTGGTCTTACACCGCATACCTTTACCAAACATTACTGTGTAGATGTGTTAGCAACACAACAAGCCACAGTAGGACAGGTTGTACTAAAAACATTATTTCAAACAACTTCAACTCCTACAGGCTGACCACTGCTTTCGGTAGAATTACTGCTTTGTAGTCTATGCATAGTATGTGTATCTGCAGCTACACATGCCATTGAACGGAAAATGTCACTTACCCAGTGTACATCTGTTCGTGGCATGTTGCGCTGCAGATTCACATGCGCCCTCCCACCTCCCCAGAAGCCTGTAGCCGTTTAAGTTGCATTTAAATTGTATATATGTAAATAAATATTCCTTTACCACAAACTATGTACATACATATCTATTCCATTGCATGGACATCTTAGTATCCTCATTCTACCACTCCTACCTCACCCTATGCGGGGAAGACAATCTAAGATGGAGTCGATGCCCATGCGCAATGGAGACGAAAGGGAGGAGTCACTCGGTCCAGTGACTCGAAAAGACTTCTTCGAAGAAAAACAACTTGTAATACTCCGAGCCCAACACTAGATGGCAGTAACAGTGCACAGCATGTGAATCTGCAGCGCAACATGCCACGAACAGATGTACACTGGGCAAGTGACATTTTCCATATATATGTTCGATGGCATGTGTAGCTGCAGATACACATGCTGTGCACATCCTGCCATCTGGTGTTGGGCTCGGAGTGTTACAAGTTGTTTTTCTTCGAAGAAGTCTTTTCGAGTCACGAGATCGAGGGACTCTTCCCATTTCGGCTCCATTGCGCATGGGCGTCGACTCCATCTTAGATTGCTTTTTTTCCACCATCGGGTTCGGACGTGTTCCTTTTCGCTCCGTGTTTCAGGTCGGAAAGTTAGTTAGAATCTCGGAAAAATCGTCGGTATTGTTTGCGTTCAGTATCGGGTTAGTTACAACAGATCGACACCGACTTTTGAAGAGCTCCGGTGGCCCTTTGGGGTTTTTTCGATTCCCCCCGTCGGGGCCTGGTCGGCCCGGCCACGTGTCTCTTCAAGGCTAATGGAACGGACCCCATTCCGCTCCTGCCCAAAATGTCATAACAAGTATCCATATACAGATCAGCATCTGGTCTGTAACTTGTGTCTGTCTCCAGAGCACAAGGAGGATACCTGTGAAGCCTGTCGAGCGTTTCGGTCGAGGAAGACATTAAGAGACCGAAGAGCGAGAAGACTGCAGATGGCGTCGGCGCCGACAGGACAAGGGTGTTTCGAGGAGGAAGAAGAAGCCTTCTCCATCCACGAATCGGACTCGGACGAGCTTGATCCCGAAGAAACGCTGAAAACCGTGAGTAAGACATCGAAACATAAAACTCACGAGAAGACAACAAAAGCCCAGGGGACGCCACCGCCAACAGGCTATGGCTCAACCCGAAAAATAGGTGACCGATCATCAGCACCGAAAAAGGGCATGCATGTGGCGAAGTCATCCGACTCCGGTCGAGATACCGCCACACAACAATCTCGGGCCCGAGACAGCGGCTCTGAGCAGACTCGGCACCGAGACAGTGGCACCGAGACACCACGATGCCGAAAATAAAGAAGGTTTCCTCAGAGCCCAAAAAGGCGCCCGAAAAGATTTTGATTCCGAAACTGCCAGCCTCGGAACTGAAAACAGGTTCCTACACAGAGGAACAGGGATTGTCCTCCCAGATCCAAGGACATAAGTTCGGAGAGGAACTTGAATCTGTTGAGCCAGACTACACTCAAAGAAGGCTCCACATTCAAAAAGACACAGGGAAGATAAGCACTCTTCCCCCAATTAAAATGAAAAGAAGACTTGCCTTTCAAGAAAAGGACAAGCAGCCACAGGCAAAGGTGGCAAGACAAACAACTCCACCACCATCTCCACCACCATCAATGCACACATCACCGGTAGCCACTCCACCACTGATGCAATCCCGACTCATACTGCAATGAGTCAAGATGATCCTGATGCATGGGACCTTTATGATGCTCCTGTATCAGATAACAGCCGAGACTGTTACCCTGCGAGGCCGTCGCCACCTGAAGACAGTACATCCTACACGCAGGTGGTCTCAAGGGCAGCTGCGTTTCATAACGTCACCTTGCATTCAGAACCAATTGAAGATGACTTTTTGTTTAATACACTCTCCTCCACTCATAGCCAATACCAAAGCTTACCTATGCTCCCGGGAATGCTAAAACATTCCAAACAAATATTTCAGGATCCTGTAAAAGGCAGAGCCATAACTCCAAGGGTGGAGAAGAAATACAAGCCACCACCATCAGAACCTGTTTATATTACGCAGCAATTAACACCAGATTCTGTGGTTGTTGGGGCAGCTCGCAAGAGAGCAAACTCTCATACCTCGAGAGATGCACCACCTCCAGACAAGGAGAGTCGCAAATTCGATGCTGCGGGTAAAAGAGTTGCAGCACAAGCAGCAAACCAATGGCGTATTGCCAATTCACAAGCACTTTTGGCAAGATACGATAGAGCTCATTGGGACGAAATGCAGCATTTCATAGAACACTTACCCAAAGAGTTCCAGAAAAGGGCACAACAAGTGGTAGAAGGACAAAGTATCTCCAATAATCAGATACGGTCATCAATGGACGCAGCAGATACGGCTGCAAGGACAGTAAATACTGCAATAACGATAAGGAGACACGCATGGTTGCGTACGTCAGGATTCAAGCCGGAAATACAACAAGCCGTGCTGAATATGCCCTTTAATGAACAGCAGTTGTTTGGGCCGGAAGTCGACACTGCTATTGAAAAACTCAAAAAAGACACTGATACCGCAAAAGCCATGGGCGCACTCTACTCCCCACAAAGCAGAGGCACATTTCGCAAAACACAATTTAGGGGAGGGTTTCGAGGTCAACCTACAAAGGCCACAACCTCACAAGCAAGGCCCACTTATCAAAGCCAATATCAGCGGGGAAGTTTTCGGGGGCAATATAAAGAGGCACAATTCCAAAAAAATAGAGGGAAGTTCCAAAGCCCCAAAACCCCTCAAAACAAGCAGTGACTTCCAAGTCACACATCCCCAACACATAACACCTGTGGGGGGGAGACTAAGCCAATTTTACAAACATTGGAAGGAGATAACAACAGACACTTGGGTACTGGCAATTATCCAGAATGGTTATTGCATAGAATTTCTCAAATTCTCTCCAAACGTCCCACCGAAAACACACAATATGTCAAAACAACATATAGATCTTCTATGACTAGAAGTTCAGGCATTGCTACTAAAAGAAGCAATAGAATTAGTACCAAAACACCAGAAAGGAACAGGAGTTTACTCTCTGTACTTTCTCATACCCAAAAAAGACAAGAGTCTGAGACCTATATTAGATCTCCGAACATTAAATACCTACATCAAATCATTTCACATGGTGACATTACAAGACGTAATCCCACTACTCAAACAACAAGACTACATGACAACACTAGACCTAAAGGATGCATATTTCCATATACCGATACATCCTTCACACAAAAAGTACTTAAGGTTTGTATTCCAAGGGATACATTACCAATTCAAAGTGTTGCCATTCGGAATAACAACTGCGCCAAGAGTTTTTACAAAGTGCCTAGCAGTCGTAGCTGCACATATCAGAAGGCAGCAAAAACATGTGTTCCCGTACCTAGACGATTGGTTAATCAAAACCAACACGCTAGAAAGGTGTTCACAACCCACAAAGTATGTCATAGAAACCCTCCACAAACTAGGTTTCTCAATCAACTACACAAAGTCACACCTTCTGCCGTGTCAAACACAGCAATACTTAGGGGCGACAATCAACACAGCAAAAGGGATTGCCACTCCAAGTCCACAAAGAGTTCAGGCATTTCACAATGTAATACAGAACATGTATCCAAAACAAAAAATACAAGTCAAAATGGTGATGAAGCTCCTAGGCATGATGTCCTCATGCATAGCCATTGTCCCAAACGCAAGGTTGCACATGCGGCCCTTACAACAGTGCCTAGCATCACAGTGGTCACAGGCACAGGGTCAACTTCTAGATCTGGTGTTGGTAGACCGCCAAACATACACCTCGCTTCAATGGTGGAACAGTATAAATTTAAACCAAGGGCGGCCTTTCCAAGACCCAGTGCCACAATATGTAATAACGACAGATGCCTCCATGATAGGGTGGGGAGCACACCTCAATCAATACAGCATCCAAGGACAATGGGACGCTCACCAAAAACAGTTTCACATAAATCACTTAGAACTATTGGCAGTATTTCTAGCGCTGAAGGCATTTCAACCCATAATAAGCCACAAACACATTCTTGTCAAAACAGACAACATGACAACAATGTATTACCTAAACAAACAGGGAGGGACACACTCAACACAGTTGTGTCTCCTGGCACAGAAAATATGGCATTGGGCGATTCAGAACCACATTCGCCTAATAGCACATTTTATTCCAGGAATTCAGAATCAGTTAGCAGACAATCTCTCTCGGGATCACCAACAGATCCACGAATGGGAGATTCACCCCCAAATACTGAATATTTACTTCCAGAGTTGGGGAACACCACAAATAGATCTATTTGCAACAAAGGAAAACGCAAAATGCCAACACTTCGCATCCAGGTACCCACAAGATCAGTCTCAGGGCAATGCGTTATGGATGAGTTGGTCAGGGATATTTGCTTACGCTTTTCCCCCTCTCCCACTCCTTCCATATCTAGTAATCAAGTTGAGTCAAAACAAACTCAAACTCATACTAATAGCGCCAACATGGGCAAAACAACCTTGGTACACAACACTACTAGACCTCTCAGTAGTGCCTCATGTCAAACTACCAAACATACCAGATCTGTTAACGCAACACAAACAACAGATCAGACACCCAAATCCAGCATCGCTGAATCTAGCAATCTGGCTCCTGAAGTCCTAGAGTTCGGACACTTAGACCTTACACATGAATGTATGGAGGTCATAAAACAAGCTAGGAAACCTACCACTAGACATTGCTATGCAAATAAGTGGAAAAGATTTGTTTATTACTGCCATAATAATCAAATTCAACCCTTACACGCATCTGTCAAAGACATCGTAGGATACTTACTACATCTGCAAAAGTCAAAGCTAGCTTTTTCTTCCATTCAGATACATCTTACAGCAATTTCAGCTTACCTGCAAATTACGCACTCAAATTCTCTATTTAGGATACCAGTCATAAAAGCATTTATGGAAGGTCTAAAGAGAATTATACCACCAAGAACACCACCAGTTTCTTCATGGAACCTCAACATTGTCTTAACACGACTCATGGGTCCACCTTTTGAGCCCATGCACTCTTGTGAAATGCAATACTTAACATGGAAAGTTGCATTTTTAATTGCCATCACATCTTTAAGAAGAGTAAGTGAGATTCAAGCATTTACCATACAAGAACCATTTATTCAAATACACAAGCATAAAGTAGTTCTACGGACAAATCCTAAATTTTTACCAAAAGTCATATCACCGTTACACTTAAATCAAACAGTAGAATTACCAGTGTTCTTCCCACAGCCAGACTCTGTAGCTGAAAGAGCACTACATACATTAGACATCAAAAGAGCGTTAATGTACTACATTGACAGAACAAAACTAATTCGAAAAACAAAACAATTAATTATTGCTTTCCAAAGACCTCATACAGGAAATCCAATTTCTAAACAAGGCATTGCTAGATGGATAGTTAAGTGCATTCAAACCTGTTATCTTAAAGCAAAAAGAGAACTGCCTATTACACCAAAGGCACACTCAACTAGAAAGAAAGGTGCTACCATGGCCTTTCTAGGAAATATTCCAATAACCGAAATATGTAAGGCAGTTACATGGTCTACGCCTCATACATTTACCAAACACTACTGTGTAGATGTGTTAACGACACAACAAGCCACAGTAGGCCAAGCAGTATGCACAGCATGTGAATCTGCAGCGACTAATGTCACGAACAGATGTACACTGAGTAAGTGACATTTTCCATATATATATATAGAGATATAACAAGCACTGACACAGTCAATAGATCTGGAGTTGGCCGCTAGTCTTTTGGCAATTCTTGTTTTGTTTTGATATGGTTTTTGCAAAACTTTATTGTTCGGAAAATTGCTGGGCCTGCATCATCTGAACAAAAACATTGTCTAAAATTTTGATCTAAAAAAGCACACATGGCCATAGTTCTCCTTGGCACTGAAGGAAACAACTTTGTGTGTTGGAGTGATCTTTGTGAAAGGGCAGCAAGCCGTACCTCATTGTGAAACCAGAGGGGTTGGAATGAAAATTTGAATGACAGAACCACAGAATAATGGGCTAAGTCTGGCTGAAACCCCTATAGGTAACTATGCTATATACATAATTTTAGTAAAATATAAAAGGTCTTCGCTAACAGACTGAAAAGCCAATTGATCTGGCATTGGCTGCCAGCCTCTTCCCTTTGGGAAAAAGGTAAAAAATGAAAAAAGAATGAATGAAAGAAAAGGAATAAAAGAAAGGAAAACAGAAGGCAGGAAAGAAAGAGGCAGTACAAAGAAGAAATAAAGGAATGCAAGGAATGAAGAAAGGAAAAAAGAAATAAAGGCAAGAAATAAAAGAAAGCATGAAAGGAGGGGGAAGACAAGATAGCAATGGGAAAGAGGTAGGACAAAGAAGCAAGGAAAGAAGAAAGAAAGAGGAAAGAGGAAGGAAAGAAACTAAGAAAGTAAAAGAAAAAAGAACAAAAAAAAAAGGCAAAAAAGAAGGATGGAATGACAAAGTTGCAAAAATGAGCACCATTATGAGCTTATATTCATAGTTCATTTGTGCTGTTGGTATTTTGTGAAAGGCAACAAGCGGATGAACAAAAACCACTTCAGAAGGAATTTACAACACCATTAGCAGGAGGCAGAAGCTGATAAACCTGAAAAGTGCCCTGTGCGTTCATATGGTAGAAAGGGTCCTCCTACCACATCTAGTTCTACAAATAAATAGCAACACTAAATAATAAAGTAAAAGCAAAATCACTGGCACTTTAGGGAACTACCTTGTGTGTGTGTGGATGTGCTTCTTGTGAAAGGGCTAAATGAAGTCACTGAAAGTAAAGTTAGCAGCGGCTGAAGTAGGCTGACCCATTGTCCTATGCTGTAGTGGGTCTCTGAAAACCCCTTTATGTGAGAATATTATGAATATAATTTTAGTAAAATTAAAAGGCCTGGACTAAAGCCAGACCTAAAACACTGGAAAAATCCAAATGTTAGCCTTTGGCCACATTTTCCTGTGCACAATAGATCTCCAAGACACACATCTACCTTCCAGTAACGAAACACCAAAGGAAGTATTTGAGGTTTCTGGTAGCCAGTCAACACACTTTCAATTCCCAGTCCTCCCATTCTGGCTGAAGTCAACCCCTCACACGTTCTCAAAATGCTTGGCAGTTTTGGCAGCACATCTGAGAAAAAATGAATATTCATAAATCCCTATTTGGACGATTGGCTTCTCAAGACTCCTAGGGCCAGATGTAGCAAAGGGTTTTTCCCATTCTGTGTCAATGGGAAAATGTGTTCGTACATATGGCCCCTAGTCACTTGAATCTGATACATGATTTTGGTGAAACAGTCTTCGTCCTCAGAAAACTAGGTCTACACATAAACAGAGAAAAAAGTCAAGAATGACTCCAGTGCAAAACCTATCTTATCTAGGGCCCACTATAGACTCCATCAAGGGAAAAGTGCTTCTTTAAAAGGAGTGACATTCACAGTTTAAAAAAAACAACAAATGTCATATATTACTAAGCAGCAATTTTTCTGCTTCTTTTCAGATGTCATTGCTTCTAGGGTCCTTGGCTTCCTGCATCTTTGTTGCCACAAATGAACAGTTACATATGAGGCCAGTGCCTGAAAAATCAGTAGTCTCAGAGGAAGAACTATTGGAAAGACAAGTTGAATCTGACAGTATCAGCAAGACCGTCTCGGGCGTGGTGGTGTAAACAGGCAAATCTTTTGCAAGGTGATTCTTTCCAACAAAAGACACCACTAAGACCTTTTGTCACAGATGATCTCTGATAGGTTTGTAGCTCATGTAGAGGATTTACTTGCCTGTCCAGAGTATTTAGACAGAGGAAGAGAGTTCCTATTACATCAGTTATCTGGAATTATGACAGTCCACCTAGTCCTAAAAGCATTTCTTCCATCCACGCGATCAGACAGCAGTCTGGTTTAGAGACAACACCAATACTATGCACTACCTCAATAACTTGGAGGCACAAAATAAAGGAGGGGGGTTCATAGAAATGTATAGCCATGGGTCACTTGCAAACCCAGGGTCACTTCCGTTTTTCTACGCCAGGTGAGATAAAAAAATGTCCATTTAGGCTTAAACAAAGTATCACACAAAGCTATCATAGAAAGACTCAAATGAGGTCTATAAATCCGAAGGTTGTAAAGCATGTGAGGCTTTCTTGCCCAGAACACTGAAAGTGAAGGTAAAACAACTCTGGGCACATTAAGTTATGGCTAAAGCAAAACAGTATTTATTAAAAGACCTCGGATGCCTAGACAAAGAGGAAGGGACCAGAAACACTAAAGTGACTCATGTGGAGCAGCTAGGCTCGGGTATCAATCACTAGACGCCATTAGACCCCAAAATTGAAGACCTCATGAGTGCAGTGGTTGGAAAAGTTGTTTAACTTGCCAAAAAAGTGTACACCCACAATCTCTCACATCTCTTCCAACCAGAGATGGCTAAACTCAAAGATGGGCAAACAACCATTGGCGTCAATAGATCTGATAGCTGAGTTGATGCCAAAAGGCACGGAACCCTGTGATTTGAAGTTGAAAGGCACCAGAGCAGACAAACCTCAAATTTCACAAAGTACACCAGAAAGAAGGGGAAGTAGCATCTCCCCAGAGGAAGAAAGCGAACTACTTCAAGCAGAAAGAGAAGGCAATTAAGGTTGACGAGAAAAACAAAGCCTCAAAGCCAAAATAGCAGCGCTGCTTATAAAGAAAAGGGAATTCAAAGACAGTTTCAAGACATTTAAAATCCCCATTTTAAAACAAAGTGACTCTGGGAATATATAGAGCCACAGCACGAGGATGAATTAGCTCCATCAACCCCTGACCCAAGTTAACTCCGTGAAGCGGTTTCCTTTGATGCTGCTGATGATGATACAGAAACGCATACAGAACAGAATAGACAGGATGAAGACGTCTCCCCACAAGTGGATGTTGATTTCTACTCATCTAATTCTTACTCTGTGAATGGTATCAGCTTATGCCACACACTGGTAAAGACATCAGCAGGCACTTGGAGGAAAAGAAGTCAGAATCTTGTTTCCTTCTAGAGACACTGCTTTAAACACAAAAAAGATCCTGTTTCTTACATGTGTAACTGCAACAGGGAAGGGAAGCATTCAGAGAACCAGCATCCTCAAATGTGGTTACTCCTAGGGTAGAAAAAAATAGTCTCCACAGGATCCGCCAATCATAAAATCAAAGGTCCCTGTGGATTCCCTTATAGTCATCCGCTCTTCACCAATGAGCTAAGCCCCATCCTTCACAGACCCACTCCGAAACAAGTATTTCTTGATTGATCTTTGAGGCAGTGGGTAGAAAGATGGAGAGGGCAGCAGCAACAAAATGAAAAATAGCCTACTCCAGTGCTTTACTAAACAGGTATGGCAACCAAAAGTGATAAAAAAAAATAAAAAAAAAAGGTGATGCAACAAATGCGAGATGAATTCAAGAAAAGAGCAAAGTCCTTCATATTGGCGGTAAAGACTATTGCCATCACTTGCATAAAGCTGTCCCCAGATGTGGCAGGCACAGTAATTACACAGTGCTGTATAGCACAATTTTGAAAAGTCACGCCTGGTTTTAGAATATCTAGCTCCAAACCAGAGGTGTGCAGACTCCAATCATAAATAATCCATTTACTGGAAAATAATTACTTGGTGCCGCTGTAGATGAATTTCTGCAGGAGATGACCAAAGACAAGAAGGAGATAAAAGCCATGGTAGCCCGTCAAAGAAAAGGATCCTTTCATAGGGGAGCACCAAGCAATAGACATGGGACAGGACACCCTCCTTCCATCAACAAACATATCAAAAACAATCGACTCTAAACACTGCAGACAGCCTCAGCTGGCATACATGTGGACACCAAAAACGTTTTTTGACATTAGAGCTAAAGGCAAATGCCAGAGTTCAAAATGCTCAAGTTAACCAACAAGATGACTTGAACACAAGTCACCCACAACATGTAACAACTGTAGCGGGCAGTTTGGGGAGGTACCTGAATGAAGACGAATGGATCCACAAATGGTTGCTAAACATGTTGCAATATGGATACTACATAGAGCTGGAAAATGCACTTCCCAAGGTACCATCAAGGAAGCAAAGACTCAAACAAGAAAACCTTAAGCTTTTACAATAAGTGTAAGACCTGTTTAAAAAAGAAGCAATAGAGGATTACCGGGGGACAAGTACAAGCAAGGCATATACTCAGTATACTTCTCAGTGTCAAAGACAGACTTTTCCTTAAGACTGATCATGAATCTGAGGTATAGAAACAAATTTGTAAAAACACAAAAACTAATATCAGAACACTTCCAGAAATGATCACATTGCTTTAAGCAGCAGACTATATGGTGACCATTGATTTGAATGATACCTACTGCTATATCCCTGTGAAGAGTAGATACAGGAAATACCTCTGATTTGTCATGGGTGAACCCATTACCAGTAACATGTTACCCCTTTGGCATAAAATGAGCACCAACAGTGTCTGCAAAGGGCACCTTAGGTGCCGGGTATATATGCCTACCCCTGCATAGATGATAAAGGCAAACTCGTTCATTCAGTTCAGGAAAGTGCAAATCACGTAATCCAACACAGTTCACCCTGGGTTTCTCCATCACCTAGGAGGAATCAACCAACACTTCTGCTTAGCAGGAAACCTTCATGGGAGTGGGCTCGGATTTGGAAATAGCCAAAGCATTCCCTGTACAAAAAAGGCTCTGGCAGTGAAAGACCAATTTCTCCTTTGCCAGACATCACAGTCAGTGGGGGGGTTGTGATGAGGATGTTACAAATTATGGTGTCCTACATCCCACTCAGCCTTTGGCAGAATACATATGAGACTACTACAGGAGTGGTTTTCATATCAGTGGTGTCGGGGATTGCCATGATCTAGTGGTTGTCATTAGCAAACTGAGGCTACATTTGAGATGATGGATTACAAGTATGACAAAGGTCAGGGACTGCAAATATTATCCATTGATCATCACAAGAGATGTATCACACTCGGGTGAGGTGCTGACTTAGTATATCTGAAAATCAGAGGACAGCAAACACAGGAAAAAGCAGTGAAGCACATAAATGTGTTGGAATTCTAGTCAGGGTTTCTGGCACTAAATGCTTTTCATACACAAATAACAAGGGAGGTAGTGCAAATACAAATAGGCCACACCACAGGCATGTTGTACCTCAGCAAACAGGGAGACGGGAAATCTTATGTACTATCAAAGCTAGCACATGACATATAGATGTGGGAGGTCTAGAGAAATCTGTTGATAATAGTACATCTTCCAGGGGAACAAATGTTAGAGACTTAGAGGCAAGACAGAAGCTAACACGAATAGGAGCTGGTTGAAGGGGTGATAGACACCACCCTCAAACCCTGGGGTCTTCCGAATGAACATAGATCACCTCGAGACACAAAATGCCATTGCTTTGCATCCAGGTATGCACTCCACCTGTGAAAGGGTAATGGCCTGTGGATGAATTGGTCCGGGATGGCAGACATGATAGCGATACCTGTGTGCCTCAATTTACTAACACTACAGGATGCCCCAAGACCCAGATAGCGTCAGCCTAGCAGTCTGGCTCCTGAAGAGTAACAGTTTGACCTTATGGGGTTACGACAAAGATGCATGGAGCAAATTAGAGAGGTAAGGAAACCTACCACAAGGAAGTGCTACCTAGCTGGATTGAACTATTTGTCCAATGAAGCAAGGAAACCTTTCTTTGAACTCTATGTAGATATCATGCACTTATCTACTGTAGTGGAGCATCCAGAAACATTATTTGACTTCACCAAGCATCTAAAGATTTCTAGAAGGGGTAAAATATTTTGCCCACCAAGCTGCACTCGAGCATCCATGTGGAGCTTCAACTTGGTCCTAGCATAACCCATGAGACACCCCTTTTACCTGAACTACAAAGCAGATGTAAGGATATTCACACTAAAAACAGCTTTCCTCATGGTAGTCCTCTTACTAAGAAGGTTTAGTGAACTACAGTCACTAACTATTCAAGAGCCCTATCTTCAGATCCACAAGGACAAAGTTTTTATGAGACAAATCCTCGAATCATTATTAATGTGGTCTTTGACTTCAATATTAATCAGATTTGACAAATTCTTCCTATTTTCAAAGTCCAACAACACAGACAGAAAATGCATTCAACACACGTGATGTGACAAAGAGGTATTATGTACTAGAATGCAAAAAAAAATGTCGATGAGAAAAACCAAACAGTCCGTTGTGGCTCACTTAGCTCAAAGCAGTGAGTTACCAGCATCAAAACGTGAAATAGCAAGGTGGGTTGTGTAGTCCATTCAAATATGGTACAAAATGACATGGGAAAGCCTAAAGCAGAGACAGAGGTCATGTTCTGCAAGGAAAAAGGGGGAATCACTGGCCTTTTTAGCAAAAGTCCTAATTAATGACATGTGTAGGCAGCAACTTGGTCCTCTACACACATTCCCTAAGCATTATTGTGCTTTATTGTGTGGATATCCGATCAAAGAAGGTGTCAAAAGTGAGACAGGAGCTCTTAAAGCACCTGTGTGCAACCTCCCATCCTTCACGCTCTACTTGCTCAAAAAACCTTTGTGTTCACAACATTTCGATCTGGAAGAGATTCATGCTGCAAAAGAAAGTTAATTACCTGTAATAGTTGTGTTGTAGCTTGGAGACAACTTGCCTGCCTCCCTGTTTCAGGAAGTGAGTTTGCAAAATCCAGATTTTTTCTTCATATTAATATGTATTTTATAAAATTCTATAATGGAGACCACATAATGGGGCAATATGGATTTACGGATGAAAGAAGGGGTCGACACAACTTCTGTGGCTGACACCCACAACAAAAATAGGGAATTTTCTGGCTCCAACTAATTGTTGGCAGATTTATGTACATCATGTGAATTTAGAAGAGCTCCAAGCTGCAAAACAGTTGTTACAGGTGGTAAGTGTTTGTTTCCTATTATGCCCCTGAGAATATTTTTCTAAACTTAGTTTATTATTCATATTCTGACGAGGATGAAGTTAAATTGGGACAAGCTCATTTTCCCATTTGATTAAGATGTTTTGTTTATCTCAGACCTCAGAGTACTATTTGGTAATGCAAGTCCATTTTGTTACCTGTTCATACAAAAAGCATCAGCTGCACTTGATGATAGAAAGAACTGAAATTACAAGGGGTATTGTACTCTACCGCAGATGCTATCCCAAGCTGTAATGACATCCACTTATCTAATACAGACATTTTACGGCTTGGAAGTGATGACAAGAAGCATGTAAAAAGGATAAACAAGACAACTATATTCACTTGTGCCACTCTTAGACGATCCATCATTCCCCATATCTGAGGCTAAAACTCGTAGGGTAAATGCTAAACAGCAGAGAGCTGATCCAAGTTGGTCAACATTTTATATACCGAACGTTAGACCAATTTAGGGCGACTGGTTTACTTCACCCCCATATATTATAGGCTAAAGCATATATTATGCTCTGCTTACTCCACATTCACCATTTTACCCTTAGTATCCATCCCTTTAACAAGCGTACTACGCACAACTACAGCCTGTGGTTGGGTAACAAGGTTCTACAGTCTCTAACAGACTTCCCCACTGCAATACATCTAGCCTGCAGGGCCTGGGAAACAGATTTGGATCTTTATATTATTGATGAGTGCTGAACATTTTTTTGCACTCAAACTAAATTCAGATACTTAAGTTACAGGTATAAACTGTTGCATTTAAAATTCCTATATTGAATATACTACACTTTGAAACTGTTACACTGTTTTAACACTGCCCTTCCTACTACCTGCTTCAAATATACCTGCCCCCAAGCCAAATGTACCCACCTTCCCTTGTATTGTCCTGATAGTCACAATGCCTAGAAATAAACTGATAGCTGAATTTACCCAAACTCGGATTCCTCCCCACTGCTAGTCCTCCTGGAATATGTAGCTGATGTAACTAGATGAACCAGACGCTTAACTGCCATACGTCTACTGGTGAATTGTCTTGTGAAGATGACTTCCCTTCGCGGCCTGACTTCGAGGCTATGTGACTTGTTACATTATCCGGTGTTCTGTAATGACACTGCTAAAGGATATTCCTCACTTCAACACTCTATAGCACATCCTTGAGACAACTGAGGTCCGTTGAGTTGCTTCCTTTCTGAGAGAGACCTCAATGATCCATGAAAACCTGCCCTACCCAGTTTTCGCATTTGTGAGTTTTGTATTACAGCCCATTGCTCTATATAGAGAAAAATAACGAAAGGTACCATTTCAGGTTGCAGTTAAATGTATATGTAATTAATATAGAGCAATAAAGAACTGTAAATATTTGACATTGTGTTTTGTTTTCAGTTGCATTTGAGAACCATATCGTCGGAACCAACGCTTTTAGATGAACTCTCCAAACTGTCTTCAAAAATAGAGACCACGTGGACCCACCTACAGACTCTTTTCAATCAAAGTCTTTGTGTATTAAATTACATGAAAAGTGCTTTGTTATAAAATTAAAAAAATTGTATATTTCTTCCCAAGCAGCAATCTTCTATTTGTCAAGAATTTCAGATTTGTGGGTTAACGCCCATGCTCAAATAGTGAATTATTGTTTTTAATGAATAATTTGTACATTCATACATTTTTAGCCTTTTGCTAGTGTAATGTTCTCTGACTTTAAAGAGTTTACAGCATAAAGATGTGAAAACTGTTTATATCATGCACACAGCTAAAGCTCACTGCTTTGCTTCTCCTAAGAACTGTAAAAATGAATAACAAATTTATATTAAATACATAAAAATGTATATGAATTGTGTGTTTTAACAAAATTTAGCATTTTGCGTGGTGGGTCAAAATCGATAAACTGTTATGGTTGTGGGCAGTAGGTTTCTTTTTGAACGCACACAACACATATTTCTTTTCACTGTATGAAAGCTAACCCAAGCAGGTTAGGGTTAAGAAGCAGCCAGCATCACTTCATGTTCAGTCACTGATGTCATATCCGGCACATGGTATTGTGAGGGGTGTAAGGTGGATTGTTATTGTAGCTTGAGCTCAGTCGTAGTATGTGGTGCAGTAGCATAATTCACTTGTGTCTGTTCTTCTCCTTGAGTTAGATTTTTAGTGCATACTTAGGAGCAGTTTTTTTTTTATAAAGATTTTTATTTATTTTGAATAGGTAGAACAATAACAAAACACAATAAGAAAAAACAAAGAAAGGAAAAGAAAAAAAAAAAAACACACAATGCACCAACAGTTACAATTACTCATACCGATACAAATACAAATACCGACATCCTGACGCCCATTGTGGGCTATATCATGTGTCACATCCGAATTGTTCGTCCTTTTGGTCGTGGGACTCTTGTGAGTTCCATAAAATTTGAAATGAAAGTTAGAGTCTGAGTTTGAACCCACCACCACCGCACACGGTCCGTGGTCTCTATTGTTATGCTGGCTGTTAGAGTTCAGCGCCGTCATCATCACCTCGTAAGTTGTGGGTTTGACCCTCCTATCATTGTTAAACAGGGATCATAGTTATTCGATTAGGTTACCTCCCTCTCGATAGACAGTATCCTCCGGTGTTAGTGGAGATTTCTATTATATCAAGCGTCAAGCAAAGTCTCCCAGTTCCCCCACACTATTGTACTTGTCTGGGCACCCCCTCACCTCGTACACAAGTTTTTCACATCTTGCACACCAGTCCATTCCTCGTCTCCATTTGGCGAGGGTCAGCACTTTTACGGCTTTCCATTCTGACATGTCTCTTTTTGCAACCATGCAAGCCACTCCCAGGAAGGTTCGATTCGCTCTGCTCAGACCCATCTCGCCCATGGCCCCTAACAAAAGCGGTATCGGGGATAACTCTATCGTAGTTTGCAAAACCTCAGAGATCTCCTCCAATATTGACCCCCAATATGACTCTATATTTGGGCAAGCCCAAGTCATATGAAAGAAGTCGGCTCCAGGTTGAGAGCAACGGGGGCACTCGTCTGTGGGGCGGAGATTAGCCTGTTGAAGTTGTTTAGGGGTGAGATAGGTTGAGTGTAAGTAAAGGGTTTGTAGTAACTGGAAACGTGTAGATATGGCCAGTGTTCGGGGGGCTGCTAGAGCTTCTCTCCAGTCTACATCTTCTATGGCACCTACCCAACCCTCCCATTTCTGGCGTAGCTTCTCAAGGGGGGGGGGGACGTGTTTGCCAGGATAGCACGGTAGATCTGGGAGATCCCTCCCTTGTTTAGGTGTCCCATCATGACCTTCGCCTCAAGTGGACTGTATTCTGGCACGTTGTCCCCTGGTCTTAAATGCACTAGTAGAGCATGCCTGAGTTGTAGGTACTTGTGAAACTGTGTATTAGTTAGAGAGTATATTTTCTGAAGTTCCCCAAAGGATCGGATTTGTGAGTCACCCCAAATGTCACCCAGTGTAGATATTCCTATGGTGTCCCACTTACGGAATCCCTCTAGTGCGGAGACTTCCCTCAGCCATCTCCCCTGCCAAAGAGGGGTCTGCTGTGTTAGCCGGGGCCACCAACCCGTGACCTTCTGTGCCGCTCGCCACCCTGTCAGCACCAGTCTGGTAACCTCAGGGATAGTCTGTGAAATCGCTCCCGTATAGAGCAGTGAAAACTCCGTTGTACCCGATTGCCTGGAGTTCTAGTCTATATGCAGGGTTGGTCCAGCCTCCCGACATCCAATCGTTAATCACCAGTAGGCGCATGGCCAAGTAATAAAAATAGATATTAGACATTCCGAATCCCCCTTCATAGATGTCTCTTTGACATGTGGCAAGGGATAGTTTGGGGCGAGAACCGTGCCACAGAAATTGGCGTGCAGTTGTCTCGATCTCGTTGAACCATTTCCGAGGGATTGGGTGTGGGAAGTTTTGCAACTGGTATAGGAAGCTGGGGAGTATCATCATCTTGTACAGTGCGACTCTGCCCAGCGTGTTGAGTGGTAAGTTCCGCCAGCGTTGAAGATCTTTTTTGGACTTTTTAATGAGTGGCGTGATGTTGAGTTCCCATGTTAGTTCCGGGAGCAGGGTTATGTGTACCCCTAGATATTTAAAACTGTTTCGGCGGATTGGTATGTTTTCTTGCCAGCTTATGCATTCTCTGGAGGGGTGTAAGGGTATCAGTATGGATTTACTGGGATTTAGTGTTAGGCCAGAGGCCTGTGAGAAGAGGTCCAGGAGTTCTAGGACATGTGGGCCACTTGCCGCTGGGTTGGAAAGGTAAATAAGGACGTCGTCCGCGTACTGTGCAATCCGGTCTTCCGGGCTCGTGGGCCACGCCCATCCCGTTACCAATGGATCTTCTCTCAACATTGTGGCCAGCGGCTCAATCGCGAGGGCGAAGAGCAACAGCGACAACGGACACCCCTGACGGGTTCCGCGACAGATAGGGAAAGGGTCAGAGATCACTCTGTTTACCAGGATGCGGGCGGTTGGGTTAGAGTAAAGTAGCTTTACAAGACCTCGGAATTTGGGTCCAAATCCGTTCTTTCTCAGAACTTGTTCCAGATATGACCAGTCCACCGTGTCAAAGGCCTTCTCGAAATCTACTAGGAGGAGGGCGAGGGGGGACCCAGTCAGAGTGCCGCGCTGAGCCAGTGCGACTTGTAACCTCCTAATACAGTGTCTGGTGCTGCGAGTGGGCATAAAGCCACATTGATCCGGATGTATCAGTGTGGGGAGCACCGCTTTCAATCTTGTAGCGAGTAGGGTTGATAGTATCTTAATCTCGGCATTCAGCAGGGAGATTGGTCTATAGGCCGAGAGGTCACGCGAGGGGGGTTGGGTCTTTGGGATCACCACTATTGTGGCTTGGTCTATTCCAGTGGGGAAGTGGCCGCTTTCCTCTGCTTCATTAAGCCTGCTGAGTAGGTGAGGGCTTAATATGTCTCCGCATCTATTGTAGAGCTCAGCCGGAAATCCGTCTGGTACGGGCGTCTTATTTGTCGCCAGGCCAGCTATGGCTGTTGCGATTTCGGCCAGGGTTATGGCTTCATCCAGTTTCACTCTGGTCGCCTGCCGAATACTGGGGAGAGTGATGTCGTCCAGGAGGGGAGACTCCATTTCAGCTGTCAGACGGTGACGCACCGCGTATAATTGGGTGTAGTAGGAGGCGAAGCTCCCTGCAATTTCACTGGGGGTTCTCCCTATCGAGCCCGTCTCGCTCGTGATCTCAGGGATAACTCTGTTGGCTAGTGGGCGCGTGGCCAACCAGTGGAGGAGTTTGCTGTTCTTATCCCCCAGCCATACACACGAGCTGCCTATGCTCTCCAGGCATACTTTGCGGCTTCAAGCACCAGTTGCTTTATCTCCTCTCTAATCGCCGTTAGACGTCTTAGAGCCGAGGCAGATGTGGCAGTGGTCGTAGACCGTTCAAATGCCAGGGCTTTAGCCTCAAGGGCTGTCACTTGCTGGTCCCGGGCTCTCTCACGGGTGCGTATTCGGTGTTTAGCTAAGCCTCTAAACGTGGCTTTATATGCTGCCCAGACCGTGCCCGGGGACCGTAAGGACCCCACGTTGTGATTAAAATATTGGGTGAGGTGGTCTCTTATTTCAAGGGTATAGTCATTGTTCTGTAAATACCATGCATTCATGCGTCACGTGGGGCGCTGATTGGGGGACGCGCTTCCCATTCGGATCTGTACTGGGGAGTGGTCTGAAACTCCCGGGGTAGTATCTCAGCACCAGTGACCTTGGGGATTTCTAGCACAGGCATGAACACCAGGTCAATTCTTGCCTGGGAGTGGTGAGCTGCCGATGTGTGTGTGTATTGCCATGCCCTGGGGTGCCATGTTCTCCATACCTCACATAGTCCCAATTCTGCCATCCATCCGATTAAATTGGATGCTCTCCCGGTTCGGACGGAGGAGATGGGTCCGGATACATCTAGTTTGGGGTCTAAGACAGCGTTAAAATCTCCTCCTACAAGTGTGAGTCCTTGCGGGAGGGCAATGAGAGTTCGGCTGAGGTTTAGTAAGAAGGTATCGAAGCCGGCTGGGGGGAGCGTATGCACATATGTAGTTTACCGTTGAGCCGTGTAATGTACCGGTCACCGTTACGAATCTACCCTGTGGGTCCGATATAGTGGAGGTAACTACTATAGGCAGTGAGCGATGGAATAGAATGGCCACCCCCCTAGAGCCTCTTGTGAAGCCTGCGTGAAACACCTTGTCAAACCCCCCCGCGCCAAAATGGGGCATTTGGTTCCAAGTAGATGGGTCTCCTGTAGGAGGACCACTGAGGGGGGAGTATCTGCGCAATGTACTAAACACTGCAGATCTTTTTATTTTATCTAAGAGGCGGTTAATGTTCCATGAAAGAATCTGTATCGGTGAGGGACTTATTTGTATCATGTATGTGTGGTGGGAAATTGGGGTTTCGACTCAGGACCCGTCGGTGGATGTATTGCCTGGAAAGGATCTGTACGATGTATGTTGGTAATACTACAGTAACTTATCATAAACACTACACTAAGCCCTAACGTGAGCTTTAAACATCCCAACCTCCCCCCACCCCATACTTCCACCCTCGAAGCATCTGTCGCCCTAAGGCCCAACCGGGGCAATACAGCCGTATAGACTGTCGTTGAGTGGAGTGGTGGACCCCTCCTGTGTGTCGGATCAATTGCAATACGTTAATGAGAAACCCCCACCCTTAGTGAAGTCACTAAAGTGTATAACAGAGAATCAACATCAACTTGACCTTGTTTCAGTTGTGTGGGGCGGCGCCTGGCGCTACCGGCCGGTCCCAGCGATCCGGAGATTGGCATAGGTGGGATCCCCATCAGCCAAGGTCAGGGGACCGGCTCAGGTGATCATCAATCTTTGTTTCTTCTGTAACTTGGTCCCCCGGGCAGTTTGCCGGATCTCCTCCCGATGGAGGATCTCGTGCAGAGTGGGAGTCCCCCTCTGGTCGGGTGTTGGAGCCTCTGAGTCCACCTCGCCTAGATCTGGTACGTTTTTGGCTCTTGCGCGCATCCACTCGTACGACTGTTCTTGTCCCATGGGAGTCCTCAGGCGGACCGGTCGGGCCCCGGCGGTTTCTCAGGCCGTCCTCCGTCAGCCAGTCCCACGCCTCTTCGGGCGTTTCAAAGAAGTGTGCCTTGTCGGCCAGGATTACCTTAAGGCGAGCTGGGAAGAGGAGCATATAAGAGAGCTGCATCGCTCTCAGCTTCTGCTTCACTTGCTCGTATGATCAGCGTTTAGTTTGGACTTCACGGGTATAGTCCGGGAAAACCAGGATCTTCTGATTGTCCCAGAGGAGGCCAGGGGAGCGTCTAGCCTCTCTGAGGACGGCATCACGATCTTTAAAGTTGAAGAAGCGTGCAATCATGGGCCGTCGAGGGCCCCCCGGCGGAGGCCGCGGTGCCAGGGCCCTGTATGCTCGCTCTATCGCCAACCACGATGAAAGAGAGTTCTCCGGCATCCAGGATTTAATCCAGTTTTCCAGAAATTCAACAGCTTTACCATCTTCAGCTCCCTCAAGTACGCCAACGAAGCGCAGGTTGTTGCGTCTGGAGCGGTTCTCAGCATCTTCAGCTCTGCGGTGGAGTTCTCCAGTTCGTGTTTGCAGTTGGGCCACCTTGGATCTTAGTTCAGTCAGGTCGTCTTCTGCCTGCGAGACTCGGGTCTCAACTTCCGTAATTCGGCCCACTGCATTTCTAAGGTCTTGCCTCACGAGCCCCATCTCTTCTCTCACCTCTCCAATTTTTTATTCCACTGCTCGTTGTGAGGTTTGGATTGCAAGTAGGATAGTGTTGACCCCTTCTGCGCTCTGATCTGTAGGTGGAGCGTCGCCCCCGGTTCGGGAAGCCGCCAGCGTGGTAAATTGATCAATTCTCTGTTGGTATGGTTGTGTCTGCTTGGAAGCTCTGTCTTTGCCCATGATGATCGAGGAGCAAAGCGGGCGTATTTACGCCCCCGTGGGGTTGAGGTCCGGTTGTGTCAGCTCCGAGCCAAATTTGGTCCGCTAGGGGCCCAAGGGGCAGGCAACCTCCACTGGGGGGGGGCATCAGGGCCTCCAGTTATTTCTTGGAGGAGATTGAGTCAATTGCATCAGTTCACTGTGGCCTCGGGGTCAGGTTGATCAGTAGGGGTTCTCCTTCCCTCCAGACTAGGGGGGGGGTGGCAGGTTTCTAGGGCACCACGGCCTCTCTCCAGGTCCCCCCAATGCTGTTACTGTACTCTCGGCAAGTTACGTGGCGGATCTCAGGAAGCTGGTATCTCACCTGGACGCAAGGCCGTCGACGACCCTCTCAGTTGCTTCAGTCTTTGACCGGGGGGGCGAGGGTCCCTTGATGCTCCCAATGGCTCCCCAGCTGGTCCCCAGGGGTCGGGAATGCCCCCCGATGAGTCGGGGTTTTCTTTTAGTCGTTGGGTCAACTCAATGAAGCGAGGTCCCTTTTAAAGTCAACAGTTCCTCCTCGCTGTTTCTTTACTATCACGTCTCCCCAGTTTCTCGCGTCTAGTCACCATAAGGAGGTGATTGCGTCCCAGATGCTCCGCTATTCGGGCGGCAGACCGGCGGCACTCTTAGTCAGGGAGACCCTCGTTTGCGGCCCACGCTTGGCCGGCCTGGCCGCATCACCTCGCCAGCCTCCTCCAGGACCTCGGGGCTGTGGCTCCAGGGGCACGGCTCCCCTCTTTCCCTCCGGTTGTTGTCCTCGCGGGTGGTGCCAGTCCCAGGGGCGCGTGCCCTCCAGGTATCGAGGACCCGGTCACACCCAGGGCTAGTCGGCCACGGAGCCTCACGGATCCGGCCCCACTCAATTTTCGCTTGGCCGTGATCGGTCGCGTCTCTCTTACCGAGGATCCAGAGGGGGGAGGCCCCTCCCGCCGCGTCTCTGCGGCTTCAGCAGTCTCCGCGCAGCAACGCCCGTTCAGGATCCTGCGCCCCGGCCCGGAGCATCGGGCGGTTCCTCTCCAAGGCGTGGTCCGGCCCACGGGGCGGCCCCTTTCTAGCCTTCTAGCCTTCCACGGCACCTCGGCACTCCGGGCTCGCGCCAACCGGTTCCAGTAGGCACCAAGGCAGCCCTCACTTACGGATGGGATTTAAAGGAATTCCGTGCAGTGGCAGGTTTCGGATGGATGACTGAGGGGTCCAGAGCACTCTTAGAGTGCGACCGCCATCTTGATGTCCGTAGCCACGCCCCCAGGAGCAGTTTATGGTCAAAGATATAGCTTAGTTAGAAAAAAATATGCTTTGATCTTTGGATAGTGAGAAGAATGTTTGACAACCTCCTTCCTTCTGTAAATCTGACTGGTGAGGATTTAGATGATTTCAAGAAGCAACAAACCAATTTGAGAAGCATTCTAAGGTGTAAAAGAATCTTGTCTTAAAGTTATATGTTTTTTTTTATGAGACCAGAGGACATCAATGAGCCTATTAAATCATTTGTTGCAGCCGTAAATGTATTGACGAAGGATTGTGAATTTGAAGAGTTTACATCACAAATGACCAGTGACCAGTTTGTAGCCGGATGTAGACATATTTTAATTAAGAAAATCCCACACTATCTTAAGCCTTGGAAATAGCTCGTAGCATGGACAAATTCTAAGAGGATGCATGACAACTACAGAGCTTTTAGTAATAGTTTGTGCTCGCATGTCAGCATTTCACTTACTTGCACCACACAGCTCAATCTAATTGCTACCACACATATTCACTAAGTCATAGTCCCACAACCTTTAGATCTAAAGGGCAAAATAAACCCAGAGAATTGATCAAACAAAACTACAACAAGCCCAGTCTTTCTTACAAGTGTAGATCTTCTTCTCATGTAGCTAATTGCTGTACCTGTCCTGCAATTAGGCTAGTTTGCCACAGGAATAGCTAATCAGGGCTTTTAAGTAAACTCTGTAGAAGAGGAAAAGTCAACGTATATTGTAACATTGAACAAAAGATGGGTGAATTGATATTAGTAGTATCTGATAGAAACTTCTAGTTGCAGATTCCTTACCTTGTGAACTTTCCGAGGCATCCGTCTACATCCGGAGACTGTTCTTGAGCAGACTCCCGGCGCACTGTTAGGTGGCGTCGATCAGCTCTGCGTCCATCATCGGCATCGTCTGTGCCAAATATGATGTTGCGGATCTTATATAGGTGTCACCCCGGCCCGCTGACATCACTTGGTTTCTTTCCACGCCAGCCAGTGCTGATCTGAAGAGAGCTACCCTTCAGTCAATTTTTGACTGCCTTTTTCAAAGTTTTTTCCAGTTGTGTAACTCTTGGTGGATAGAGGATGTCCTCTATGAAGACCAGGTTCAAGCCCTGCGGGTCCTGTCATCGGGCTATGTCGGTGACTGATCCGCACATCGTGGGCCTTTGGTGTCTGGAGCGGGACCATGACCTAAAGTCATTCTCCAACTGCTGGGCCATGAATCCAAAGGTTTTGTGGTATCCGTCCCTAAAGCTGATGGCCTGGCACTTGGCTCCTCGTAAGTCCTGATCTTGGTTGAGAGGAAGGTCTCGGGATCGGTTGCGGAGCCCCCATCTTCTTCGTCCCACTCCAAGTCTTTGGGACATTCGGGTGAGTTGAGGCATAAGAAGGAGGTGACACCTTCTTCAAATTCACTTTGTCAGTTGGCCGATGAGGGAGTTGTCGTTGATCGAGCCCTACATCTCTGGAGCCTGCATCTGGGCCTGACTTCGCGCTTCTCTAGATTTCCAGGAGCTGGAGCAAACCCTGCCCAGCTTAAAAAGTTTCATGAGGCCATGCGCCTCATCTTTGGGCAGACTGCCTCCGATGGTGTGCCTTCTTGCGCCGTGGAGTCAGAAGGGGCCCCTTCAGGTTCCCCGCAGGTGGCCTCGTCTCTGAGGGGCACACTTGGATCCATTCATGAATCTGAATCTGCACCGTTTGTACCACCTGAACCTTCCCCGGTGCTGGGTCCGAAGATGGTGCCCTTGCTCCAGGTGCCGCCACCCCCATCCTCAATGCTGACTCTAACACAGAGCCAGATGGGCGTCGTACAACGCTGTCTTCGGCAGGGGCTTTGCCCCTTATGTCGGATCCTGAGCCTTATTATTATGAGCTAGAATTCGGTGAGGAAGAGAGGGGTTGCTGAACCCCTTTAGAATTCCAACTCCAAACTCCATGGACTAGCGTCTGAACCTGGGTGAAGCTAGTGGACTCGAGACCTCCCCAGCCTTCGGCGGCAGTCAGGACTAACCTCCTGACAGAGGTGCTGCAGCTTGGGGCTTTATCCTCTCAACCCCTGTTTTCCATTAATAAAGCCCTTACGGATGTCCTTCTTGGTACTTGGTCCAAACCCAACACAGGTACTCCTTTGAAAAGGACTATTGCCTCGACCATTGCCCTGTACTAGGGGACCCAGGTTTCCTCACCCAACACCCCACCGAGAGCCTCTCCTTCCCATGGCAATTTTCTTTCCACTCCCCCTGATAAGGAATCCAAGAGGCTGAACACACTTGAGAAAAAGTTTTTTTTTTTTTTTTCTTCCACCAGCCTGGTATTGCAGTCCGTTAACACCACATGCCTTTTGGGCCTTTATTCCCCCACGATGTGGGATATGGTTGTGCAAGTGCTGCCACAGGTCCCAGAGGACGTCTGGGCTGCACTTTCCCAAGCAACTACTGATGAGAGAAACGCACTAAAGTTCATGATCCGATATGGACGGGACATGACGGACTCACTGGGCAGAGCGGTTGCATCAATAGTGGTCCTTAATTACCACGCCTGGTTGATGGATTTGCCCTTTGATGGCACCCATCTCTTTGTAGAGCAAGCAGACTCTGTTCTCGAGTGCTTCAAGGATTCTCGTGCAATGGCAGGGATCCCTGGGCCTCATGGTGGCCCCTCGTCCCCTGTCTGCTTTTCCCCCCTTTTGTGGCTACTGAAGGGGTACCCAACTATGTTCGTCCCATCCAGCCACTGTGCCACGCATGCTGCCCAGCCTCTATGTGGCCGGGGATGTGAGATCCACTGTCCTTGTGTATCAGGGAGTCTGTGTTCTTGGCGGTCCCCCACAACCCCATCCTCCTCCCCTCCACCACCCCTCCATAACCCTCCTTCCCCCCCCACACACACCCCAGAAAATGCCTCCAAACCTTCCTAGTCGGACAATTCCCGACCTGGAATAAGTCAGAAGTAGGATCCGCCATCACCTGCTCTGCTGGCAGTCCATCACGTCAAACAGGTGGGTTTTGCAGATAGTCTATAGGGGCTACTCCCTGCTCTTCGAGTCTACCCCTCCATCCGTGACACCATCTTGAGGCCAAGACTGAGGCCAAATGAGCCATAGAGAGGGTCCCTGTGCCAGAAGTAGGTTGTGGTTTTTATTCCCACTACTTTCTGGTACCCACAAAGGACAGGGGCCTCCGCCCTATCCTAGACCTATGGTTCCTCAATCTCTCTCTCAAGAAGAAGTTCAAAACACTCACTCTGTCTCTGGGTCTCCCTTCCCCTGGACCCAGGAGACTCGATGGTATCCTAGGACTTGCAGGACGGTTATTTCCATAGCCCCGTTCTTTCTGCCCACAGACGTTAGTTGCGATTCATGATGGGCCACAAACAGTTCATTTTGCTCTCCTTTGGCCTTAGTAGCGCCCCCTCGGGTGTTCACTAAGGTTATGGCGGGGTAGCAGCTCATCTGCACAGATCAGGGTTTTCAGTCTTTTACTTCGATGACTGGCTTCTGAAGGTGGGCTCACCCCAGGCTGTTGTCTCCCACCTGCAGACTACAACAGACTATAGGAAGCTGGCCTGGTGTGTGATGAGCACCTATGCCAGGTCCAGGTCCAGGTCCCTATTAGTGAAGTGTAGGCAGTGTTTCTAGGTAGGCAGGCCTCTCCAGAGGTAGCTGTGGATGAGGAAATAAGACTTATCCAGGAGACATATAAAGCATATGCAATACCACTATATTCTAACAGCACTTACACACACAAAAGAACCACACAGTGTTACAAAAATAAAGATACTTTATTATAGTAACATAAATACTAGAATACAGACTAGGCAATCCCCCAACTGGAGGTAAGTTAACACACTATTATATACACATTAGCAATCAGTAAATAGCATAGAAAGCAATAGGCGTTGATAAAAGCAGTGAGGGCCTTATGGGAGGGCCGAACCAAATACTAAAAAATGGAATGTGGAAGACAGTCCCCCACCGACGGAAGTGTAATCAGTAGAAGGGAGCTGGAGGAACTAGGAACCCCAAGAGGTGAGTACCAGAGTGAATCCCAGCGACCAGGAGAGCGGAGGGAAGTACCTGGTTTTCCCCAAAACTAACTGGAGGACTTTGGGAAAGGATTGTTCAAGACCCAACCAAGACTGGAAGAACCCAAAGATGGATCCTGACAGAAGAGGGCTTGCAAAGGAAGAGGACAACGTCAAGTTTGAGTTGTAGTGTCCCTTCTGTGGATGCATGACCAGGTCGACGGTGGACGAAGAAGGTCAGCTGTGCAGCACAGAAGCTGAAGAGGCGTCTCAGAAGTGATGCAAGTGATATCCTATGTCAGCGGTCGAGATTCAGTCGGTTAGTGGTGTTGGAAAATTACCAACAAGCGTTGGCAAATGCAAGAGGCGGAGAAGAAGCTTTGCAAGGCTGAAGAGAGCCAGCAAGGTGGGAGCTTGACTCAAGGAGGGAAGTTCGGGGTGACCTTCAGCAGCTGGGAGAGTCACAAAAAGAGGAGGCAGTCCCCACAGGCAACCCACTGGCAGGGGTAGCAGCGAGGCCCACTCAGCACACCTGGAGAAGTGTCCCACATCACTGCAGCAGCAGGCAGGAGACTGTGCGTTGCAGGAATACGTGCTGGAGGCTGGGGCTACACGCTGTATGAAGATCCCTTGGAAGAGGAACAAACAAGCCTTGGTAGCTGCAAGATTTGCGGTGCAAAGGGGTACTGTCCTGCAAGGAGAGGCAAGGGCTTGCCATCTCCCATATTGGACAGCTGGTAGAGAGGACTAAGGGACCACTCCAGATTTCAACCTGTGATGCAGGATCCAGGCAGCTCCGGAGGAGAGAAGATCCACGCAGCTGATTATCGTTGCAGTTGGTGCCTAAGGATGCAGGGGAGTGACTCCTTCACTCCAAGGAAGATTCCTTCTTTCTTCTTGTGCAGGCTGAGGACTCTCTGCCTTCAGAGGATGCATAGCCGGGGAAGGGTTGCAGTTACAGGAAGGAGCCGGAGAAACAATGTTGCAGAGCGGAGTTGTCGCTGTAGTTACCGATCGTCAGTTCCTGGAGAGTACAGTTGCAGTCCCAGTGGCCAGAAGATGAAGTTAACAATGCTGAGGAGTTCTGCTGGAATCTTGCACATCTAATCTGAGGATCCACCCAAGAGGGAGACCCTAAATAGCCCAGGAAGGGGCTTTGGTCACCTGGCACGGTGAACACCTATAAGGAGAGGGCTGTGATGTCGCCTACACAACCAAGACACTCAGATGCTCCCGGGGGCCTCTGCCCACCTTGGATTCAAGAAGGCATAATCAAGTGGTCACCTGGAGGAGTTCTGGTCACTCCTCTTTCCTTTGTCCAGTTTCATGTCAGAGCAGGGACTGGGGGTCCCTGGACTAGTGCAAACCGGTTTATGCAAGGAGGGCACCAAATGTGCCCTTCAAAGCATACCAGTGGCTTGGGGGAGGCTAGCCCTCCCAAGCCATGTAACACCTATTTCCAAGGGAGAGTGTGTTACCTTCCTCTCCCACAGGAAAACCTTTGTTCTACCTTCCTCTGCCTGAGCTGTTCAAGCAGCAGGAGGGCAGAAACCTGTCTGAGGAGTGACAGCAGTGCCAGACGACTGGTAGGAGCAATGCTGGGGGTCTTCTAAGGAGCCCCCAGAGTGCATGGAATCATACAACCAATACTGGCAACAGTGTTGGGGTATGAGTTTGACGTGTTGATTTCAAACATGCCTAGGCTCGGAGTTACCACTATGCAGCTGGACACAGATAGTGACCTGTGTCCAGTACATGGGTAAGAAGGCTTCCCTGAACTTACAAAGTCCAGTGTAATGGAGCAGTAGTTTGTAGGGGCACCTTTGCTCTTGGAGGGGTACCCTGACGCACAAGTACCTGCCCTCTGGGCTAGGAGGATCTACCACTCAGGTGACTTACAGTGACCTGTAGTGAAAATGTGCATGCACCTTTTCACACATGCTGCAATGGCAGGCCTGCAGACACATTTCGCATGGGCTCCCATGGGTGGCACAATACATGGTGCCCCAATGCCTTGGGTACCTAAGTACTATATACTAGGGACTGATATGGAGGCACCCATATGCCAATTGTAGGGTGTGCAAAGTCCTAAGCAACCAAATTTAGTTGGAGAGAGCACAATCACTGGGGGGTCCTGGTTAGCAGGATCCCTGTGAAAACAGTTAAAACACACTGACAGCAGGCACAACGTGGGGGTAACCATTCCAAAAAGAGGGTACTTTCCTACACAGACCTCCTGCATTCGCTGGGGTTCACTATAAATGTGCCCAAGTCACACCTGACTCCTTCGCAAATGCTCCCTTTAATTGGAACTATTCTGGACACAGTGCAGTTTCGGGCTTATTCTCCCTTGCAGCGAGTCCAGAATATTCAGGCTATCATACCAATGTTTCAGCTTCTATCCTGGATTGGGGTGAGAATGACTCTGTGGCTGCTGGGCCTCATGGCCTCTTGCATCCTGCTGGTGACACAAGCCAGAATGCATATGTGGGACCTGCAGTTACAGTGGGCACAGCATCAGGGGAATCTCTCGGACACACTCCTGATCTCAGAGGGAACTGTGCAAGATCTGCAGTGGTAGTTTATGAACTGCAGTTGGTCCAGAGGCAGATCCCTCTCCCTTCCCCAACTAGGTCTGACAATAGTGACTGATGCGTCACTCCTGGGATGGAGCGGGCATCTGGGAGAGGCGGGGATCAGAGACGTCTGGTCTGTGGTTGAGTCTGGACTCCACATCCACCTGTGCCCTGGGCGACCAAAGCATTTCTTCCCTCTGTCAAAGGGAAGGTAGTCCAGGTGTTCATGGACAACACAACCCCCATGTGGTACTGTAACAAACCGGGCGGAGTGGGGTCATGGACCCTTTGTCAAGAGGCTCTGCACCTCTGGATGTTACTGGAACACCAGGGCATTTCTCTGGTGTTCAACATCTGTCGGGATATCTAAATGTCAGAGAGGACAAGGTCTCTTTGAGCAGTGGGGAGAGCCTTGGTTAGATCAGTTTGCCTCTGCAGAGAATGCGCGATGTCATCAGTATTGCATGTTAGAGTTTCCAAGGCAGCAATCACTTGGCAACCCTTTTTGTCTTGAGTGGAACTCAGGCCTCATGTATGCCTTCCCACCCATACCACTTCTCAGAGTTCTCAAGAAGATCAAGAACGACTGGGCTCCGCACTGGGCATGGAGAGTTAAGTATCGCGAGCTAATGAGCATGGCCATCAATCCTCTTATCAGACTGCCCCTTCGGGACGATCTCCTGTCACATCAGCAGGGGAGGGTTCGCCACCCGAACCTGTCCAGTTTTGGCCTTCTTGCGTGGAGATTGTGCAGTGGCAGTTGATAACTTTTGACCTTATTCACACATTTACCAAATATTACTGCCTGGACATTCAGGTCCATTGGGATGGTTATTTAACCCTTCCGGTCCTGCAGGACTTTCTAGTTTGATCTTGGTTTGCAGACCCTTCTCCAGGGATGGTATTGCTTGGGTATCTGTTCACAAGGTAAGAAATCTTCAACTAGAAGTCTCTAGCAGATGAACAAGTTACTTACCTTCAGTAATGTCTTATCTGGTAGAGCAATATTCTAGTTGCAGATTCCTTACCCACCAACCCATCCCGACACCTCTGCGAACTGATTTTTAGGAGCAGGGATTCTCTTTTCAGTGCCTTTGTTTTGATGCACCGGTGATCAGTGTTCTTCGTGGCTCTGCGCTTCTGTCGCAAAAAGAAACTGACCACGCAGCAGAGTGGCGCCTATATAGGACCGGCGATGACACATCTGGCACGGACAACGCTGACCATGGACGCAGAGCTGATTGACGCCACCTAATTGCGCGCAGGGGTGCTGCCCAAGAAAAATCTTCGGATCCAGACTGAGGCCTGTTGAAAATTCACAAGGTAAAGAATCTGCAACTAAAATATGTCTCTGCCAGATAAGGCTTTACCAAAGGTAGGAAACTTTTCATCAAACAACTGTGCTGCAGAAATCAATAACAGATGTGAAGATATACACACACTGAAGTACTAGCTGGTGGCAAAGGTCATCTGTACCTTTCACTAGAAGCCTGGCCTCCAAAGATTCAGTGTTGCGTTTGATCACCTCATGACGAAGTCTTTTCTCTTTCCCACCTATGAGGGCCTGTGCGTGTCCGTGAAGGACCCCTTTAAAGGCCTCCCAAACGATACACGTAGAGTCTACTGTCCCCTCATTTTCTTTTAAGTATTGCTCTGAGTTTAGCTGTGACTCCCTTATCTATTAGGTGCAATGGGGCAATCTTAGGGGCCAGTGTATTGTCAGGGATGGGACCGCACAACATCACCCCTACCAGTGACTGGTCAGAGATACCCCGTGCCCAAAGCTGCGCCTCTTTAAACTTGACTGCATGGACATGGTATGTAAATGCATGAGCGATATGAGAGAAGTATGTCTGCAACGCTTTCAAATGGCTTGATTCTTTAGGGAGGACATCCCTGGTGTCTCTGTCTACCCTAGGGTCAATGGCTTCACATTGGATGAGGATCCCTGGGCAGCATTTCCAATAGCAAGGCACTTGGGTCTGGAAGCATCGGCATATGCAGTCTTGGTGGAATCTGCAGGGAGAAAATGTTTACAGTGTTGCCATCCCATGCCCCTGATAATGCCACATCTACCAAGTGGATCTGACCATATACGATGGTTGATAAGGGGCACCAACTTCTTTACTAGAATATCCATTCCCCTGAAATCTTGTGTAGCCAGAAGGTGCCAAGAGGATGTAGCCAAATCCATTTAGGTCCTCGTAGTTGTTACCTCTAAGGTGGGTTTCTTGCAGTAGTACTAAGTCTGGGGCATGACGACTGAGGTACTGCAATACTATGGTGTGCTTGCTCAAATTCCCCAACGCCTCCCCCCTGCCTGTTGACGTTGCACTTCAGAATACTCAGTGCTCACTGTGTCATTGACCCCATTGGAGGAGTAGGGGTAGCAATGGCTGCATGCATGCTCGATCAGTGACGTTTATCTGTCCACTGTATTCTTGCTTCAAGCGACCCCGCCCATGTCAACCCTCAGTTTATGTGAGCAACAATGTTAAGCAAACATAATAGAGAAAAGTAACAAAAGTAATCCCCAACATATAAACTCCCTCTTCCCTGCTACCCTGCAGTATGGGCTAAGGACTACCCACCACTCCAACCAGCAGAGTGCCTGTCACCCCAAAATTATCTTCTGCAACAGTGGGTAGGTTAGCACCCTCTCATTCCACTGTGAAAATTATGTGAACAAAGTGATGAATCCTTTTTGGCATCAGACGAGATTCTTACCTTGGTATGTCAAGTCCACTCTGTCAGGTCTTCCTGCCACCAAACCACTGCCACCCGAGGGCCGTCCCATGAGAGGAATCAATATGCACACAGTTCTGGGCCAGGGCAACCATCAGGTCTGCTGTTATTCCCCTCCAGGAGTTCCCAGGACACATCCCACATAGTATGGGGGCAGATTACTGAGAATCATTGCACACAAGTCTAGTCGCTCATCCTGTAGTGCGGGCCACCATAGTTCCATCTCGCCCCCATGGCGTCCTCTGTGCGATCCCTAGTGGCCTCCCGCCAAGGGTGCTCCAAACCTCCAGTTAGTCCCAGGCTTCCTCTGGGGCGGTGAAATGCCCCGATTTGCCTGCTGCCACAACTCGAAGACGAGCTGGGTAGAGTATCATGTACTTCAGTTCTTTTGCATGTAGCGCTTTCTTAACCTCTACAAAACTGCATCTCTGCCTTTGTACTTGCAGTGTAAAGTCGGGGAAGAAAATGGATTGTGGTGTTTTGATATTTTACTTCCCCGTGTGAGCGAGCCACGTGCAGGATTGCATCCCAGTCTCTGTAGTTGAACATGCTGGCAATAATTATCCATGGTGGGACGGCACACTTAGGCAGGGTATCAGCGCTCTATGGGCCTTTTCAGTGGAGGAAAAAGTTGAAGAGACCTTTGGGACAGAGAGTGTTCATTATGCGATCTACCAAGAATAGATTAGCACTAGGTCCCTCCGAGACCCCACAATTTCTTCGTGCTTTCCCCTCCTGATTATCCAGCTTAGCAGCAATGATGGCATTTTGTTTTGTCAGGCTCTGTACTTGTTCTTCAAGTCTCTTAGTAGTCAATTGCAATGATGTGATATGCATCTCCACAGCAGTGACCTTTACTGTTATCTTCTTGAAATTCACCCAAAGAAGGATGATGTCTACCATGACTGTGTCCAGTTTTGGCTCTATCATGCCTTTCAGGTCCTGTATGGCTGTTATAATTTCGCAAAGGGATGGTTTGCTCACTGATTGGGACTCGGCTCTCATTTCACCTGTTTCGTCCTGTTGTGCTGCTCCTACAGGGGTGGACATGATTACTGCATATTTATCCTGTTTATTAACTTGCATGTGTTTCTGCCCTTCGTTCCTCACCGTGTCTGTAAAACCACCACTCATTGTCAGTCAGGTCCCCATCACTATGAGGCACAAATTCAATTAATTCTGGTAGGTATTCAATAAAAGAGCCAGTTCCTGTGAGGTCGGGGCACCAAGGATCCAGCCGAGCTCCTTCAAGTGTCTTGTCCTAGTCACTCCAAGGTCCTATTGACTTCTAGTGTACAGACATGAATTGTGTGAGCCACTCTGATGATCCCCTGGTCTTTCAGCATAAGGGTTCTGCCAGGCCCGCCATCTGTGCCCTGCAGGCCAAAGTCCCCCTGTCTCCCTTCATCCACAGCTGGGTCCCAGGGTGTGAAGATGTTTGTGGTAGGTTTTCTACAGCAGGGACACCACCAGATACCCAATCTCACTGGTGCCCAACAATATCGAGGTACAGGGACTCTTCTCCAGCCCCCGCCATTTGTTGTAGACTCTCGCAGGTTGCCAGGGAAAGGAAATGTTTGATCAGAGAGGCAGTGGGTAGCGATGGCAGTACCTTACGCCGCTCTCTCAACCCTCATCATATGATCCACTTTGTGGGCAGAGGGCCCCCAACAGTGTTCTCCCTACTGTCTTGCAAGTGGCTGTCTGATGTAAGTAAGCCTTCTGTCTCAAGGTCAGGCTCTGCATGTGTCTCACTCCTCACAGAGGACCCAAAGGAGATTGCTGGGGGGGGGGGAGGTAGAGGTAGAGGTGGGGGCCACCTGGCTGCAACAGTTCTGGGTGTCCACCGGGCCACAAGTCCTTCAATCCCAGTGAATCCAAGACGGGGCCTCACCGCTGCCTTCTGCGCAAGTACGCACGCTGGTCTTTCGCTGCATTGGCAGCAGCCCCGACATTCTGGACACAGGGCATTTGAGCCCCTTTGAGTTGGCCAGTTGACCAGGGGGTCCTGGTGGTTTGTAGGGCGCCAGGCCCCATTGTGTATTTGTGGTGCTAGGAAATGTATTTCTTGTAGTTTGATTTTCAGACCCTGTTCTGGCTACCTCTAAATTGTGTTTTATGATTTTGAGGTTGTCTTGCATACTTTGGGTTATGCTAGTGAAATTATGTTCCACCCTGTGCTTTTTGCCCATAATGCTGGTGATACTTAGGAGGTAAGTGTTCTGTTCTGAAGTAACAACCTATCCCTAATCGCCTCACTTTCCTGTCTCCACAATAACTCAGGTTCCTTCACCCGACGTCTGGATTATGTGCCCCCCTCTTGCCCTCGTACTTCTCCTCACCACCACCGTCCAGTAACACCCTTCCCTTATCCCCACCACCCTCCTCCTCCACAATTTCCCAACATGGCCACCGCTCGAATTAAGTCTGGAATTAATTGCTACAAAATCATCTACCCTTCTAACCTGACTAAAGCTGCAGCAAAACGTTTCAAGCATAACACCATTGAATGTTTCCCCGATTCCCTTTTTGTCGATCAGTTTTACAATGGTCAGTATGGGGGGCTCAAAAACTATCTAATTTTTTTCACGCACGACATACCCTCTTGGTCTAACAGCATTTGCAATTCCTTTAACGTCACCTCCTCCTCCTCTATCCCTCATGGGAAACAGCTAAAAATTTCCCCCTCTGCGGGTTTTAACGGCTCCCTCACTATCTCACTCTATAACAACGGTACTGTTATGATCCAAGCCAAAGACACCTGTCTCTCTCTCTTTGACCGCCTCTTCCCTTCCCTACTCCCCTCCCCTGCGACCGGGCTATCCCTTGACTCTCCATCTAGCTCCACCAATTACTCCCTTTCTCCTCCCTTGACCCCCCCACTCTCCAATAGGCTGCACCCTGGGGAGGCACAGGTCGACCCTCTTCTCTCCCCTCGGACCTCCCCTCCCATTCTTCCCCCCTCACAGTATGCCCCTCCCCTCCTCACTTTAGCCTTACCTCTAGCTAACACGCTCCTCGTCCATTCTGCACCGTCCCGGCACTCCATTCTCATCTCCTCCCCCCTATCCCTTCCGGCCACCCCCCTCCTTAGACCACCTCTCCTCCAGCCCTCTCCCCTTGTCTATGTTCCCTACGTTCCCCTTGTTCCCTCCTCCTCTCTGCTTTTCCGCCCACTCCTCCCCTCACTATGTACCCCGATTTCCCCTCAAATACATTCCATCTCTCTCCCTCCCCACTCTCCTCAAGCAATGCTGTGCTACTCCCTTTCCTCCCCTGGTAACCCCTTCCCTCCCTCGGACCGAGCAGAATCACTTCCTTTCTTCAACTTCCCTTTCTCCCAATCCCCCCCACTCTGCCTGATACCCGCTCCCTCACAGCCACCTCACTTAGCTACCAGGACCTATCCAACCCCCTCCCTTCCCTTCCTTCCAAACCTCCCTAATCCCTATGATTCCTCACACTCCTCCCCTCTCCTACCGGCCTACCGCCCCACCGCCCCACTCCTCTCCTATCGCCCCCTAATTCTGCCCTTAATTCCTATCCTTCTTGCAACGCCAACAACGACAACTCTCCTCTCACCCCTGGCGCACCAACTCCTGCTCTCATCCAAAACCTTTCCCCACCTCTGAACCCTATACCCCTACTCCCCTCCAGTTCCCCCACCTCTCCCTGCCGTACACTGCCTAGTGCACCCCCTCCTGTTTCCATCGAGCCACCCAACATGCCGTGCTCTTCCTTACTCTCTCTGGAAAATAAGCTAGGCTCTCTAATCACCGCCATCTCCCAACTTGAAGCTACCATTTTAGTTTTAAGCTCCAAGATCTCGACTTTTCCACACACCTCAATTCCTTTGGCAAACACTCACCCTTCCACGAGATGCACCTCACCCCCACACCCCATTATAGCTAAGCATAGCCTGTTGTCTGCAAATACACACAAGCACTCGAACGCCACCCTTCCTTCACTTCCACTTCCCAGTAACCCTGTTATCTACACTATTCCGACCATCTCCTCTGTCAGAACCACTCGCCCACCTAAACCCTCCCGAGCGCCCTCATATAAGTACAATATCCCTATCACCCCTCATAGCCCAAGTGCCCCCGTCACCAAAACAGTTGCGTCAGAGCTGCGCTGTTTGCTCCACAACTGCAGATCTGCAATAAAACACAAACTTGAAATCTCCGATACCATCAACTTGCACAATATTGACATGCTCTTCCTCACAGAGACCTGGTTCAACGATACCTCTCACTCTATGTTTGATCTCCTTGTACCCACAGGCTATTCTATACTTAGAAATGACAGAATTGACAAAGTTGGGGGAGGTGTTGCAGTCATCTTTAGAAACTCCCTTCAACTTAAGGCTCTTCCTAACAGCTCCTTCCACACTTTTGAATGCCTATCTCTTGAGCTTCAATTGCACCACCGCTCACCTCTCAGATTCCATGCTATTTACCACCCGCCTGGTAGCAGCCCTTCGTTTATGGAGGAACTCACGGACTGCATCAGTGACCAATACACACAAAGTGACAATCAGATCTTCGTGGGTGACTTCAATGTCCACTGGGGCTCGCCTCAAGACACCTATGCGAATTTGCTGGCCACCTTCCTCTCTGCAAACGATCTTATCCAACACTGCACAGAAACAACACACTCTAAAGGCTCAATCCTGGACCTTGTTATTTCTAAAGCAGGCTTGCTGACTATCGCTACCCCTATTCATGTAGACTGGTCGGACCACCTCCTCATCCCATTCTCTCTTCACCTATCACACTCTATAACTCTTGGCCAGCCTAAGTTCCGTGACACTAACAATATTGACCTCAGTACCCTCTGTGATTCTGCTTTGCTATCACTTCCAAGGCTAGACCCGGACCTAGATGTTAACGAACTCACCTCCCAATGCCTCACAGTCCTTGCAGTCGAAATCAATAATGTCGCTCCTCTCCAAAGCAAAAAGAAAAGGCCCACTCCCTCAGCACCTTGGTTCAACAAATCCCTCTATGAAGAAAGGAAGTTCCTAAGAGCCCTTGAGAAACAATGGAGACATGCGCCCTCCACTGTAAATTTGGCCACGCTTCGTTCAGCAAGATCCAAGTACCACAAGCTCATCTTCCTTGGAAAAGCATCGCACTACAAATCCCTCCTTGACTCAGCCAAAAATAGACTCAAAAAACTATTCGACCTCATCAAGAACCCAAACAGCTCTCCCCCAACCTCCAAATTGGAAGATTCAACAAAGAAAGCAGCGGAATTCGCTGTATTCTTTGACGAAAAGGTAAAATCACTTGTAGATCAGGTCATTCATCCTACCCCTACATCGGAGCGCAAATCCTTAACCATTTGGCAAAACTTTGACCCCATCTCTGACGAGGCTCTCCTTAAATGCATCCTCGATACAAAGCCCTCTAACCATTCTCTTGACCCCATCCCTAGTGCCATTGCCATTGACTTCTATACTAATTCTCTTTCCTATTGGACCAATCTGGTCAACCTCTCCCTCAGTCAAGGCTCCCTTCCTGTTTCCTTCAAAACTGGGCAGGTCACCCCTCTGCTTAAAAAACCCACCGCTGATGCGAACGACCTCAACAACTACCGTCCCATCACTAACCTACCCTTTCTTGTGAAAATCACAGAAAAATGTGTAGCGAAACAACTCTCTCGCCATATCAAGGAAAATGATCTTCTTGACAATTTCCAGTCCGGCTTCATTCAAAACTGCAGCACTGAAACAGCCCTGCTGCTAGTGATTGATGACGCACTGCGGATTCTCGATTCAGGGGAGTCTTGTCTTCTAATTCTTATTGACCTTTCTGCAGCCTTTGACACTGTCAATCACAACACTCTCCTTAACACTCTTCAACAGAGAATGGGTATGGAGGGCACTGTGCTCAAATGGTTTGCCTCCTTCCTCTCTGATAGATCCCAAATGATCAAAATAGCGAACAGTCTTTCAGCTCCTCTAGCGGTCAGTCAAGGTGTTCCTCAAGGCTCCATACTTGCACCCACACTGTTCAATCTCTATTTAGAACCGTTGGGAAAGCTCCTGAGTAAATCCGGGATCCACTATCATCTATATGCGGATGACACTCAGATCTACCTTAAGGTGGCTTCCACTCACGATCTCTCCTTCCTTAGCTCTACTCTCGACTCCATTCAAAACTGGATGTCAACTCATCAACTGATCCTGAATCCCTCCAAGACAGAATTCCTCCTCCTCTCCTCCTCACTTTCTCATCCCCCAGTGCAATCATGGATGGATCAGATCAATCTAATGAACAATAAGCCCATCATTGTCGAGAGCGCAAAATCCCTTGGTGTCATACTCGACAAAAAACTCAATCTACTCTCCCACATCGACTCCATTGCAAAGTCTGCTCGACACCAACTGCGCCTTCTTTGGGGGATTCGTCGCTTCTTCCCGGAACACGACCTTAAAACCCTGGTCCAATCGCTGGTTCTCTCCAGATTGGACTACTGCAACTATCTTCTTACTGGCCTTCACAAATCCCACCTTTCCCCCCTGAAGTCTATTCTCCATTCAGCAGCTCGTTTCATATATGGGGCCAAAAGAAGCGACCACATCACACCCATTTTATCCACCCTCCGTTGGCTTCCCATAGTGGCAAGATCTATCTACAAAACTGCATGTATCACCCACAAAGCCTTGCACTCCTCCCCTCGCTACCTGGTGAATAAACTGAAACTCTCTGGGGGCTCCAGACCATCACGTAATGCAGGAAAGTTATTGCTTGAACCTCCCATTTTCAAGAAGGAAAGATCGATGGCCCAATCCTTTTCAGGCAACGCGGTGAGAATCTGGAACTCACTTCCACCTCAGCTTCGGACCACCACCTCTTCCCAGGCCTTCAAAAGTGACCTCAAAGCTCTCCTCCTTCAAAGACTCTTCCAAATTTAATTCAAGCCCTCTGTTTTCTGAAGAAAGTTCTTCCATTATAGGAAATTCTGTTCTCCATGCCTATAGAAGTGCCTTCCCTGGGTGTTTTTGTGTTTTGAGTATCTGCCATTTAATGCAGTACTATACCTCTACCTGTATTATGTACTCGTTTGTAAAATGCACACGGCACCTTTCCCTTTACAACGTATCACTTGCTACCTCTTATATCTTGTTTGCTTTTGATACATGCACAACGGCCACCACTACCTCATGTAACGTAACTATTGTTTTAGTGTTTTGAGTGTCTACCATTTATTGCAGTTTTTTTTACCTCTACTCGTACTTTATTTGCTCTTGTAACCTGCACACGTCACTTTTTCCTTTCGTAACGTATCGTTTGCTACCTCGTGTATTTTTTTTGCTCTTGATACTTGCACAATTATCACTATTGCCTCATGTTATGTAACGTTTGTTTTTGTAACAGGCTCACTTGTAATTCTTCTCCTCTTGTATCTTTACTTTGCCTATTGTGATGCGCTCTGACACCTTCGGGTAAAGTCTGCGCTATATAAAAACGCATTAAATAAATAAATAAATAAATAAATAAAATACACCCAGCCCGATTGTCATCAGGAGATCGGTATCTCCTCTGTTGTATCCTGTAGCACAGCCAGCTGTGACAGAGTAAGCATGTTGCTCCTGCCGGGGCACTTGTCCTGGCCGCAGAGCTCCTCTCCACCCCATTGGCTTCTCTGTGGCTGCTTCAGGGTTATAGCGCTGCTCACCTGTGTGTCCCTGCACTCCTCAGATGTCCGAGCAGAGCGAGGGGGCAGCTGCAGTTCTAATCGTCATCACGTAGGGCCTCCTCACCTCGGCCTGTCACCACCTGTGCGCCGTAACCAAGTCTGACAGTATGGCGGCCAAGGCAGTCCAGAGGCTCACGTGGCCTGATAAGCAAACCCCGGGGCCTCTGCCTCCGCGACAGCACTAATTGAGGCAGATGAGAGCAGATTATGGGACAGATGGCAAGGATTTAACATCGGCAAGTACGGAGCCGTCTAGTGTGCAGCCATCTTGGCTTGCTCTTAGCCACGCCCCCTGGATCCAGTGGGCTCTGCACTCTGGTAGATGATGCCAACAGCTCAGCGTCTATGCCATTCTCACAGGATGTGAGGCTGCTTTTATAGGCACAGTCTCAGCACGCTGATTTTAGTTCCTTTCTTTCTGCACCAACAGTTGAGGATCCAGAAAGCTACCTCTGTCATTGTTTGACCAATTTGTTTCCCGACTTTTGTCAAGCTATTTCTTCTCTATTTTCTGTATGCTGGAAAATTTACAACCCTCAGAAACCTGTGAGTTTCAATCCATGTGGAGAATGCCACAGACAGATGTTGGTGACTGATCCCCACCTGGTATGCCTGTGGTGTCTTGGGTCGGGTATGACTCCAAGGCCTGTTTGGTCTGCCTGTCAATGCACCTGAAGGCAGTTTGGGAGAGGGCAATAAATACCTTGCAGCAAGACACTGTAAGTCTCTTTGCCATTTCTGCTCATAAGGATGGTCTTGGTCCTGCAGCCACTCAAAGGCCCATTCTCAAGCAGTTCTCCTGAAAGTTGTTTTTTCAAGTCCAATTCATTGTCAGGTTACTCTAAGAAGAAAGAGAGGTTTATGTGCCTTTCAACTTCTCCGTGCTCATTCAAATCCCCAAAAGGAGCGTAAGACCACCTCGGTGCTTGTAAGCCCTACTTCCACACACTTACTGCGGAGCTGGTGTCAGATCCGTCTCTGTGCTTCCTGGACTTCCTTGGTGCTGGTGCAACGCCTGCCCTACTTCAGGAGTTTCACCTAGCATTGTTCTGCATCTTTGGGAAACCGACTCCCTCTGGAGTGCCTTAGAGCCCCAAGGAGTCAAAAGGCACTTCAACCCAGTTACCATCAACCAACATCCCCACACCCCAGGAATGCCAGTTGGACACTCAGCAACCACCCCCGGATTCGGACAGACATTGTTCTGGGGCCCCACTCCGGCTCCATGACCCTTGCCGGAGTTTGATCCTTTGACCACACTACTGGCGTTCTAACTCCAAGGCAGCGCCAAATAGAGTCCGTCCAATGTAGAGAACAGTGCCACCTGCCCACAACAACTTTTCTGCTCTGATACAGCGCCTCTGTTTCTGGGTGCTGAACTTGAAGAGAAGGTGGAGTACACAGGGTCTTTGACACCACTGATGCTATTGCCCAAAGTTTCTCCAAAGGGAACTAGTATGAAGAGTTTGCTGATGCCAGTGGGCTTGACACTTCAAGTGACGCAAGTTTAGTTGCTCCACCTGGTCTGGCCACTGAAGAAGGTGCATCTTTTGCAGTGGTGATCATTCGGGGGAATGACACCCATGACCACTCCTTCGGTGGTGGAAGTGAAATTCAACTTATTGATGTAGGCACTTCAAGCTGGGCAGACAAGCTCAGAACCCATGTTCCCTTTTTTAATGAGGCACTTCCGGACGTCCTCCTGGGGCCCTGGTCCAAGTCCTGTTCATGGGGTCCAGTAAACCGCCAAGTGACTGCCATTGGATGGCTCTTGGGGGGGATCCACATTCCTAATATAGCATCCCATTCCCAAGAGTTTACCGATACAGGATTCCTCATAGAGGGTCAACCTTGGGGCTTTCATCACTGCCTCCCCAGACAGACAGGGTCCAAGAGGCTGGACATGTTGTGTAGAATATCTTTTTCTCCACCACTTAGTCCTATGGTCAGTTGATAAGGCTCGTCTTTTGGACTGCTATTCCAGCATGTTGTGTGGTTCAGTGGTGCAGGTGCTCCCGCTGGTTCTTGATGAAGCCCAAGCAACTCTTACTCAAGGCATCTCTGATGGCCAAGTTGCAGCAAAATTCACAGTAAGGTGTAGATTGGACACCTCTGACTGCATTGGCAGGGCAATGGGCTCCACAGTGCCTCTCAGATGACACACTTGGCTGAGATTCATGGGCTTTTCAGGGGCTGTCCAATCAAGCCTTAGGGACATGCCCTTCTGTGACTCTCGCCTCTTTGGTGACAAGGCAGATGCAGCCCTGGAGCACTTCAGGGACAAGAGGGTCACGGCCCAATCTTTAGGATTGGCTTGTGCCCCTCGCCAGAAGCATTCCTCCTTTTGCCCTTCCCGTAGCCACCCCCATGCCACTGTCTGTAAAACAGTTGTCCAAGGATCATCTTACCTTGTTACACCAGGTGGCAAAAGGAGCCATCGAGAGGGTTCAGGCCCCAAAAGCAGGTGGTGGTTGTTACTTACACTACTTTCTTGTGCTGACAGAGTTCTCCATCCTATTCTAGATCTTTGCTCTTCCAATGCCTTTTTAAAAAAGGACATATTCTAGATGCTCACCTACCTTGCCTAGGTCCTGTCTGCCCTGGACCCTGAAGTTAACTTATTTCATATCCCCACTTTGAAGGTGTTACCTGCAATTCACGGTGCGCTTCGAGAACTTTGTTTGTTTTGATCCTTTTTGCTCTCACCTGTGCCCTTGGGTGCTCACAAAAGAGATAGACGTGGTTGCTGCTCACCTTTGGAGTTTGGGGATCCAAGTATTTCCCTACCTTGACGATTGGCTGTTGAATGTAGGCTCAGGAACAGGTGGAGCCAGGATTCTCTGCAGGAGTTGCTAAGTCTGCAGGATATTGCCTCATCCTGCCTTGTCTGTGGAAGTTTAAAATCTGTGATCCATAGGGCAAGGAGCCTCATGAAAATGATGTTCCTGCATGATGGTGGAGCTGTGATGGAGCCTTTCAAAATCCTGGTTAAATGAAATGTTTGTAACCTGCACATCCACTGCTTTTTTCCAGGCTGGGAATGGGTATCCTGACAATGTAGGTTGGTGGCCTCAATTTTTAGGCTACTAATTGCCTCTGCTAAATATGCTTGCCAATGGGAGCACTCCACCCGAAAGATTGGTTTAAGCCCCAGGCAAACATTGCCCACCTCCTTAATTTGTTGGGCTACACTGTCAACATTCCCAAGTCGCACTTGACTGCTTCCGAAATGCTTGCTTTCATCACCTACACCCTGGCACAGAGTCCAGGACATTCCAGGCTGTGATCCTGATGATCCAGCCTTAAGTCTGGATTTCTTTCAGACTGACTCCGAGGCCACTTGCTCTGATGGCCTCCTGCATTCTGCTGGTGTAACAGGCCAAAGTGCATATGCCAGCTCTGCAGTGGGATCTCAAGTCTCTGTAAATGCAACATCAGGAGAATCTCTCCAACTGTGTCCAAATATAGGAAGAGACTGCAAGAGATCTGCAGTGGTGTGGCTATTGAACCACGGTCCTATCAGAGGCATACCCCTCACCCCTTCCAGAATTGTCAGTGGTGACAGATGCATCACATTGGGCATGGGATGGCCATCTGGGAGATGTCGAGATCAGAGGATTCTTGTCTCTGGCGTAAATCTTCTTCCTCATTTTTAGAAATGGGATCTTTGGTTGGCAGTCAGCTTACCCCCTATCAAGCAAGGATCCTCACTCTAGTCAGGATAAGTCACACACAATCAAAATTATCCTGTGTTCCCCCCTCTTGTAGCTTGGCACTGAGCAGTCAGGCTTAACTTAGAAGGCACTGTGTAAAGTATTTGTGCAATAAATCATGCAATAACACAGTATAACTCCACAAAAATACACCACACAGTGTTTAGAAAAATATAGAATATCTGTTTAAATGCAGGTCAAAACAATCAAGATTTGATAAGTACAGGTCTAGATATCACTTTAGAAAATGCTAAAAAACAGCCTTAAGTTCTTAAAAGCAATAAGTGTCTCTTGCAAGCACAAAGTACCTGGTTTGCGTCTAAATTATCCGCAAGGGACCGAAGAGGAGAAGATGCGTGGAAAACAGGGAGGTGTGCTACGCTTTCTCCAGGCGCACACAGACGATGTGTTGTTACTTTTCACGCGGCCGGGGCCTTGCATCAATTTCTGGCGCCCGGACTTGGAAGCTTTTGGGTTTGCGGGGTATGTGGATGCCCCAGGGAGGATGCAGAGAAATCCTGGGTGTGTAGGACAAAGTCACAGGAGCTGCGTCAGTCTGGTGGGAGATGCGAGGAATTTTCTGTTGCACGGCAGGCGCTGTCGATTCTTCTCGCAGGAAGTCGGGCTGTGTCCTTCCGGCTTGGTTATGCATCGATCCAGTTGGCCGTGCATCGAAGTTCCGGTCGCAACACTGGTGTTGCGTCAATCTCCACTCGGGGAGCCGGGCTGCGTCGTTCTGGTTCGGCGTGCAGTGATATTTTTCACTGCGATGCAGGCGGTGCGTCGTTTCTGGCAGGCTGTGTGTTGAATTTTGCTGCACAAGGAGTTCTTTGCAGGATGAAGTCTTTTTGGTCCTGAGACTTAAAGGAACAGGAGATAAGCTCTATCCAAGCCCTAGGAGAGCACTTCTCAGCAGAGCCAAAGGATCCTGAGACTTCAAGGAACAGAAGGCAAGCTCAATCCAAGCCCTTGGAGAGCACTTCTCAGCAGAGCCAGAGGGCAGCAAGGCAACAGCAGGGCATTAGTCCTTTGCAGAAAAGCAGTCACGTAAGTCCCTTGGGCAGCCAGGCAGTTCCTCTTGGCAGGTTGCAGGTTCTGGTTCAGAGTTTCTTCACCTGTGGTATCTTGTCCAGAAGTGTCTCCGTTGGTAGGGTCAGAGGCCCTGTTTAAATACACAAATGTGCCCTAGAAGTGGGGGAGACTTCAAAGACTGGCTTAGAAGTGCACCAGGTCCCCTTTCAGTTCCATCCTGTTTGCCAGGGTCCCAGTAGGGGGTTTGGCAGTCCATTGTGTGAGGGTAGGACACTGTCCTTTCAAATGTAAGTGTCAGGCCCTCCACCTTCCCAGCCCAGGAAGACCCACTCAGTATGCAGATGTGTGCAGGTGTGACTGAGCATCCTGTGTTTGGGGTTGTCGGAGTGAAATGCACAAGGGAGCTGTCAACTTAGCCAGACAAGGATTGCAAGGCACAGAAGGATTTAAGTGCACAGAAATGCTCTCTTCCTAAAAGTGGCATTTCTAAAATAGTAATATTAAATCCAACTTCACCAATCGGCAGGATTTTGTATTACCATTCTGGCCATACTAAATATAGCCTTGTTACTCCTTTCAGATCAGAATCTACCACTAAAACAGTATATGAGGGTAGCCCTAATGTTAGCCTCTGAAAGGAGCAGGCCTCACGGCAGTGTAAAATGGATCTAGGAGTTCTACACTACCAGGACACACAAACTACACAGGTCTATGTCCTGCCTTTTATCTACCTAGGACCCTCCCCTATGGGTTACCTAGGGCCTCCTTTAGGGGTGACTTATATGTAGAAAAAGGAGAGCTTAAGGCTTGGCAAGTACTTTTAAATGCCAAGTCGAATTGGCAGTGAAACTGCACACACAGGGCTTGCAATGGCAGGTCTGAAGCATGGTTAAGGGGCTACTTATGTGAGTGGCACAATCAGTGCTGCAGGCCCACTAGTAGCATTTAATCTACAGGCCCTGGGCACATATAGTGCACTTTACTGGGGACTTACAAGTAAATTAAATAAGCCAATTGGGTATGAACCAATGTCACCATGTTTTAAGGGAGGGAGCATATGCACTTTAGCACTGGTCAGCAGTGGTAAAGTGCGCAGAGTCCTACAACCAGTAAAAACAGTGTCCAAAAAGTGGAGGGAGGCAGGCAAAAAGTTTGGGATGACCACCCTAAGACTGTCCGGTCCAACACACATCAACTTGTTGAAGTTGCAGGCCATCTGCTTGGCATTGATAACCTACCTGTCATCCATCAATGGGAGGCTAGTTCAGGTGTTCATGGACAGAACTGCTTCTATGTGGTACTGCAAAAAGCAGGGCGGAGTGGGATTGTGGACCCTATGCTAGGAAGCCTTGTGCCTCTGGAAATGACTAGAATGTTTGAACATCTTCCTGGTCATACAAAACCTGGAGGGATCACTGAATGCCAGAGCAGACAAACTCAGCCATCGAAGCCTTGTGGACCTGAGTGCCTTTTACACCCAGAGGTAGTGCAAGGTCTCTTTTAAGAATGGGGAGAACTTTAGTTTGATCTGTTCACCACTGCCAAGAACGCATAGTGTTAGCACTTCTGCGAGACTTTCTAGGAGGTGCACTCTGTTTGGGGTGGAACGAGGACCCCTATGTGCCTTTCCGCTAATACCACTCCTCCCTTGGGTCTTCAAGAAGATCAAGACTGGAGAGTCCCAATTCATCCTAGTGGCTATGGATTGGCACGGAGACAGTGGTGTCCAGAACTCCTGGGCCGGAGCATCTGTACTCATCAGGCTGCCCCTTCTGGAGGATCTCTTGTAGCAACAGGGTCCTGCACCCCAACCTAAACACTCTTCATCTTCATGCCTGGAGATTGAGCCGCAACAGCTGAGCGGTTTTGACCTTCCTCCCTAGGTCGTAGATGTTGTTCTGGCAGCTAGGCATCCCTCAACGAAGTCCGTATACAGCTGCTGTTGGAACAAATTTATTGCTTTGTGTGCAGAAAAATGCATTGACTTACTTCTTGCCCATCCGTCTGAGGTGTTGCTATTTGAGTTGTCCCTGGCCCTGCAGGGCCTGGCATGAGGTGCTGTTAAAAGTTATTCGGTGACTATCTTGATGTTTTTTTTATTATTTGTTTTTTTAGAGGTTGCTGAATCCGCCTTTCTTGTTTAAGTCACTTATTCCAATTCGGTTTCTGAAAAGTTTGCTGTGCGTGTTTCTGCCTTCTTTCATTATGCCCCAGTGAGACTTGAATCTGGACCTCACCTTTCTGATGTTCTCCCCTTTTAAACCAATGCATAGTTGCCCACTCAAGCTTCTTGCTGTCAAGACGGTCTTCTTTGTGGTCATCAACATTGGCAAAGAGGGTGAGTGAGCTTCTGGTTCTCTGTCCAACCACTGTATACTACTGTCTTCCAGGACAAACTGGTTCTCTGAACAGGTGCCTCCATCCTACCCAAGGTGGTCTCTCTCTTCCATGTTGTTAAGGCTATCACCCTTTTGCGTTCTTTGCCCTGTCTCACCCCTCTAATAAGGAGGAGAGGCTCCATAATTTGGATCTAAAGAGGGCCCTTTGTTCTCATATTGATCGTACCAAGGATCACCAACTGGAGAATCAGCTGGATTCACCGGAGCAAAGAAGATGACCATCTCTTGATAGATCATAGTCTGCCTAATAGTCTGCTACACACTGACGAAAAAGCAGCCTCCAGAAGACTTGAGAGCTCACTCTACAAGAGTCAAGGCTTCAATTACTGCATTAGTATCCGGAGTTCCTGTCCTCTACTTTTGCCAGGCAGCTACATGGGTGTTGCTTCATACCTTCTCAAAGCACTACTGCCTGGATGGTCAGGTCTGTTGAGAGGGGCACTTTGCCTGCACGCTTATTGCAGGACTTCTTGGTTTGTCAGTTCTCAGCCCATCCACCAGAAGAAGTTATTGCTGTGGTATCTATTTTAAGTAAGGAATATGCAGATAAGTCTTGTCCAAGCTTGGTAAGGCTTTTTCTGGTAGAGACTGTCTAACCGCCTATTTCATACCAACCCTCCCCTGATCTGAAAACTGCACTTCCTCATATAGAAAGTCCTCTTAGATTCTGAACACTGCAAGCAAATATTCTGATGTGACTCCACGTCTGTGGATGCAGAATGTATCACGAAAGAAACTGATAGCGTGTTGGTGCCTATGTATCCACTGCGCATATCCCTTCTGATGCAGATGATGACCTTTAGCTGTGGCTGCCCTGGGGGCAGTGTATTCATTCAGTAATGGTCTTTAGTGGGCGTTCCCTCATTTGCAAGGGGCCTGGTTCCCGCAGAGGGATAAACTGGTCTCTGCGCCGGAGCCGTATTATGGAAGCGGGCACGGAGGCAAACATGCCATTAGAGGCACACTGTCAATGTGCCTCCTTATGGCAGCCCTCTTTAGGGGGTACAATTGGGGTTCTATGGACACCCCTCAGTGATCCCCCTGCAAATGGGTGACCTCATTCACAGCAACTGACTACTGGGGTATCTCTGAGACCTCTTCAAATTGCAGGTGGGTTGGAGCCTGCACAGAGAAACACGGGGTGACTTAACAGCTGCTTTGCATTTCAGTGAATGAGCAGCGCAAGTTTCCGGCTGCCCTAGGGATGGTGCATTCATAATAGTAGTGCACACTATCCTGGTTTGTGCCAGTCAAAATGTTGTGCCGTGGCACAAACATGGACAGTTTGTCCTGTATATAATAGAGGTCCTGGTGGTTAAGTCTAGAAACCACTGAAGGCGCCTTTCCCCTGGCAGGTGTCCATGTCAGGATTGTGGCAGTAGCTAGAAGATAGCTGGAGACATAGCTTAGTCAGGGAGATTTGGGGGTGTGAATCTCAAATTTCCAAACTGAAAAAGCAGTGATCTATGAGGGTGAGGGGCAGTACTGATCTGTATTAGGCGGGCCTCTGTTTAGAGTGGCACAGTGGGCGAAAAAGGATGGTTTGGAAGCTACCACAAGTGATTGCCCATAGTTAGATTATTTGCAAGCATTCTTCTCATCACCTTTTTGGGTGTTTGAAAGGGTGTACGAAATTCCAGTATTTTCTTTTGTGTAATTATGCAAAATTTCAGTGAAATTGTGTTTATTACATGAACTACAAATGTCATTTTGCTCCATATTGTAGCATGACATAAATCCAGGAAAGGGCACATTTCACATTAAAAAAGATAATGCAAACAAAGGCATAGTGAACAATAGCCACTGTTGCTCCTTTATTCTCATGTATTCATAGTAATTTTTTACCACGAAAGGCGCATTCTCTATAAAAGTTTATCCTGTATTGCACATAATTATGCAAAGTGGAGTAACCGCATAATTTCAGTAGTTTTGTGTAACAGGTGAAATTCAAAACTCTCAAAATTATGCCAATTACGTTGGCATAATTCAAATGTTAAACAGGCCTAGTGTTAGATTGCCAGCAGTGTGTATCCAAGTCTAATACTGCCAATGTTTGTGAATTAAAAAAAAAAAAAAAAGTAGTTAGTTTGCACCCATACAGGGAGTACTTCCATGAGTGTCAATTTATGGTAATTATATATGTATGTGCGCACACACACACACACACACACCACACCACACCACACCACACCACACCACACCACACCACACCACACCCCCCCCCCCCCCCAATGTTAGGCAATTGAGGCTGGCAGGGGACTGTTTGCTGTTTCCAAGGTTTAGGACCCCGTTTGCAAAAATACCTTAATCATTTATGAAAGAAGACTGTCTTGAATCATACTTAAGCCCGTGAGTTTTCATGAATGCAGGCTGGTTTTTTGTATGACTGAAAAATCTATACACCAGGAATTCGATAGGAAACGTTATTGTGCTCTGAGCCGGAGCATGAACCAATGTTCTTCAAACTTCTGCCTAAGACCTGATGCATTAACATGTATATAGTAATGAAATCAGACCCTTAACTGTGCTCTGTTTTTTTGTGTCTCCTAGATGCCTCTAAGCAACAGTTTTTCTTTATCCCAGACATAAGCTGGGTGTGAATCTGCAGATCCAAAGTGAAGGTGTATTGCCCACCTCCTTATGACAAGTATGCAGAGGCTTCAACCTTCCTTAGTTCATGTCTATACAGGTCCCGCACTTCATTGTACTACATGTCCATTGCCTGAGCCTATTCTTACACCAGATTTCAAGCACTAGACGATTTATGTTGCAACTTATGCCTTTTAGTGAAATCAGCATGGCGAGAAAAACCAACACACACAGCAGACCTGACTCAGGGTCCCCAGGCCCAGCTACCAAGCCAAGGATGCATTTATTTGGTGGGTGTCGCACTCCAAACACCCCCTGAAGCTATGCACCTGAGAGAGACCCAAGTTTGGACAGGCTGCCACCAGGCCTAGGTTGGTAGCTGGTTTGTGTTCTCTCAATCGGGACACATTCACTGACACACTGGTTACTTTGTGCAAAAGGCCATTTATTTAGGACAGGATTGCATGTCGTACATAACCATTATATATACTGAAATTCAAACTGTTAACTTTAATAAACCCCCCACCCTTTGAAGTTCTCTCCATTCCTCTTCCCCTTCATTCTTTCACTATGCCTCTTTTTACTCATCTTCCACTTCAATTCACCTACACCTTCCCCTTTTCCTTTCATCCCCTGCTTGCTTCGAGCATCCCCCACGCTATCATCCTTCACCTGCTTCTTTTACACCCTGGAAGGGTGGCCAGGCCTGCATCTGACTCTCCACTCTCCCCTATCTACTGCCACCAATCCCTGACTGCAACCTGCCCTAAGTGGTGATCACCCCAGAGACCCTACTGCTAGCGCACCTAGTCCTTAGTAAGTAAATTTACAAGGGGACACGTATAGGTCGATGAACCTTTTGATTCGCATGGAGTATCCTAGCTGTGGTGTAACCAATGTGCATCAATAATCAATACACAAATCAATAACCAATAAGCAAAACATTAATCATCAGTGAATAGTGTCATCATCTCATAAATAACCGCAACTCAATTCTTATGTTTTATCAATTTTATTTCCCTATTAGTTACAATACTAAGTCATAAGATTAATTCAAACTTTAATCAATTCACTCAGGATTAATTCATTAGTGACCACCAATAAGGTAATCTAATCAGTACTTGAGAAAACATGTGTTCTAATGCCTCAACATAAGCCAATAAAGAAGAATGTGTTAACATGAATAGCAGAATTCAGCAAATCAGTCCATCAATCATTTGTCCCTGTATATGTCAACGTCTCAGAATAGGAACACTACCTAACCCAGATTAGCATTAGCATGTGGGACTTCATGCGAAAACAATTTGGAACATGAAATTTGAAAAACATCTATCTAAGAGGAAAACTATAAAAACAGCGCAGTTGGTACCTACAAAGGAAAGGCACAAAAAGTCAATCAGTCACATTTTCATAGCTACCTATCCACGGTATGGATCAGCAACAAAGTCAGTCTTCATCTTCAGGTCATCAATCGATCAGCAAAGCATCAGGCTCTCAAGAGCATGAGGCCAATGACAGAATCGCAAATCTCTTCTCCCCCAATATCGCATCAATCTCAGAATAAATTCTCTCCCTGATCAGTTAGTTCACCATCGGTTCTGAAGTTTTTCTCCTTTGCCATGACATTATATTAAAGTTACCCAGTCTATCCCCTGATTCCTAATTGGTAAATTAATCACTCTGTATGACGCTAGCCAATGACTTTTATTTTACAAATATATGAATTCTAATAGTTTGCCGTTCTCAGGGTGTTGATTGGTTCACTGTATGATATCCTCATCATCCGGCTCATCAGATATCGAAAATGTTGCATCTTCTTCTCCAGTCAGTGTCTCTATTGTTCGTGTCCTAGGAAAGTACATCTTGTCTGCTTTACACTAAATTGTTTACATGCTCTAGTCCCTCATCTCCTGTCCGTCGGTTCATTGCAGAATATTCTAGCAAAGCAAGTTTTATTAACACAAGTGGTTCAGAGTCAGTTCAACACATCAGCTTTCCACATTGCATGATTATTCAGCTTCTGCATGAGGCCTGGCAAAACTAGGCCACAACTTCGGCTAAGTTAGCTCTACAATATAATGAAAAACATACATTATATAACATATTACTACATTTTTATTACGCATTTTCAATATTTCACATATTTTTTTATCATTTTAGTATAACTCGTGTATCCTGGTGGCCAATCTCCGTGGGCACATTTATCAAACGTGCACATTATTGTTTTACATTAATTCTCTACATTTTATTATTATTCAAAAATGCATAAACACTCATTAATATTTTAATTAACATATCTGTGTCAGTACTACCTATCCTCAAAAACCAACCCTTTAACCTCTATCTTCTCATGTAGGGAGGGGAAAGACTTCCCTCCATGCTGCAGGCTGGGTGGAAGAGGCAGGTCTTCCTTCCCCACTCCCTATTTAAACCCACCCTGTACTCCCTCCCCCACGTACCCTACACCCAATCCTGTCCACATACATCATCTTCCTGTTCCGAATGAACCTGCGGAGAGACTAGACCGTGTCTGCTCTCCGCGGGACCCTCCGTTGTCCTGCGCACCTCACCCCTCTTTTTTTTAATGTTATTTTAAACACAGCGATGGACCGATTTTCCTGGGGCATGGACTGAAAACAGATGCATGGTTGGTGGGGTTGTGTTTGTGAACCATCACAGAACAACCACACCGGCGTGTAGGTGGGGCTGGGCGGTGCCTTATCTGATTAGAGAGAGGGGCGGTCCCCACCCCCAAGTTGGCTGAAACTGTCAGACTTTGCAGTGAAGGATTCGGAATGCCTGCCCTAGCATAGCCTCGAGTCTGGGGTGCTTGGAAGAGCGCAGAGCTACGTAGGGAACTCCTCAAATCTTCATCCTTAACTCCTAGACATCCACCCAAGGGATAGTGGGCAGCTCTAGTCACGAGTGAGTATGAAAAGCCTATACATATTTATTTTGAAAGAGAGAGTACCTACGCTTCTCAACACAGGCGCAATCAATACAGCACACAGCACTACGGGTATATAGTTCCTGCACTTCAATATTTCTATTTAAGGCACTAGTATTGGGACCAAATCAGCGGCCAGCACCGTATGGCTTGAGCGGGACGTTGCTCTCATTCGTGCAGCAGGTGAAGTGGCATTGAAGACCACTGGCTTTAGACTTCCCACCATTCCCCGTTTGTAGCTGTTTTCTGCTACCGAACAGGCCCATTCCCCGGCCTGGCATCACAGCCCGTCGTCCTTCATACACCAGTGCTACGCTGAGGACCGGTGGGCACCAGAGGAAGGACAACAAAGCGTTTAAAAAAGTGCCTCAGCTAATACGAAGCGGTGAATGCGATGCCCTCCCCGTCAGCCGCGGAGAGGGAAGGTCACTGTGAATGTTAACTGTCACTGGATCTGGCATGTTGTCTCCTGGCGCACCTTGATGGCGTATCCAGGACCAGGCCTGATAAGGAAACCTTCGCGCAAACACCGTCCTTTGGAAAGCAAGGTTGACAAACACTCCGTAGCGGCACCTCGCCGTCTCAGGATGTGCGGACAGGCTTTTCACGCAGGAGTGGTTCTATTTATTTACCAAATGCCAAGAGTTCAGGATGGGCCAGAGTCTTGCACGGTGTGGCTGATGTGAAACCGTGCCCTGACAGATTCTGTGGTGCTGTGCAACTTGACCGGCGATTAAATAAGTGCTATCTACTCGGTGCAATCACAGGATTATTACGAAACACAAACCCTTTGAGAAATGTATAATTGTAATAATGGAAACGTACGTGCCGCGCAAGGCCAGCAGACCAGTACTAGTTTTAAAGTTAAGTTATGTACTCATCAGTGTTCAATGAATAGGGCCCTATGACATTCCCAGACTCTTCATTTACTTAAAATATATTGTTTAAAAGAGCAATGGATACTAGTTCTGAACTGTCTGGGGGGAGAAGAGACTTTTGGGAGCAAGAGATAAGGGAGCATAAGGTTGTCTTTTCCTTATTATACATTGGCAAGCACTTGGCTATCTAAATGTGACACAGGTCTAATCCTCTCTCCTGGGCCTTCTCTTTTGGAGAGTTAATTAACTGATAACAGCACATGGACAGCAAGTGGCGAGGGCATTACTTTAAATATAAATATTTTCGTGTTTACCTCATCTAATTATTGATATATTTATTGGTTTGCAAGCTTCCATCGATTAACAGTACTCCCAGTAGGGAAATTAACTTCCAAACCATCTGTAGGTTGTGGGGGCACCTACAGATGGGAGAGGAGACAAGTTTCCACATCAATGGTGGTCGTCATTTTAGGGCGACCCTCTTTACTTGTGGCTCATGTTAGGCCTCTGTTTTTGTCATTGCTATAAAATGCGCCATCGGTGACTAGATGTGTACATGTGAGTCAAATGGTTTGGGATTAGAAGGGGGGTCTTAAACAGCAAATGACTGTTCTTTCTCATAAAAACAAGTTCACTTAGTGTAACACCATAGCTCAAATGCAGTCCCCGAGCTTTTCACAAGTGAATCGCTGTTCAAGGGTGTCTTTTCCTGCTTTATAATCTTTACTTTCAGCACTCAATGAAATAAGAGCACGATTTATGAAAACATACATTTTCATAAAAAATAAGCTTAATGAAAGCAAGCAACAACACACATGTTATTAAGGAAAACGGTGTTGCCATGGGAGGCAAACCAAGTTTTGCTTTTAATATGAGCGTGAGTAAATATGCGCTGCAGGAAAAATACACCCTGGGGTGCGAGTCAGTGCTGAGGCACTGACAAAATGAAACTATATGACAGAAGGTTTCCTCTCGCGGGATTGTGTTCGTGTTTTACGACAGGATTTGTGAATGCTGCTGCACTCCCCAGAGAGGGAATTGCGCTCTACGTCAGAGTAGAGTAACGTACAGGCACACGCTCCACTTAGAGAGAAGAAGACATCTACGTGATTATTTTTATTATTATTATTATTATTTTTAGAGACATGCCGCGTTCTCGCTGAGTGGGACGTGACTGTGCGCGTTTATAAACTGGTAAAATTTGCGTGACTGCGGCTAATTCACATACTTCCTTTTTCCACGTGTGACATCGTTGTACTGATTTAACAGCATCTCTACCTTGCGCATGTATCAATGGCGGTGGAACAATGTTCAGAGTGGGCTGCTGGCTGGCCACATCACCTCGCTAAAGAGCCTCGATTGTAGTTTACCTGCTGGTGATATATATTTCGATATGTTTGTGCTTTACTTTGCAAATCAAGCGCGCCTTCCTTTATATATGTTTACAAGCCCTCCATGTTACAAGAATTAGCAACACTTTGTCACCCAAGTTGTCTGTCATGCCAGTATTAATTTAAATGCATAGTAAATACTTCAAGGATATATATGGGTGCTGCAGCATCCGTGCTTCCTGTCCCACTGCGCATGTTGCCATTTGGATTACTAGACCTTCTCTGAATACTCCCCCAACCCCCCTTTTTTTTTTTTTTTGCACACACGCACACGGCAAACCTGCTGTCTCTCTGCGTAAATCAACGCTGTGCCTATAGCTTTTATTCCTAACTTTGAACGCAAAGCTGCTTATTCGTTTTATTCCTAACTTTAAAAATAATTAGTGCTCCTTTTCTCACACCCCTTCCTCCATCACACCGCTCGTGGCTGCACCCCAAGAACAAGCATTTTCAATGCAACGGGTCTCGCATTTGTTCGAGTTAGAGCTATTAGCGTTGTAAAGAAAAAAAAACGCAGTGCGATCGCGCTATGTAAAAAGCAGCGTGATATCGCTGCGTGGAAAATAAACAGATAAAGTAGTCCGGACCCCAGGCTCAAAACATCGAGCCTCTTATGTTTCTACTAGTTTACCGGTGCTGTGTAGGTGGGCTAAACACCGGAAAAGGCATGACGTATGCATGCCTTTCACAAATGAAAGCATGCAGATTTTGAAATGCAAGCCCACGAACCAATGTAAGTGACTGACGTGACATGGGTGTGGTTTGAAGCCCAAAGAGAGATTACTGAATAGACTGAGCATTTTGTGCTCACCCATAAAAAGGGCACCTCTCTTGTCACTCATGCTATGTTAACCATCCACTCCACCCCTGCCCACGCAACACACATAGTTTAGTATACTACTCAACAAATGCACTTCAATACTCCACATAGAGATATATCTCCTTACATATGTACTACAACACAGTACAAGAGTCTTCTATGTCCTGCAAGAGAGGTAGTATCACTTCTACTTTTTAGAAAGCTTCTGCAAGTCTGGCTTTTTAACGCTTTACCAGCTGTGCCTGCATTGTTTTCATAATGGTTCATGCCCCTTTTTTTTTTTACAGTTGAGCCTGCGAGGGCATGCGCTAGTGCTTGCGTCTCGCTTGCAAGGCACTGTTGTCTACAACAAAGGGCTTGGAGGCCCACATGTTGCTTACTATTTGTTGGCTTGTGTAGCACTCTTCTTTACAACCTCGTAATTTGTCACTGCTGGCCTAGCATCATTTCTGTTCCTTTCTGTGGAACAGGGACCAAGCACTGATTGATGCAACTTACTCAGTGCCCATCCACTGCTCCACATGTGATTGAGGTACTATTTTGTTATTTTTATCTTCTAGTGCCCTGCAAACAGAAGGCCTTTGAATGGCAAAAACATGGCCAGCAGGACAAACAAAATTGCAAAGTTTTATTTTCTATAATTAGCTCTTATTTTGCCAAGCCTTATCTCACTTTGCCCTCATGTTTTTGTTTTTGCTCGTGGGTGCTGTTTTGAAAAGATGACAATTATCTTGTTCTAAATATTGCAAAGCAACATTCTTTCTTTCTTATGTGTTATTTCCAAAATGGGCTTTAACACATAATTATGCATTACACCCCACTCCATTCCACGCCTATCCACCCCACCTCACCCTGCACCAATCCACCCACTCAGTCCAGTCCAAACCACTCATCACAGTCCACACACTGAAATCCTTCCAACCCACCCCACTCAATCCAAAACAATCAGCCCTCTAAAATCCAAAATAATCTTCTCCACTTCAATCAGGAGACGAATAAAGTTAACTATAGCCGTTCAGAAGTTAAGAAAAGAAAGGAACAAAATGCAAAGGAAAATCAGGAAAGACCCACAAAACAAATATCTACAACATAGCTTCCGGAAAGTAAACAAGAGTCTGGGAAGAAAAAAGCGAAAGAAACTATGAGATCTGGGCTAAGATACTATTTTTGGCTAAACAAAACAATGCACGGCAGTTCTGGAAAACAGTAAATGAAATAAATCGGCCTCAAAGACCAGTAGTAAATTCAAACATAGCAGAACAGACATGGGTTACATTTTTAAATGAAATATTTAAACCAATAACTATAGGGCCTAGAGAGGAAAAGTAAAAAAATGAAGACATCAGGAATGGGGCCAAAGGAAATAAAGATAGCATTAAAGACACCTTCCAGGAGAATCAAATAAGGGAAATAGTATTAAAATCCAGGAAGGACGGCGCTCCAGGACCAAATGGTCTTCCTCAAGTTTTGTATTTGTCAAATACTGATTTATGGATACCGGTACTAACCACAGTTTATAACTGTGTGCTACAGCTACAGATAGTACCAGATTCATGGCGGGGTCTATAATAAACCCTGTTTATAAGAAAGGTAACAGAAATGCACCAGAAAATTACCGACTACTTACGTTACAAGATATAAAAGCTACGTTTTTTGCTACCCTACTTCTAAAGGAACTACGAGATTGGGCAATGGATAGAAATATTGTCCCGCTAAATCAAACTGGTTTCACAAAAGCTAAACTAACATATTAGCATTATCTATGTTAATGGATAAACAAACTCAAAAGAAGCTACCAATGTATCTTTGTTTTGTTGATTTTAAATCAGCCTTTGACACTGTAAATCAAAACTTGCTATTGAGGAAGCTTATAGGACTGGACATTCCAGCGAGTCTTCTGAAAGCTATACAGCTCCTGTACACTGACACTTGGGTGAGGATACGGATAGGGGACGGGTCTGTCTTATCAAGAAAAATAGACACCTTTCAAGGACTAAAGCAAGGCTGTGTCCTTGCACCCTATCTTTTTAATTTGTTATTAGCAGATTTATCAGAAGAACTAAAAGCCGTACACTCTCATGCACTGAGTTTAGGCCAAATAACTATATCTAATCTTCTATATGCAGATGATGTTGTTTTGATAAGTCAAACACAAGTTGGGCTTCAAAGACTACTTGGAGGTCTAGCAAATTATTCAAAGCAAAACGGTTTGACAGTAAACCTAGAAAAGACCAAAGTAATGGAATGTAGTCGTAGGATAAACAAAAAATATAGATGGTTCATGAATGAGGAACAGGTGGAATTAGTCCATTCCTATTGCTACCTGGGGGTGCGGTTTGATGAAAGGGGGTGCTTTACCCAACATAGGGAGGAGTTGAAAAGGAAAGGTCTAATACTTCGCATTGCGTTCTCAAAACTAAAAAGAACTTTGAACGGCCCGAGCATTTTACCATTACTAAAGGTGATATCAGCCAAGCTGGCACCTAGTTTAACGTATGGCAGTGCTGCATTAAGAGGACGTGATGAACTATGTTTAAATATGAGTATAATAAGAATATATAGACAGTTATTTTGTATACCTCCATATGCATCACCAGCACAGATACGATTGGAGTTTGGGCTAATAAATCAAACAATAGAAAGAACTTGGCACAGAATAAAAACCAATAAGAGGAATGACCTGTGTCAGGGCTTGTGGCAAGAACTGCAAAAAAATGGTGAGCACCCGGCTGCGCTCTATCTAAAAAAGGCAATAAATGAATTAGGGCTGAATGAAAGCTGGGAAAGCAACCTAATGGTAGCATGTTTCAAAAGAATAGTAAAGAATAAAATCAAGATGTTATCTCTACTGAAGGACAAAGAAATATTATCGAAAAGATCGCATGCTTGGGGGGTACTAAATGAGTATAAATGTCTACGACAGCAGCTCTATTTTGAAGAAGGCTGGTCCCCTGCTCTAAGAATGGAATTTCTGTATATCCAACTAGGAAAGTTACCTGGTGATGAAAAGGATTATGTAGGGGGGAAGGAGAGCCCTAAGGAAATGTGCAGGTTATGTAATAAGGGGAAGTGGAATATAACTTACCTTTTATGTCTGTGTCCCGACTTCGAGCAAGAGAGGAAATGCTTGCTAAAATCCCTTTTTAATCTACGTGGCATAAGGTCATGCAGACAAGCAGTAATAGCATGCCTAAAACCAGGTGATCCAATCTTAAATGCACATATGGTAAAAATTTAAAAAAAGGCTGAGAAGAAATGTTTATGGAAATAAATAGAACAACAAGATAGGAGGGGGACAAACAAAGAAGAGGGTTTTGTATAATTTTTACCTTTTTAAGCCGTATTTATTAAATGTAATAGTTACATATTTTCACATGTAAAAAGTTTCTGATTTTATGTTGACAATATTTTGCACATCATTGTAATGGTTTTAATTAACTGTACAATAAAGATTCATTCATTCAGCCCTCTAAAATCCAAAATAATCTTCTCCACTTCAATCCAAAACAGTCTGCCCAAATCCACCTGTCCAACTCCAATCCAAATCAATCTGCTCCACTCCAATCTACCCCACTCCAATTCATAATGATCTGCCGCACTCCAATCCAAAACAATCAGCTCCACGCCAATCTGTCCTCCTCCATTTAAAAACCATCTAGCCCACTACAATCTGCCCCACTGCAATCAAAAACAATCTTCCCCACTCCAATTCGCCAAACCACTTCACTCTAATCCAAACCACCTCACCCTAATCCAATCCACCCCATTCCATCTCAAATCACCCCACTCAAATCAACCACAGTCTGCGCCACACCAATCTAGTCCACCCCAGTCCAACCCAATGCAATTGACACCACTCCAGTCGAATACACCTCACCTCACACCATTCCAATCCACCCCATTGCAATCCAAAACAATCTTCCCCACTCCAATCCAAAACAATCTGCCCCACTCCAATCCAAAACAATCTGTCCCACTCCAATCCACCCCACTACAATTCACCTCACTTAAATCCAGTCCAATCCACCTCACCCCAATCCAATCCACCTCATCTCGATTCACCCCAGCCCAATCAACCACAATCCACCTCACCTCACTCCAATCCAATCTACTCTACACCAATCCAATCCACTCCACACCAATCCAGCCCAGTGCCCTACCCCAATCCAGTTCACCCAATCCAATCTACCCCATTCCAATCCAAAACAATCTGTAATGCTCCAAAACAATTTTCTCCACTGCAATTCTAAACATTCTGCCCACTCCAATCCAAAAAATCTGCTCCCCTCAAATCCATACAATCTGACCTACTCCAATCCAAAACAATGTGCCCTATTCCAATCTGCTTCACTCCATCCAAAACAATCTGTCCCTCTCCAATCTGCTCTACTCTAATCTGCACCACTCAAGTCCAAAACAATCTGCCCCACTTCAATCCAGAGCACTCTGCCCCACTCATGTCTCCTCCACTCCAGTCTGCACCACTACAATAAAATACAGTCTATCAACTCCATTCCACCACAGTACAATCCACCTCAATCCAATCCACCTCACCCCAATTCAATCCACTTCATCTCAATTCACCTCAGCCCATCAACCACAATCAACATCCCTCTAATCCAATCCTCCGCACACCAATCTGATCCACATCAGTCTTGCCCAAGGCAATCTGCCCTACTCCAATCCAGTCCAATCTAGCCATTTCAATCCAAAACAATCTGCCATGCTCCAATTTGCCCCACTCCAGTCCAAAAAATTCTGACACACTCCAATTTGCACCAGTCCAGTCCAAAACAATCTGCTCTACGGCAATTCAAAACATTTTGCCCCACCCCAATCCAAAACAATCTGACCTATTCCACTCAAATCCAAACAATCTGACCTACTCCAATCCAAAGCAATCTGCCCCACTCAAATCTAAAACAATCTGCCCCACTATCATTCAAAACAATCTTCCCCACTTCAATCTAAAACAATTTACACACTCCAATCAAATACAAGCTGCCTCACTCCAATCCAAAACAATCTGCCTCACTCCAATCAAAAACAATCTGCCCTACTTCAATCCACAACAGCCTGCCTCACTCCATCCAGAACAATCTGATCCACTGCAATTTGCTCTACACCAATCTGCGCCACTCCAATTGAAAACAATCTGCTCACTCAAATCCAGAGCAAGCTGCCCCACTCCAATCCAAAACAGTCTGCCCCACTCCAATCCACACCACAAAAATTCACCCACTCCAGTCTAGTCCACTCCACACAATCCAATTTCCTCACACCAATCCAATCCACGTTAATCCACCCCTCTCCAGTCCAATCCAGTCCACCTTAATCCATCCAACTCCAATCCATCCAAACCAAACTACGTTAATCCCCCCACTCCAATCCACCGCTCCACACACCAATCCAGTTCACCCCTCTACTTCAGTCCAATCCACCCTACTCCAGTCCAGTCCATTCAACCCCACTCAAACCTACTCCATCCCACTGCACTCCACCCCACTCCAAATGCACACTACTCTAATCCAGTCCACCTACTGCATTCCAATCCACACCACTCCACCCCACTCCAATCTACCTCAGTCCTATCCAATCCACCCTACTCCACCCAACCCACTACACCCCACTTCAGCCCAATCCCCCACAATCCATTCAATCCACCCCACTGCATTCCACCCCTCCAATCCACCCAATGCCCGTCCAATCCATTCTACCACACTCCAGTCTACCCTATTGCAGCCCACCCCACCCAGTCCACCACAATCCAGTCCAACCCACTCAATCAAACCCATCTAATCCACCCCACTAAATCCAGTACTCCCCACTTAAATCCATTCCACACCACTCCAGTGCATTCCACCCCCAAATCAAAGCAATCCCTCACTTCAATCCACCCTACCCCAATCCATTCCGCCACACTCTAATCCACTACAATCCATCCCACCCTACTCCAGTCCACCCACACTAGTTCACCTCAATGCAGTCCAACCCTTATAATCCACCCCATTCAATCCAATACACCCCACTAAATCAAATCCACCCCACTCAATCCAATTAACTCTACTCAGTCCATTTCACCCCACCTCAAATTATCCCATCCACCTCAATGCAATCCCACCAATCCAACCGACCCCTCCACAATCCAACCCACTCCAGTCCACTCGACCCCAATCCAACCCACCCCACTCCATTTCGGTCCACCCTATCCCATTTCATTCCAGTCCACCCTTCTCCAATACACCCCACTCCAATCCAGTCCACCCCACTCTAATTCAGTCTACTCCACTGTAATGCAATCTACCCCACTCTAGCCCAATCCAATCCTCCACACCCCAGTTCAGTCCACCCCACTTCAACCTAATATAATCCATCCAGCCCACCTCACTCCATTCCACCCCACTATTAAGCACCCCAGTCCAATTGAATCCACCATACCCGAATACAGTCCATCCCAATTTTATCACTCCAATCAATTCTAATCCATCCTAATCCAGCCCACACACCCAATTACAATCCACTCCACCACATTTCAGTTCACCCCACTTCGATCCAATCCACCACGTCTAACCCACCTAATCCGATCCACTGACTCCACTCAATCCACCCTCATTCTGCCTCAATCCACTACCTCAAGCCACTGCAGCCCTCTTCAACCTATTTAACCCCACTCCACGACACTGCCCTCTACGACAGTCTCTGCCACTGAACTCTCCTCTACTCAAATGTAAGACACTCTACTCCCCCATTCCACACTGCAACACTCTACTCCAAAAAATCTGCTCTGACACTCTACTTCCCCACTCCACTCTACAACACTTCTCACCACTAACGGCACTCTACTGTCCCACTCCACTCTACAACACTCCACATCACTAATGTTTAGCAATGCTGAACAGCAGCCACGCTGGTGTACAGCATATCAAAACCACATTGCTAAAGCAAATAGTTGTTGTATAAGCAAGACATATTGGGATTGCCAATGCCTGTGTAAATGTGTTATGCATTGATGGCTGTTTGGTGAACATGTAGACATACACAAATACTCTTGATGAGGAAAAAATATTTACCAATTCAATAGGCCTGGCTTCGTCATAGGCCAAGCCTAGACAAGTCTAAAGGTGCTCAAATAGAACAAATACGTAGGTATTGGTTTGGGATAAAAAAAATTCTCCAGGAAAGTTCCTGAATTTCCATATTTGCTCTATTTGTGACATATCCCTGTTAACGTTGACTTTGCTTCTACAGATTGTTTTTTGCATGTTGTGAGCTAATTTGCACCACTTAGCATGATCATTTTCATTCTTATCAGCAAACCTGGAAAATATATGCAGACTTTTTTTTCTGCAGATTTACCTTAAAATTAGCTTTTGTATGCACTATAAAAAAGAATATCAAAGCAGGCTTTTTCAAGTTTTTTTTGAGCTTTTGCATGCACATCTGTAGTGGGCTGGAGAAGAACATTGTTTCTATACAGAAACATTATGTTAGTGTTAGATAGGGGTATTTGTGATATAAATAGTTGCTACCCAGCGTGCTGACGTTGGTTCTTTTCTTTCTGTGCCAGTTAGTGCAGATCCGGAGAGAGCTACCCCCAGTTATTTTTTGACTGACCTTTCTTGTCTTTTTGTCTACGTTTTTTGAGACAAAGCAACACTCAGTTTGGCTCAGTGAGTTAAACATTCACCACTGAGATGTGCACTGATCTGCTGGTCACTAGTTTGAATCTGAGCAAGACTGACTCAGCTTTCCATCCATTAGGCATTGGTAAAAGGAACTACTATTATATTGGTTTGTAACAGCTTTTATGTGCAGTACTTAGAGATGGCAGGATTTTCGTAAGTTAACACCATGTTAAGTTATTATTATATCTGATAGAGACTACGAGCCGCAAATTCCTCACCTTAGAATTATCCCCCACCCGAGGCCCTGAACCTGATTGATGGAGCAGTGCTGTGGTGTATTGGGACCTTGGAAGCCCTCGGACTGGCACTCAGACTCGCTGTTGGCTAATAGGAGGACTACAGGCCTCACCGTGTAGATTGGGTGCTGTATGGGCATCACACAGCAATCACCAGGAAGCTGTCCAAGCCTAGGATCTAGCCACCCAGGGCAACATTAATTCTCCTTTCATTCTGTAATCATGGCAGGGCTGCCAGCCTGACCATTTGCGTTTAGGTAGGCACTGCCCACGGGGCTGAGGGGGCCTAGTCTGTGGGGTGTGCTTGGGACCCTGGAATGTGCATTGCATCCCCCCCACCCGACTCCATACCAGCTGCACTGCTTTCGGCACCTGCATGCACCATCTTGCCTATGGACAATTAGGTTTTGAACTGTGCTGTGGTGCCCACCAAGGGCGGTACAGGGACTGACTCTGCTATCCTTGGGGACTTTCTCCGTCCGTACAGTGAGAGACATTCCACCCTTCTACACAATCTGAGTCTACTTGTGCCCCTCTGATGGAGATGTGGCGGGACCCCTGGTTTGTGGAACACTCTGCTTTTGCACCCAGCTCTTGTGGACGTCACATTGTTCTATGAACTAGTGATGCAGCTCTCAAGATCCTCATTGACTACTTGACATGTCAAGAATCTGGACTCCACACATTCCATTGTACATCGATATGGGGAAAACCGACAGCTGCCAAACTAAACTTCAATTAGATTCCTGCATATCTGCCTGTTCCCAGGGGAGCGTGCCTGATCCAGCAGCCACAGAGGATCTCGCAGCCAGTGAAACTACAGATGTGGACGGCATGAAATTCCTATTAGTGGCTATGCAGCAAAGCCTGACGTCCATTGAGACCAAGATGGATACTATGTAAATCAGAATGGTGCCTTCACTAACAAGCTGGAAAGACAGGACGAGTGTCTGACAGAGGCTGAGCACAGAATCCCAACAGTCAATGACACTATGACTACTATGACTATGAGAAACTGCTGAATATGGAAAAAGTGCTCAAACTAATATCCGCCAAGAATGAAGATTTGGAAGTCAGATCCCGAAGAAACAACCTACGTATAGTGGGGATCCCTGAGTCCACTGATAATAGTCAAATGGAGGAGTTTGTAGAGCGCCTGCTGACCACCCTTTTTGTTGCTGACTCCTTTACCAAAATGCTGATAGTAGAGCGAGTCCACCGGGCACTGATGACCAGACCGCCACCCACTGCCCCGTCCAATAACCGCTGGGCTCTTGAACTGTTGTGACTGAGATATTGCGTGAAGGGTAACCTAGTATCCATTTATCCAGATTTCACCATTGTGGTACAAGAAGCTCGTAGGAAATGTATTCCATTTAAACATAAACTGAGTCAGACCAACATCTCCTATGCTTAGCTATACCTGGCATGACAAAAAATCGTCCATCGAGGCGAGATCACATCTTCATCTCCCTGCAACAAGCCAGAGACTTTTTAGTATGTAGTGCTGCAAGAGCCTCCCCGGCAGATCATGAGTTGTCTCAGTCCAGACCTTCGATCCTTGGTCTGAACAGGGATAACAAGCTGTGCACTGAGGAACTAAACATAACTTAACAGCAGCTGCTATTATGCCACCTGACTTGATAGTATGAGACCATTCATCAGCTTAAGACTCTCATTACAGTTACATATACATCTGACACTTTTCAACTACGACTTGATTGGTTGCGCTATCCACGGTGATCACTATAATCATCCCTAAAGGAGTGCTACCCAAATTTTCTAGTGCACTCAATGTCACCCCCTGGACACCCTTGCCCTGGTGAGGAACTTTCACACTGCTAACTTGATGACTCCTCAAAATAATACCCCTGACATTGTTGGTTATGACTGTACTTATGATGTTATGATTCAAGGCCCACGCCACAGTTGTTTTTTCTTTAATGGTGATTTGATGGGTGCAACATTCCTGGTGAGTTTGGGCTGCCAGTGTGGGAGGGATGGGGTTTAAAACTGTTGATTCCTTGTGCATGTTCATGCATATCAATGTTATTGTCCATGCTACATACAGCAACACTATACAACCACACTTGGCTCACTCAACAGGCCACATTGCCCCCCTGCGGCAGCTAACAGACACTGAGTATACACAGACTAATCGCCCTAGGCTCTAAGTGTCTCACATGGAACGTGCGAGGGCTGGGGGACCCTCGCTAGTGCCGGCACATACTTGCTTACTTAGACATACACAACATACACCTATCCCTGTTTCAGAAAACACATTTTACAGCTGCAATATGCACCACATTCGCCACACGTTCAGCCGTCTATAGACAATATGCTATTTACTCCTATTCATGGGGAACGGCGATATTAGTACATAAGGGTACACTAGACATCCCAGGGCCCCTTGCCCTGCTAAGGGACAAACGGGCACAATCCTCTCGCACTATAGTTAACTATTCTGCCCCAAACACTGACGACCCTTCCTTCTTTGATTTATGGGGTCAAATTGGTTCATTGTACATACTCGTACCTTGTACATACTAGAGGGGGGTAAGGGTGAGATTTCAACCTTGCTCTCAACACAGAGTTGGATAGAGTGAAGAGTACATCAGTATCATATGGCACAGCCACCTGGCATATCCGCAACATTATGGCAGAAAATGGCTAATAGAAGCCTGGCGAATGATGCAGTCGCAGTTGGCGGAGGGGACCTTTTATTTAGGGAGGACATACGGAGAGGGGAAAAGACCAGGGCATGCTCTAGCCACCATGATACACACACCCGCTCTCCAAACACTATTCTTGAGATTAATGACAAAGATGGTATCCTATTAAGAGAAACCTCTGACATACTGTGGGAGTTTGAAACATTTTATAGTACTCTACACACCTCAACAAGAAGACAAGGGATAGATGTTGATGCCTACCTTGAAGATGTACGTTTTGGGTGGTTGAGTGATACACAGAAAGAGTTCTTGGCAGCGGATATCGAAGATGACAAAATTAGGGAGGCCATAATGTAGCTGCAATGCGATCCATACAGGCCCCTGTCACTCATTAATTGCGTAGCCAAAATACTAGCAAAAGTGTTGGCAAATCACCTGAGCCTCTTGCTGACATTCCTGGTCAGACCGAACCAATCTGGGTTTATCCCTGGTAGGCCCACTTCCCATAACGTGCATGCATTATTTGCCCTGTCCACAGTTGCAGACTTTCTTGATGCCACTAAGGCTTTTGATTCGCCGGAATGGGACTACCTGTTGGTTATTCTCAGATGCATGGGCTCCCCTCCGGCGTTCCTGTCGTAGCTTGCCCTCCTGTATTCCAACCCCACTGCTAGAATTCAAATCAATGGTAGGTGCTTGGCCCCTTTCAGTATCACTTGCAGTGCTTGGCAGGGGTGTCTTCTGTCACCTCTGCTATTTGCCCTTGCGATTGAGTCACTAGCATCTAGCCCCATGCTTCGACAACATCACCGGCAATGCAGAATAAAATCTCCCACTAGACAGATATTAGTATCGCTCTGTGTGGACGATATCACACTCTATCTTAGGGACCCCCGGGACAGTGTAAATGCTTTATGTAGGAGGCTGACTCAGTATATACCTACAGGTGAGGCACCCTGTACTGAGTCCAGACAACCCTTAGTGATAGTGTAGGTGGGTATAGATAACCAGAGTTCTCATAAGGGTAGCTGTGGAGAGCAGCTAAGGCTTATCCAGGAGGGTGTAAAGCAGTTGCAAATACCACACAGGTCAGTTAGTGAGATACACATGGGAAAGAGCCACACCAGTGTTATTTTTCTTTTTTTTTGTTTTATAACTCTATTTATGCGTTTCAATAGTTCACATACAAATATGCAATTGCAGTCATGTACTGAACAGATTGACAAATAATACAAATTTATGAAATGCGGACATTGGTTTTAACGTTTGGTCCAGAATCCTCCATCTGCGCATGACACCAAGGGACCAGCCACATGCACACAACTCCCAGCTCTCTCGTCTTCTATCACTCAAGGTCACCTGCCTCTGGCTCACCGGTTTCCTTGCCAATCAGATACTGCGTAGAAATATCCCAATGTTTCGTGAACCTATTTGTTGGGGGGAGCAGTTCACTATAATTGTCTGTTTGTGTATTACACTACACCATGTCTCTGTGCCAGTCTTGCACCATTGGAACCAGCCACCTGCCCAATCGCATAGCGATACGACTCTTGGCTAGTAGCAACCCAATCGCCAGCAGCTTTCTTAATGTTTTCGGTTGCTGCCTATCCCATCCCAGGAGCGCTTTTATTGGTTCAATATCTAGTTGTAGTCCAACTATAGCTTCCAGTTTTCCGAACCCTGCTTTCCAGAAGCGCCGCACGCCATCACAGGCCCAGGACATGTGTAGGAAGCCAGCCCATTCCTCCCCGCATCTAGGACAACTAGCTGTAGCTCGTAGTCCATAAATTTAAATACTCAAGTGTATGAGGCGATGCCTGCCATTCAGAGAGATCGTGCGCGTTATGGAGCAGTAGTATCGCGACTGATCATCAGTTATCTGTCACTTTCACTAGCTCATGGGTGCGTGTCTTCTGTATTTGCATATATAAACAGGAGACCAATCGCCGAGGTTAGTCGCTCGATACCACCATAGAGAGAGCCTGTACATCTGGGTGTTCCCGCATATCTTCACCTAATAGTGCAGCCATAGCATGACGCACCCTGTGGTACTGATATCAAAGCAGCGCTGTGGGCCTGGCAGCCCCGCTCTCTATCAAGTCCCATTTTTTCATGTTGCCGTCCTCGAATAGTTCTCCCATGGTACTGATACTCCGGGCATTCCTAGCCTGTATCAGTTTTCAATCCCGCCACAGTGCGAACCGAGAGCACCACTCCAACGGCACATGTGGAGAGTACAGCAGGGTCAACCCTTGTTTGTGTAGGAGTTTGTGCCAGGCACGTGTAACCGAGTTCAAAGACGCAAACTATCCATTGCATCTGTTCGGGGTATGAATTATTTTACTCTGTAGCGGGATCGGGGAGGCTAGTTCTCATTCTATTTTTAAAAATGGAGTGTCACCAGCTCCATGGAACCAGGCATGGGCCACCGCAGCATGCGCCACCATACAGTAGGTTTCCAAATCGGGAGCCCACAGACCCCAAAGCTCGCACATACAAAAGTCAGAGTTCGCCAGCTCCCTCGTGACGGCTCATCTGCTCAGGCCAGTCTGAGCAATACTCTGAGGGGGGGAAACACCCGAACAACGAGTCCTAAACCAAGAAGTCATGGAAAACAAAAGTGAAACAACTTTTTTGTTTTCCACTTCTTCCTTGTGTTAGGGCCTTAACCACGCATGTGTGAACCACCTACATGTGTGGTTAAGCCACAGAAGAAGAGAGTCGACGCAGTCAAGGAGGAGGTAAGTTGGGCTGGGACTGGGGCAGTTTTTTTGGGGGTGGGGTGGGGGGCTCGGGGTGATTAGGGTTTAGGTGCGGGGGATCAGGGTTTAGGTTCTAGGGGTGGGTTGGGGGTTTGGGGTGCTTTAGGTTTTAAGGGCGGGGGTGGGGACTCGGGTATTTTTAGTTTTTGGGGGTGGGGTGGGGGGCTGGGGGTGGTTAGGGTTTAGGGGCAGGGAAGCGGGGTCATGGTTTAGGTTTTAGGGGTGTGTTGGGGCTTTGGGGTGCTTTAGGTTTTAGGGGCGGGGTTGGGGACTTGGGGTATTTTTAGTTTTTGGGGGTGGGGGCTCGGGGTGATTAGGGTTTAGGGGTGGGGGAGGGCGGGTCAGGGTTTAGGTTTTAGGGGTGGGTTGGGGTGCTTTAGGTTTTAGGAGAGCGGGGTTGGGGTTGTGGTAATTTGGGTGTGGGGGGTTGGGGTGGTTGTGGGGGTGTCGCAGTAATTTTTAGGGGTGGGGGTCAGTGGGGACCCATGCTGGAACCGTGAATGCTGATCACTAATGCCTTTACCAGGAATGCCTTTACAACGAAAAATTGTTGTTAAGGCATTCGGGGTAAAGGCATTAGTGATAACAACGAGGTCGTTGTTCCGACCTCATTGTTGAGGCATGGGTGGTTGAAGCACTTGTTGTTTCAACATATAACCCTCTTAGGGCAGTAAAATAGGCCTTTGGCAGCATCATCAGGGTATTCTGGAAAAGGAACAGAAACCGAGGAAGCACAACCATTTTCATGAGTGCTATACGGCCTATCAAGGGAAACAGAAGCCTGATCCATCGTTCTCTATCTCCTGCCAGTTTCTGGAGTACAGCGTCAAAATTATCGCCCACTACTGTCTTAGAGTCTGTATGGATTTTAATACCCAAATATCTTACTGACTATACTTCCCACTTAAAAGGGAATCCCACCTCCACCTGTGTCGTCACCGCCGTCAGGGGGAACATAACAGATTTACTCCAGTTGATTTTGAGTCCAGAGAGCGCACCATATCTAGTGATCTCTCGGAGTATTAGATCAACATTGCGCTGCAGGTCCTTGACATATAGTAATGTATCGTCTGTGTAAATCGATATCACAATCGTATAATCTCTAAAGCAAAGGCCACCGTGTCTATGGTGCTCCCTGAGGGTGCACGCCAGGGGTTCCGCCACCAGTGCATATAACAGTGGGGGAAAGCGGGCATCCCTGTCTAGTGCCTCTAGTTATCCGAAAAGACTCCATCACCACTCCATTGATGCGGAGCCTAGCTGATAGTTCCCCGTACAGTGTGGACACCAGGCGCAAAAAGACGTTCCCAACCCCAAACCTCATGAAATATCACTCCACTGAATCGAACGCCTTCTCAGCATCTAAAAAAATCGCCACTGCTTTTAGCTTTGGGTTTATGTTCTGCATTGTAGCACACAGCGTGCAGAGATTCATAGTCAAGCTACAGCCTGGAACGAATCCTGCCTATTCCAGCTGGATCAACCGTGGCAGCACCTGGCCAGAGGGTCTGCTAAAATCTTAGCATGGATCTTAACATCTACGTTGAGCAGCGACAGCGGACGATAGGATGAGCACTGCTCCAGGGGCCTGAAGGGATCCGCGGGGCATGGCTGCACGGGGACGTGCAGGTGAGCACATGGCAGTTGGAACGGCCCTGAAGAAGAGTAGAGACACACGGTGGGGCCTGGTACGCTGACAGTAGTGGAGTGGGCGCCCTGGGGGCCTGCCACAGCCACCCTACCGGTGTGCTGCGGTGTTGCTGGTTCGGGGTGGAAAAAGTGGGACCAGGACGAAGTGTCCCACTTGAATTGTTCAGGTGCCACTTGGAGAACACGGATCAGGCGCTCCCATAGACCCCAATACTGGACTGCTGGCTGACTGAAACTGGCGCCGGGGCCCCCCTTGGTTCTAATCGCCTGTGCTGGGCGGACCTGGGGCTGGACGCTCTTGGTGCCCCTGAGCCGAGTGCGGGGGCCCTCCTGCACCCCCTGGCAGTTTGGATGGTGACGTGATCTTGGCCGCAGCTTGGGGTGTTCTGATCGGCGCAGCCAATCTGAGGAGACGCGGGGTGCACTTGTTCGCCCCGGGGGAGACACGATTCTCCACTGGCAGTCGCTCCGGAGGTGGTCAAGGGGAGAGCGTCTGGTATACTGGCAACCACGGGTTAGTGCTTGATGTATGTCCTCCAGGGTGCGAATAATGGGTAAAACAGACAAGAACCAAGCTAAGTTGCAGTTTGACCGCCGCAAGTCGAGTGGCCATCCAGGTGACAGACTGGAGTTCTGACCAGAGTAGGAGCCAGATGTGCCCTCAGGGAAGGAACAAGATTTGCATCAAATATTGGCAATGCAGCATAGCTTAACCCAGATTGACGGCAAGATAGACTCCCTTTCATATCACATGGACAGAATGACTGAACATCTAGATAAACATGCAGAGCGGCTTGATCAATCGGAGTGGCGGGTGTCAGAGGTGGAGGACAGACAGACACAGCTTGCCACCAGTCATGTCAAGCTGAACAAGGCGCTAAACTCTTTGCCCCTCAAGGTGGATGATTTGGAGGCCCGGTCCCGGAAAAACAACCTGCGTATAGTGGGAGTCGCAGAATCTACAGAGATCGACAACATGGAGAGCTTTATTGAACACTTACTGGTGCAGTTGCTAGGATGCACCGCCTTCTCTGATCTCTTCGTCGTGGAGGGAGCCCATTGATCCCTGCTTCCAGGTGCACCCCCCCGAAGCCTATTATAGCAAGACCGTTGAACTACAGAGACCGCGACGCGGCCTTGTGCCGCACCAGGGAATTGAAAACTTTGCACTATGAAGGTATGACAGTCTCGCTGTATCCGGACTTTACGTTGCAGGTGCAAGAGGTGAGGAGGCAATTCATAGCCGGGAAGAAACAATTGAGAGATTTGCACTTGGAATACAGAATGCTATACCCTGCTAAATTAAGAGTAGAAGTGGATGGGGGGCTCTCTATTTTTTACAGACCACAAGAAACTTGCTCAGTTTGTCAAACTGAGGTAACAGGTAAAGGAAATTGTAGTGCGGACAGTACAGACCCCTAGTCTCATGGGATTGGCTCATTGACCATATGAGCTCAGTCGTGGGGGCTCATCTAGTTGGCTCAATATGGCAGTGATACCAGAGTTTTCCTGGATGACTCTGCTTTGCCGCCGGGTCCCAGAATTAACATACTGTTGTTGAAAACTGAAGTCGTAGATCACTCTACTACACAGCATGCTTAGAAGGAAATAATGGAGGGTCTGTGTATTTTCTATTGACCATTTATGCAATATGCATGTTCAGTAGAGTTTGTTAGTAACACTGCATAGGTGGCCGGCATGCAAGTGGAAGGCGTAGTGACTGGGCAACATCCATCTCTGCGTGTGTACCACTTCTAACTGTTACAGAGGTAGACTAAGTTGGGAGGGGGTTGGAGGATGGTTCGAGAAGTAATAACCAGATGGGCATGTTGGGGTATTGCCTGATGTGGGTGGTGGGTGGGAATTGGGGGGCTGTTAGGGGCTTTCGGACTCATGCATGAGGTGAGGCGGACAACAAAACTGGAGTCCTACCATGGTGGTAGATGACACATAATCACTCATGTTTGATTGGACCGGGGGCCCTCGTGAGATACGACTGATTACGTGGAATGTGCGAGGTCTCAATGATGCTAGGAAGGTCTGTAGGATAGTGGCATATCTGCACAGACATAAAGTAGATATTGCCATATTACAGGAAACACACTTGGCACCGGGCAGCCCTGTGCTCACCCCTAGGAGGCTACAGGGGCAGTTCCTGGCGGTGGGGTTCTCCTCACATGCCAGGGGTGTATTGATTTGGGCCTTGAGGATCTCAGGCATTACTCTCCGGGGGTGGCAGCTGACCCAGGGGGGCGATATATTGCAGCGCAATGAGGGGAATACTACCCCCTTTTTATTAGTGGGCATATATGGTCCAAATTACAACGATTCCCAATTCTACTGCGATCTGGCTGTTAGGTCGAGCGCATGGGGTGGGGATTTTAATTGTACAATGGACCCTGCGTTAGACAGATCAGGAGGGGGGAACCGCAGACCGGCAGCCGCTGCTAAAACGGTTATGGAATTGGCTTCTGAGCTGGGGTTGGTGGATATTTAGTGCGATTGGCACCCAGGGAGAGGTGGATACAGGTATTACTCAGCTGTACATAATTTGTACACATCCATACACTTGTGGCTAATCGCCAGGAGTTTGTTGGGCAACTTGTGCTCCGAGGCTCCCTGGCCAAGGACCTATTCTGACCACTCCCCGGTCCCACTGACGAAGTCATTGGATGCACCATTGATACCGCCGTTCTCGTGGAGGTTCCCCCGTACTCTTTGCTAGACTTTGTTTTTAGAGAAGAACTAGCCACAGCGATTAAACACTTTTTTCAGATTAACAAAGGTTCGGTGGCTAGCGTAGGAGTAGTGTGGGAGACATTCAAGGTTTATATACATAGGATCACCATAGCCAAACATGCTGGGGTCTGAATTCGATTAGGGGGTGCTTGCAACTGTCCCTCTGCAACATGGTTGCGTCCTCCCTCCACTGCCTTCCTGACGCAATTTCTAGTGCACCGGGCCCTGCCACCCAGCACTGCACACAACCGGGCCCCTCTTGCTGCCAGCAGTGTCTCGATACCGCTGGGCCCTGCGTATACCTCCAGGCCTTGCAGCAGCCAGGCTGCTCTGCCAGACCCCGCCTCCCTGTTCCTCCTCTACCCGGGCCCAGGGGCCGCGGCGCTTTCCCTCTTACCCCCGGCTCCAGCTCAGGTCGAAGCACACCCAGCCATTCCAGAGTGCTATGGGCAGTTATAACTGTGGTTTTCAAGTTTAAAAAGGCAGTTGTTAGTTAAGGATTATGTTCGGATTTGAAGGCGGCCGGCAGAGCTCTGCTACAGCGCAGCAATCTTGCGACCGGGCAAGCTCTGCAAGCCACACCAGTGTTAGAAAAATATTTACTGTAGCACACACTCTAGAAATAACTTTGGTATATCTCCTAACTGGAGATATGAACACACAAAAATATACTTAGCAACAGGTAGGTAAAGACATAAAATAACATGGGCCCCTATGGGGGGGCTAAACGTATACTAAAAAAATGGAAAGAGAAAATCACTTCCAACCCACACTACCACCCAAGGACCCTTAGGACTGGGGAAGTACTAAAACTGCAACGATAAGTAGGTAGGATTCCCCAGACTCTTGTGTGCAGAGTAGTAATCTCAGTAAAAAAATGGAAAATGAAAATCACTTCCAACCCACACTACCACCCAAGGAACCTTAGGACTGGGTAAGTACTAAAACTTCAACGGTAAGTAGGTAAGCATTCCCCAGACACTTGTGTGCAGAGTAGTAATCTCAGGTCGGGTCTATAGGCTAGCATGGGGAAGTCGAGGTTGGAGTTTTTGCGTTTTAGGACCCTTCCCAGAGGACCCAGAGGAAACCCTTTGGGACAAGGGAGGTTGAATAGTGACCCTGCCCGTGGATACTCACAACAGTGGAGTACTGACACCAGGGAACCCAGGTGCATAGGGGTGAAGTAATGTGGGGGACCTCCTGCCGAAGTCAATTGGGATCTCTGTTGTCCAGCTGATTTTGTGACCCATGGACTAGGTTGATGGAACCCAGGAGTGGATTCCAGAAGACAAGGACTTAATGAGAGGGGACAGAGTCCAGACCACATGGAGGTGCCCAGACGGAGCAGGAAGGCAATGCCCACCCTTCTTGGAGATGCTTTCCTGTAGGACGGTGGATGTAGAAGTGCAGCTGTGGAGTCAGAAGTAGTCCATGACCTGCCCCATACCGGTCATCGAATTGCAGAGGGGTCAGGGTCAGTGAGACAACCAACAAGTCTTGGCAAATGCAGGGAATTAATGCACAAAGTTTGCAGGATTTGCGGAGATCAGCAAAGTCCAGACGACCCAACTTTAGCTGGTTCATCAGGGCTAGCCCTCAACATGCAGGAGAGCCAGGAGGAATTGGTGGAGCCCCCAGCAGGACCCTCTGGAGGCAGGGACGGGTAGGCCTCAAGAGCATAGTAAAGAGCGATGCCCACGTTGACGGTGTTGCAGAGAGGACATCGTTCTTGGAGCTGGAGAGTACTGGAGGTCGGGGCTTCTTGGAGATAGGAGGTCTTTGGTCTGAAGAGCCAACAAGCCTTGGCAATGACAAACAGACGCAGTGCACAGGGGTTACAGCCAAGCAGCTCTAGCGAGGGACCACAGACTTCCCAGTTGCGAGGAAGATAGGTCAGGCCTGTAAAGAGCCACAGAACCACCACCTGCATTGTAGAGCCTCAAAGAGTCTGTGGGACAGCAGCATCCACAATTCGGTTGTCGTTGAGGTGCCTGCGGAACAGGGGAGTGACTCCTTCACTCCAAGGGAGATTCCTTCTTGCTTTCCTAATTGCAGGCAGATCCCCAGTGACTCTGGAGGATGCACGGTCTCGGATTCCTTGCAGCACTTGGAAACAAAGTTGCAGTAGGATCCCTCCTACTGCTTACAGTCTTGCTCTTGGTTCCAGTGAAGAACCGCAGCGGTTCAGGTGTCCAGGCGGCAGAAGTGTCTTGAAGAGGAGACTTGCAGATGGCTACTGAAGTCTTGCAGAATAATCTGGGGTCCCACCCTCAGGGGAGCCCCGAAGTATCCCAGGAAGGGGGTTGAACACTTACTGCAGTGACCCACCTAACAGGGGGGTTAGAGATGTTACCCTGCTGGACTAACCAGTCAGATTCTCCCAGGGGCCTCTTCTCATCTTATTTCCAAGATGGCAGAACCAAGTGGCCACCTGGCAGACCTCTGTGAACCTCATTAGGGTAGGAGCTGGATAGGGGGGTGGTCGCTCCTCTGTCCTTTGTGTGGTTTTGTGCCAGACCGGGAACCGCAGGTACCTGCACTGGTACAAACCAGTTTGTGCAATGAAGGCATCAAATGTGATCTTCAGAGCAGTCTGGTGGTGCTCAGAGGCACCGCCACTCCAGCCCAGAAACACGTATTTCTAAAGTAGAGTAGGTCACACTTCTATCTTAAAGGAAATCCTTTGTTCTGCCTTCCAGTGCCCGAGTTAGGCTCATCAGCAGGAGGGCAGAATAGTGTCTGGAGTCGGGAGCAGCATGGGCTGGCATGCAGACCCTGAAAGGCAGTACAGACAGACTTTGGGGGATCTTTTAGGGATCTCCCAGAGTACATGGTATAATGCAACTAGCACTGGAATCGGTGTAGTTGCATGATTCCAACATGCTTGATACCAAACATGCCTATGTTTGGTGAAGCCAATATGTAGTTGTAGAACTCCTTTGACCAGTGTCAACTACATACCTTAAGATGGCTTTCCTGCACTACCAAAGCCCAGGAATAGGATTCTGGGGTTTGTAGGGGCACCTCTGCTCATGCAGGTGTGCCCTCACACTTAGAACCATCCACCCTGCCCTTGGGCTGAATGGCCTGTGTTAGCGGGGTGTTTCAGGGTCAGAGTGCAGTGATCATGATATAAGGCAATTCTTGTATCTGAAGTGAAAGGTGCATGCGCCATTTCACACAGGCTGCAATGGCAGGCCTGTAGTCACAGTTTACATGAACCCTCATGGGTGTCACAATACATGCTGCAGCCCATGGAGGTCCCCTGGTGTACCAATGCCCTGGGTATCTAAGTACCATATACTAGGGACCTACACGGGTGCACCAGTATGGCAATTGTGAGGTGTCAAGATTACCATACAACTACATTTAGGGGAGAGAGCACTGACACTGTTTGCCTTTTGTTGATGCCAGCTTTAATTGAAAGTGTGTTGGGACCCTCCTAACCAGGCCCCAGCACCAGTGTTCTTTCCCTAAAACTGTACCTTTGTCCCTTGCAAAAGGTACCCCTGGTACCAAGGGCTCTGTAGCCAGCGAAGGTATCTAAGGGCTGCAGCATGTACTAGGCCACCCTGGGGACCCTTCATTCAACACATGCACACTGCCTCACTGCTTGTGTGTGCTGGTGGGGAGAAAAATAGTAAGTCGACATGGCACTCCCCTCAGAGTGCCATGCCCACAACCCACTGCCTGTGGCATAGGTAGGTGACCCCTCTAGCAGGCCTTACAGCAGCAGGGTTCACTATACCACGGGTGAAGGCATAGCTGCATGAGCACTATGCCCCGACATTGTATGTGCAGGGTAGCCATACTGAGTATATAGTCTGGGAGTTTGAACTCCACAGTTCCATAATGGCTACACTGAATACTGAGAAGTTGGGAATCAAACTTCTCAGCACAATAAACCCACACTGATGCCAATGTGGGATTTATTGAAAAATGCACCAGAGGGCATCTTAAAGATCCCCCCTGTATGCCAGCTCCACTGTTGGTGTGTGACTGACCGGTCTGTGCCAGCCGGCCACTTCCAGACGAGTTGCTGACCACATGGGGTGAGTGCCTTTGTACACAGAAGCCTGTCCTTGGTGAAGGTGCTTCACACCTCCCCCTGCAGGAACTGTATCACCTGGTGGTGAGCCTCAAAGGCTCAAGTCTGGTGTTACAGCACCCCAGTGTACTCCAGCTAGTGGAGATACCCGCCCCCGGACCCAGCCCCCACTTTTGGAGGCATATCTGGGGAGATAATGAGAAAAACAAGGAGGACTCACCCCCTCAGCCAGGTCCACCCCTAAGGTGACCAGACCTGAAGTGACCCCTCCTTGGAAAATCCTCCATCTTGGTTAGGAGGATCAAGGACAATAGAGATAGGGAGGTGCTCTCCTCCCCAAAGGGAAGGAGTATAAGGAGGGTGTAGCCACCCTCAAGGACAGTAGCAATTGGCTACTGCCCTGTGACCCTAACACACCCCTAAATTCAGTATTTAGGGGCAACCCTGAACCCAGGATTTCAGATTCCTGACGACCTACAAAGAAGAAGAATTGCCTAGCTGAAAAACCCCACAGAGAAGAAGGAAGACGACAACTGCTTTGGCCCCAGCCCTACCTGCCTGTCTCCAACTTCAGAGAACCTGCTCTGCTGACTCAGAGGACTCCCCTGCAACTACCAAGGATCACCAACTCCCGCGGACAGCGGATCTGTCCAACCAAAGAAAGAAGAAACCATCTTTAGAGGGACTCTCACCTCACTTCAGAAGCGTGAGTCCCCACCACTCTGCACCCAATGCCCCTGGCCCATGTCCAAAGAAACCAACGACCCAGAGAGGATCCCCAGGTGACTCTGATGACGTGTCCACCCTGGCCTGACCTCTCTGCACCCCGAGGATGATGCTTGCAGAGGGAATCCCGAGGACCCCACTGACTGCGACGGCCCAGGACGAAGATTTCCGATGTCTGGAGAAGCACTGCACCCGCAGCCCCCAGGACTGTGAGAAACCGACCAACGGTGCAGCAGTGACCAGCAGGCAGCCCTTGCCCTTGCTCAGTCGGTGGCTGGCCAGAGAAGCCCCCGTGTGCCCTGCCTTCAACTTCAGAGTGATCCCCGGGACCCTCCATTGAATCCTATTGGAAACCTGATAACCTGTTTGCCCACTGAACCCGACCGCCCCTGTGCCGCTAAGGGTGTGTTTTGTGTGCCTACTTGGGGCCCCCGCAATGCTCTACTAAACGCCCCTGGTCTGCCCCCAGGAATGCGGGTACTTACCTGTAATCAGACCGGAACTGGAGCACCCCCTGTCTCCATAGGCACCCATGTTATTTTGGCTCCTCTTTGACCTCTGCACTTGACCGGCCCTGTGTTGCTGATGCTGGGTGTTTGGGGTTGACTTGAACCCTCAGCGGTGGGCTACCTATGCCCCGGAGACTGAACTTGTAAGTGCTTTACTTACCGTATTAATCAAACTGTACTTACCTCCCCCAGGAACTGTTGAATTTTGCAGTGTCCACATTTAAAATAGCTGATTGCCATTTTATGAAAAACTGTGTACATTACTGTTTTGGTTCAAAGTTCTAACTATACCTATGCCAAGTACCTTACATTTAATGTACTTACCTGCAGTTTGAATCTTTTGGTTATAAAATAAATTAAGAAAATCATATTTTTCTATATAAAAACCTATTGGCCTGGAGTTAAGTCATTGAGTGTGTGTTCCCATTTATTGCTTGAGTGTGTATAACAAATGCTTAGCACTACCCTCTGATAAGCCTAACTGCTCGACCACACTACCACAAATAGAGCATTAGTATTATCTATTATTGCCTCTGTCAACCCTCTTGGGGAACCCCTGGACTCTGTGCACACTATATCTCATTTTGATGTAGTATATACAGAGCCTGCTTCCTACAGGCACAATATGATAATGCACTGGAAATGTTCTAATTGCTGACTGTTTTAATTGATTTTCCTATACAACATGGATTACAATGCTGTAATCAATGTGAAAATGCTGATAAAGAAATATAAGAAACCAAAAAAAGGTTAGCGTCTTGATGAAGATGCTTCAGCCAGGAGTCACCCCTTCAAAACCACTTCTTAAATTTAACAAAGCCCACGTGGATGTCCTGCTTGAGGCCTGGTCTAAGCCATGCACATGAGCTCCTGTTAACAGGTTAGTTGCCTGCCACCATCACCTCACCCTAGAGAGACCCTCTTTCCTCACCCAAAACCCCACCCCAGAGAGCTTGGTGGGCCAAACCTCCACTTCTCAAGTAGATGTAGGTGCATTTTCTACTACTGCACTGAATAGGGAATCCAAGAACCTGGACAATTTATACAAGAAAATGTTTTCTTCTACCAGCCTAGCATTGCGGTATGTGAACACTGCATGCCTTTTGGTCTGTTACTCCCACTCCTTTTGGGATTCCGTTGTGCAGGTGCTGCCTATGGCGCCGGAGGAAAGCCGATAGAACAGATGATGGATGGAATGCAGAGCAAATCAAACATTCACCCCACCAGAAAGTAGTGGGAATAACAACAACGTCCTACTTATGGCACCCACACTCTCGCAATAGCTCCTTGGACAAAATTGCTTGCACTTCCTGCTGTACAATGGAGATGGTCCTCCCTCAGTCACTGAGTGGATAGTGGAAGGTACTGTGGAGAAGAGAGAAAGGACAAGGAGTAACCCTTGCAAACAATCTGTAGGGCCAACTTGTCTGACCTAATCACTTGCCAGCCTGGTAAGGATGAGAATTGGTGGAATCTGCCTCCTACTGGGTGACTGTGTCCCTGCAGGGGCACACTAAAGAGGTTTAACAAATGGGGCTGCAAGGAGGGTGGAAAGCTTGGTGGCAAGCTAACCTTGGCCACAAGGCAGTGGACACCACGACCTCTATTCCAAAAACTCCTAGGTTCCTATGCGTGTGGGACAGTTTGGTGGTAAGGGATGCCTAGGCCAAAGCCTCAAAAGGAGTGATGGAACCTTTGCGGTTGGCAAGGTGAGGCAGAAGGGCACAGAGAGCCTGCAGTAGCCCTGCTCTCCTTAAAACACTCAAGAGAGCAGTCAACATTTTCCCTGAACGGCCGAGTCCTATCACGGAGGACTCAATCAATCAATCAATCAATTTTTATAAAGTGCAACTACTTACCCATGAGGGTCTCAAGGTCCTGGTTGAGTGCCTCGGCCTCATTCTGTTAACCCTACTCCTGATCTCCAAAATTGAAACAAAATGGAATCCAACAGGAAACTATAGTTGTTTTTTTAGATCCTCACCCACTCTATTAGTGACATGCTTCCTCAACGGGTCTCACTCTAGTCCTTAAAACCACTGGCTCAACCATATTCTAGGGAGCACTTTTGGTTTATAGTGACCAGAATGAGATCTGATTATACAGCCTGCCACTAACAGAATAGACAGCGGCGGAGAATCCAGTAGATCGCAGCCACGTATGGTGGAAAATGGCAACACTTGGGCCTATAGCCCGCCCGATGGAATCAGTTGTGCCCAAGCCATAATGAATCATGATCTTGGCAGTGTCATGACCATCTTGAATTGCCTGAGCAAGCACAGGTGAAGATTTTGGGGCACATCAGGATTCATGCCACCAAATCCCAAAGGGTGTGCAAGTAATGGCCCACCAACAGCTGGTGTGCACAGCTTGAAGCTGATAGATGAAAGGACACGTTTCCACTTGCTTAGATTCCCTATCCGGGTGATTGGTAGGAAATGTGTTGGAATTAGAACAGCTGGTGAGGGGTGCTGTGAAAGAAAAGCAGGGCCACCATGGGCATGGCAATGATGTCTGGAAACTTGTCTATTAACTAGAGGGCCCAAGCAAGGTTTGCCCAAGTGCCCATCAATGTTTCTGTTAATGCGTAAAGGGGAGAAGAGGATCAGAAGATGTTTGCCAAGATGTACCAATGTTTTAACCTCCAAGGTGGGCACCTGGAGATAAAGAACTTCAGCAGCTCTATGCAGCACCATGGCTTAGGGAGTGGACTCCTCTCTGGCCAGTCTAGGATAAGAAAAGGAGCCGTCTCCGTGGGAGTATCGGTGCCACTAGCCTCCAGTACCAATACCCTCATGCTAATTATCATCTTGGTAGGGTTGTGCAAACTCCTCATCAACCAGGTCATAATCACTATGAGACTAAGTTTCAAAAAGGGAATGGAGTGTTGTCTAGTTTGTGGTAATTCAAGTGTGGGAAACAGCACTATAGGCAGATTCGAAGACATCGAAAAGAACAATAGGAACCTCTTTTTCAGGTGGAGATGTTGGCATTGGCATGCCTGGGCCTGGTATGTGTTGTTTTACTGGCAGCGTGGTTGGAACACGAATGATGGGCAAGGTAAGTGTGGAAAGTCCAGCTAGCACTGAGAGCAAACCAGCAACAAGTAGTATCCTACGTCAAAGTCCTATATGTTCCTTGGGGTCTGAAGGCACACCAGAGGGAGTCGGCAGGTATCCGAAGAGCCGGAGCATGATTGCATGGAACTCTTTGATCTGACAGGGTGTGGTTGAATGCCCCAGAAAATCAGGTTGTGCTGTAACTAGCTTTCAAATTGACACTGAAGTTGGTCACCTTCGAAAGCGAGATCGAGAAAGGTGATTCCACTCCCACCCCGGTTCAGGTGAATGTGATTCCCTTAAGGGAGCTGAATCCCACATTGACTTCTTGTTTTTCTTACACATACCTGAGGCTTGGAGTGTGACGAAGACGTACCACGAGAGCATTTAATCAGTGCACAGTCTCTGCTTGCTGTGCAGTTGTGGCTCGACCCCAGATAGCTCAGGCACATCTGATGGGGAACCGTCATAGACATTTGTTTGCAACAGTCCCTACAGGGTTGAAACCTGTTGTTTTAGGAGGTGACGTTCCTTGCACACTACAATTTTAGTTGAAATATCCATGTAAATGTCTCTAAGAAATGAGCAATGGTGTGTTCAAAGAAAAAAACTTTCAGGGCACAGGGGTGGCACCCATATAGTGCCCCCATATCATTTCTGGAGTGGAACTGTGACAGTGCGTTGCTGCAAGACATCATCTTCCGGCATGCAGAGGTACTTCTAAAAGTTTCTAGATCCATTCTAATGCCTGGGGAATAATCAAAAGGTGAAGAATATGTGGCTAAAAATCTCTATCAGAAATGTATTTCAATAAATATCAGGACTTAGGAGCACAACATTATTAAACAACAATATGCATCCAAGCAAATAAATGATACTATATGCATAGTGATGTAATTGATAATGTCAGTGGTAAGGTAGTATGTAATGTCACCAATGATGACGATATTTGTGATGGCTTTTTTTATCCTATGTAATGTCATGATCCATCTAAATTTGTGGCTACAAATGAGCTAAATATCAAAGAAAAAATGTCCAAAAGCAACTATCTTATTGATGAGTTATTGGCATGAAAACAATGATTTAAAAGGACAAGTTGCATATCTATAAATTCTACCTATACCTAAATTGGAGGAGGGAAATCGATTAGGTCAGCCGTTCACTGTTAGATTCCAAAGTGCCAAAGGTGAGCCATTCAGTTCCTAACAACTAACAACTTCACCAGTAACTCTCACTGGAAGACTGATTCACTACACGTTTAGCTAAACTACTCACTGACAAGTGTCACTTGTAAGCCAGCTTTTGACAAAAAATAGGTTACACTCCACCTTAATAAGGGTGTTGCCTATTGATCTATACAGTATTTGTTAGCAGAAGTATAATAGCACACATAAAAGGTAATATAAAATATACCTTTATTTATGACACTGTGAAGATACTGTAAAACATTAGAAGATCTGTGGATTTTGGGATAAGTAACAATATCATAAAAACCTAGCTTATGAAATAATTGTGATCACACCCAGGAATATAAAGTATTTATATCCTCATAATTTACTCCACAGTTAAATGTACCTTGCTTGGCATTTGGGTACAATGCCAAGTAAGAGTCTACGTGTCTCAACATGTCGTCTGTGCAATCCAGACCACAAACACTATCTCCTGTTTTCTTTATTTGCTTGTCACAGGTGGGTCTGACATGTCGCCTCATTTTGAAGTGCCTGTCTGCTAGTGGTTCTTAGATGATGGTTAGTTTTCTTTGCAAGGTTAAATGGGGCTTCTCAAGCTGATGTTTATTATTTGGATTTCCCTCCCCGCTTCCACATTTGGAGATACAGTTACTAGAACATTCCATTTTTATTAGTTGAACCCGAATGATGCGAGAAAGGCTTTAGTTAGCTGAAAATGTGGTAAAGTGCTTGATCTAGCTGTGTTTCCTTTCTTTTATTTTCATCTTTGATATTGGTTTCTGGATATAACTTCTGTTTTTTATCTAGAGCTATGCAGTCTAGGGTGTGCGGTTGGAAGGTTGTTGTCTTTGTTTTGATACTATGTGGGAAGTGTTTCCATGTAGTGCATGATGACCACCGAGGTGTGATTATCATTAAATGGGATGCAACACTTTGCAGTGTGATGGTTGGAGGGATAGGTGCGCAGCTTATGGTTTTCAGTAAGCTGGCAGCTTTGAACAGCTTTTCAAGTCCCTTTGTAGTTTTTGTTGTTTTCAGTTACTTAACTGGCTACTGCACTGGGTTGTTCTTTCTGAGTTATTTTGTTAAAGTTAATGGTCCTGAGTAGGCATAGGTTAGAGGGAGAGGTGAAACTCTTTATCATAGGGATTGTCTGTAACACAGCTTCTAGCATTCTGTATGCTGCAAACCCTTTCAATTTCAAAAACTACATCACCTACACAGTGCTGTTCCACAAGGGCGCTGTGATTCCAGCAAAACCACACACACCCAGGTTTGAAGACAGTAGTATTTTTAGGGAATATCTAGGACTATTTTCAATAACAGGAAAACACCTGCAGGACTCTGGAGTCATTGTGTCCAGAGAAGGTTATAAGTGAAGGTACATGCTGTTTACATTTGTTTTGAGCCCTGACCACTACAACCTGATCAAGAATGGAAATCTGAAAGCTGAAGTAGGTTTTAAGTAACGTACCACAGCAGCTCTTGGAAGTATTTCACATCTGGAGACCCTGTTAGAAGCAAGACCATTTACACTCTACATCATTTTTATGGTATCTTGAATATGAAGGGTTTTTTAGGCGCTTAGTATATGTGTGTGCACATTCTGCAACCACATTTATAGCAACAAGTCCACTCATCGGTGAAAAATGCATTGTAAAATGTGTCAGATGGGGCGGGTGCATCTCAGACCAGGGTGCGAAAGTGAGATGCTGTTACTGTAATCCATTCTGTCACTCACAAAACAGTTTAATTATACACCGACAAATGGCAAGAGCCATTGTGATTAGGTACACCCCCAAAACTGACTGCTCAGGATGTGTCCGATACACCACTGTTGACCATGAAAGAGGCAGTATGAAATGTCCCCATTGCAAGGAGCCTTTTCCCCTAGGAAAATAGTACGTGTCAAGTGACTAAGGCTACCCCGAGACCAAAACAGAAAAATATGGAGCAGATTTATGGAAAGTGGCACTGCGTGCAGCTCCACTTTCCCTGCCCCCCTTAGCACCTCCTTACCACCACTTTGTGTGCGCTGTATTTAAAAGACGGGGCACCAAGGTGGCTAGTGCATGCCCATCATATTTTGTTTGATCATCTTTAAACCATTGTAAAATAGACAGTTTTCATATTTGTGATTTCTTCAGCTAACATAAATACATCAAGGAATACCTTTTAGGGGTACTTTCAATTGATAGGTTACCTTCTGAAATTGGGATAAAAAGGCCTCTCACTCTTGTGTTTAACACAGATCCCCGCCATAAGGAGGAATCTCATTGGGCGGCTATGTGTTTAGATAAAGAAGTGGTTATGGTGTTTGACAGCTCTGCAGCATTCCCCATGCACCACATCTATACAAAACCAATATTCATATGATTTAAAAAGGCTGCTAAGCAGCTAGAGTGTAACAAAATGCAGGTACAGGATGCTCTCTCCATTACTTGGGTTGAGCATTGCATATATTTCATTAGTAAAATGTCAGAGGATGTTACATTTTGAAATTGTTTAAATCTATATTCGAGCGACCTCGTTAACAATGCTAACAACGGCCGTCTTGTTATGAAATAAGTTAAAGAAAACACAAGATCTACAAATAAGCGCGACTAATTCTGCTTTCACAGTTTTTCAAAAGTGTAAGCCTCCGTGAGGCATCCTTTTGTGTAATGTTACATATGTAAAACAAAAAATAAAATGTTAAATCTGAATACCTGGTACAGTGAACTTATTCCCATTTAAACGTACATATTGAAGCTTTAAAAATAATATGTTTTTTAAAAGATACAAAAGAAATGCTGAAAAGTTAAGAATTGTTTTATTTACAAAACAGTTTTCGTACTGCAAGGGCACTTAACATTTACTACTCAAATAAAAAAATATAAAACAGTAAGTAATATGTCTATACAAATATATACATAGGTGTCTAATAAAGTTATGCAAGACAGATTTTAAAGTCTTATTAGACAGGGAGGCACGTGTTGATTCTGAATAAAGTCTTTTTAGGTTACAGAGGTAGGGCATTGGCTGGCCTTTTGGGAGACAGCTGGGGAAACAAAGGTGATTTGGGCATCTTTGAGCGGGAGTGAAAAACAGGCAGTAGCTGGGTCCCTGGAGGCGAGTAAGCCGGATCTCTTAAGCTTTCAAGTTGTTGACGGTGTTCAGCATTGCCTACAAGTGTAAAAGGAATGTTGAGTTCTGCAGAAGCAAACAGAAACTGCTCATGGGATCCCATAACAGGGTGACCTCTGTAGAGGAATTCACCTTTCTCCTTCCAGGAGGTAATATCTTTAGAGGTGGTCCTTTTACTTCGCAACATATTTTGTAAAATGAGTCATAGGCTTTAGAGTCATGGGCCATCAAGGTATACCGCTTGAATTTTATTTGCATGAAAGTGTTAAGAAAATTGTTCACGCATGAAGGCCCTGCAAACTCCCAGGCTCCAGCTGAAGTTAGATGCTGGGCGAATCTGTAGTTGGTCTAGTGTCGAACATTTTCTTGAGTACACTCTATGTGAAACACAATATAGTTTGCAAACTCACAGATGTCATCTGAAGTTAGATGCTGGGCAAATATGTAGTTGTGCTTGTGTAGAACATATTCTTGAGTACACTCAACATCAAACATGATACAGGGGCATTTTTTTAGGCCCCTTGCGCCACCTTGCGCCACATTAATGTAATTTTATCCGACGTTAATGTGGCCCAACGTGGCAAAAATCCCAGCGCCATATTTACAGGGTGGCGCAATGCATGCATTGAGCCACCCTTTAACCCTTTGCACTACGTAATGCCTGTGCCAGGCATAATGTATGCAAAGTAGGCGTATCCCCGTTAGGGAAACTGGATAAATGGTGTAAAAATGCAATTTTTTATAGCACTCTTAACACCTGCTCTTGGGGCCTTCCATTCTTCAGAATGGAGCCCTATGTACTCTGCAGGAGTAGCACCAATATTTTGCTGCTACTCCTGCAGAGTACATCAATAGCATCATGAAAGATGACGCTGTTGCCCCGTGCGCCGTCTTTTAAATACAGCGCACACATGGTGGTAGTAGGGGGGTGCTAAGGAGTGCTGGGAAAGTTGCGCTGCACTTGGTGCAGCAACACTTTCCATAAATCTGCCCCTTAGTTTTCTGTTTTGGTCTCGGGCAGCCTTAGTCACTTGACACATGCTATTTACCCTGGGGAGAATGCTCCTTGCAACGGGGGCATTTCATACCGCCTCTGTCATGGTCAACAGCGATGTATTGGCCACATCCTGAGCAGTCAGTTTTGGGGATGTATCTAATCACAAGGGCTCTTGCCATTTGCCAGTGTATAATTAAACTGTTTTGTGAGTGACACAATGGATTACAGTAACAGCATCTCACTTTCGCACCCTGGTCTGAAATGCATCTGCCCCATCTGACACATTTTACAATGCATTTCTCACTGATGAGTGGACTTGCTGTAGATGTAGTTGCAGAATGTGCACACACATATACTAAGCGCCTAAAAAACCCTTCAAATTCAAGATATCAGAAAAATGATGCAGAATGTAAATGGTCTTGCTTCTAACTGGGTCTCCAGATGTGAAATACTTCCAAGAGCCGCTGTGGTACAGAATATTTTACGGTCACATCAAAGTAATTCTCAAACAGGCCCAATTCTCCAAAACTGACCAGTCTATCAGGTGGTATTTCAAAATCTGAGTCGTTTTGCGCTGCTCTAGAGAGTATGATGGCATTGGCAGTGATGCAATCCACGAGAAGCCCCTCGATGCTCGCCGCCAAACACCTGTAGGCCTCTCTGTGGTTAAAGTTAAGTAACTACTGCTGCTTTTTTTTTCAATTACTTTACTGTAAAGGGTACTTTTTAAAGTTCTGTACACCCACCTCTTTCACACCCCGGATGATGAGGGTGACTATTTTGAAGGTGCCAAAAGCTGTGATTTCTGCTTTATTTTACAAACGTTTGGCCAGGTTTTCGAAAAAGTCCAGAATCAAATATGCCCCACGAAGAACGTCTTGTGAACAAAGAACTTTCGAGACCCTGACCGTGGAAACAGAGCTATTAACAATCATTTGGCCCTATGCCTTGCAACAGATGCTCAATAAGAGTTTGTAAGGCTTGGTGAAGAGCTAAAAACAGTGATCTGCAGATCTTATATGTTCTAAGTTAACGAAGTAGAACTCTTCATACTACTCAGTTGCTAGAAATCTCGTTACATTTCTCTGGTACTATTTGACATTCTCAAAAAACACTGTCTCGGAATCCTGAGATTCGGGATCTGAATGGGAGATCACAATCTCTGACAAATCATTGTGGGAAGGCTCAATCTGGCTCTAGTGAGCAGCCTTTTTAATCTACCATGTGACAAAAATTCTGGTCTTCTTCCCAGCTTCATGAAGGAACCGAAGACTTGGCTTTTTTAATCCACCTCACCGGTACACGCTACACTCCTCCCCCCACCCCAGTTCCTAGAGACCCTAACGGGTGAGTAGCTGTGATTGATTGATTCTTTCATTTATTAATTAAAAGCCTGCACTGCTTGGATCTGTTAGCCCACATTTGTTTTTTTGCTAGCTCACCCTTTTTTAGACTCTCCCTGTACCAGTTTGTACAGTCTCAGGAGTACGCCCTGAAGTCCCCGCTTTTGCCTTGTCCCCATCCTTTCCCTCAAAGCCAGCAGTTTTTTTGGCATATCTGTCTCTCTTTGCTTTGTGCCACGCGCTCCTGAAATGTTTGCAGCATCTGTCGTTGCCTTCTAAATTAGTATTTTGGGTTCTCTGTTGTTGCATTTTAGAGGATGTGGGCAAGGTGTTTGTGTTTTTTAGAGCAGCTCTAGCTTGTGGTATGGTCTCTTTGGACAAGACGGCTGTTAGAAACCTCCGAGCTTTAGAAACAATCTCCTGTGCCTTTTTTTTGTATTGGGCTGCTTGTCTTGGCCTGTTAAACAAAATGGGACCTGAATCTATGGCATCAGCATGAAATATTGTTCAAGCGTGACAAGGCTGTTTCAATGGAATTTAGAACCTTACTTTTAAACTTGTGTACTATATGGATTGTCTCACAAAGTCTGTCCCTATCTGTGTAGCTTTCATTACCCCTGTGGGCCTGCTTCTACTACAGTTTAGTCGCTTTAGAGTTATAGTGTGATTTACAGTTACAGTGTGACTTTAGGTTTCTTAGACCCACGTGCATCTCTTTAATAAAGGCCTTCAACTAAATTTTCAGGTCTAAAACCCTGTGGAGTGTTACTGTTGTGAGCAGAGTCAGATGTATTGCCCTGAATCTCCCGGTGTGCCGCTCTCTTCGCACCACCTCTAGCACAATCCTGTTGTCCTGTCAATGGCTGATCAAGAAAATTCGAACCACCTCCGGAATACCATAAGTGATAATCGATCCTGTTCCTGGGGATGCCTACGGCAGGTGCTCTGGTTCGAAGCTTTGATGAAGACCCCAGGACCATTCTGTGCTAGTGCCATGGATCAAAGAGATGGGAGTGCCTGGGTTTACAACCTATAAGAGGCTGGTTGGGAAGTATGCATGTGGGGGTGTAACCGAGGACAAAACATGCTGGTAAAGATGTAGATTCTGATCCCAGTAGGTAAAGTCCTCACCGCCTTGTACCTCTCCAGCACTGTGAACTGCCCTCTGATGATTCAGCATTAAAAGACAGACTGTCAGGGGTTGATGTTGATGATGCCGGAGTGTCTCAGAAAGCTGTTGCACTTCTCTAAGATCTCTGAAGAGCCCTGCGTCTATCTCCGCCACCTCAGACGCTTCGTGTGCTTCAACCCCCAGGTTGGTGAAGACAGTTAGGGGGGATTCTGGAGACCCTGTAGGGTGAACAGCTCAATTCAAGCTCTCAGGGTCGGGGGGATTATCTGCAAAATTATTCATGGATGCCTGGTCTAAAGGGTTGTTTTAGAGACCAGTTTAATTGTGCGTGTTGTGGAGGGCAACATTGTTTTTTGTTTTTTAAAGGAAAGGTCCAGAGGTGTGTTTGGATCTGGATCAGGGCTGCGTAGGTGGGCTACATCCCTAATCAGAAGTGTAGTTTCAATGGCTGTACCAGGGAAGGCAGTGCAGGGGGTCAAGCATCTTAAGTCTCTAACGGATTCTGTTAAAAAGTCAGAACTTGAACAGTTTTGACTCACGGGGTGTCTCTCACTGGTTGTGGATGTTGATTCTTCCAGCAGGTGCTTCATCATTCTGACCTTTCGCAGCAACACAGTCCTTTGGCCCTGTTTATGTTCAGTTATAACGGTTCTTAAGTGTTGATTCCAGGGGCTGGACGCTGTAGTTCTGTCCTTTAGCGAAACATGCACCCGTTGACCCTCTTTGGGCAGTTTCACCCCCGCTGGTCTCGTACAATCGATCTAGGGATTAAAAGACCAGACAATACACATTAGTAAAATACTTTTAATGCCATTATGGCCGTACGGTTATAACAAGAAGACTAAATAACTCTTGCATTTTCAAAAGACCACTTCCTCTGGTGAAGAAATGCACTGCATGAGAAAAAATACATATGTTAGGATGTTTAGTATGCGATAGTTCATAATACACGCCATATTTGCCCGTTTGAGGAACAGCTTTCTTTGAAGATGGGCTGGCTACAGGATCCGCAGGTTTTCTTTTTTTTTAACAGTCTCAATCCTCTGCAAGGTCTTCAAGGTCACAATACCCACACTTGGGCCTTTGTTATGAACAGGCGCAGCATAGTTTTGGGATTCGAAGTCAAGTTGGTCGACTGTGAAGAAAGGAATCAACATTACATTTCCAATATAAAGTGCTTGTTTAGTGAGACTCTTATGGGGTTAGAGGATGCCGTGGAAAAGGTAGGCAAAGCATCTTTGCACAACTTTAGGTAACTAGGCATGTGTTATTTACCTGTATGCGGAAGGTTACACTAAACACCGTTTATACTGGGAGATGCATGTACCTCCTTCTCTGAGGTAAAGATTTCGAATAGCTCCTCGGTCTGTGCATCAAAATGTGAATCATTGCCTGTACAAACATACAGAAAGAGCTATTTTTAAAAACTGTGATGCCCTTTTATATTTCTAGACCTATGTATGCGTTGATTTCACATTTCGAACATGCTGCATACACACTCTGAACAAGTGCACTGTAGGAATAGGAAAAACGATGTCGCTGTGATGCATGGCACAGAAAAGTTGAAAGAGAGCATGAGAGAGCTAGACAGATACTCGGGGAGTGCTGAATGGCACAAGAATAAGGCTTAAAAGGCAGCATACAAGAGCTAGACACGTAGCAGGGCGTGCACGATGCTGCTAAAATAAGGCTTCCAAAGGAATCAGAGCTACGCAGCCCTAAAAATACATCTGTATCTTTGGTGTAGGCATGCAGTTCCTCAATGCTCCACTCTAAGGGCTGTACAGACTGCACCAACACAACAAACAAATTTGATTAAACGATGCCACAGCAATCATCTAAACTTACAAAGCTCCTTTTTTTCTTTTTTTAAATCCCCCTTTCAAAAGGTGACACATCAGAACCTTGTTATCATACTGGGAAGGATGAAGGTTTGCTAAGCCCTTGGGAATTCTTATTTACAAGTTAATCCGCAGATAAAATAAAATACTGCACATATAAAAACAATATGTTACTCCACCAGAAGCATTACAGAGCATAAATAGCCACATCGGTAACAGTACAATAGATATGTGTGATGATCCCAGGGGAAACCACATCATAGAAGGAAGGGAAAACAGGAAACCCAAACAAGCATATTCCCAACAGGTGTAGACACTCCAAGACCCTCATACCCCCCGTGCACCTCTTCCAAGCCCTCCCCTGATTCAGATCAACTCCACCCCATCCCTGCCTACAAGACCTGCAATGGCTATCGGACCCTGGGGGTGCACGTGAAATGCTAAACTATCCTGCACAACTGTCAGGAAGGGGTGTCCATATTTTGTCAAAATGCAAATTCAAATCTCTCACAGGAACTGTCAGTGTAATGTAAAATCCCAGATCTTGGCCCACCACAATATCATAGGAAGGATTTCTGGGGCCTTTCAATGAAAGGCAATCACCAATGGTGCATCCAACAAATGATGCGTGATCAATTTACCAGAAGGGGACTTGAGGGGGAAAAGACCCTCCTCATCTGGGGCCCCCACGAGCATCTAGAGTGGATGGGGGTGTGAATGTAATTTGCAGGATTTCAGAGATTTGACGAAACACATTTCCAAAACTCGGTGAACACTACACACTCACACCACATATGAAAGTATGTCCCTAGAGTCCCGCACCCCCACCAACAGCTATCACTCGATGCAATCATGTGGGACACTTGGGCTGTGGGTGAGATACCAATGCAGAAGCATTTTAAATGCATTTTCTTTGTACTGGACGTACATAGAGGACTTAGCTGCTCTTTGCCGTAATGAGCCCCAATCCCCCTCGTCGATTTCTATACCCAGATCGTTCGACCATTGTACAATATATCCAACCTTACTCACACCCAGAGGGTGCTTCAGCGCTCTATAAAAATGCAAAATTGTCTTACTTCTGTCCCCACCAATCAAAATATCCTCCAAAAAAATGTATCACCATGTCCTTCCCTAGCGAGTGGTGGCCTGGCAAGTCCAATGGGTCAGCTGTGTGGCGGCCATAACATAATGAGCTACATTTAGGACCCCAAACAGTCACTTTCACGAACAATGGTACAAAATTGCCCTAGCCACCCTAGGGGGCTTATCATTTCATAAGAAGGCCCACAGCTTCCTCTGAATCAGTGCGAGCACACTCTTCGGCATCTGAAGTGGGAGAACCCTAACAACGTAGATAAGTCTCTGTAAAAAGTTCATTTTCAGGCAGCTGACTACCCATTCAAGAAATCTCTAACCTACCCCACTTGAAGGGAATGTCCAAAAGAGGCAGCATATTAAAAAGAGACATCTGAAAGGTCTCTGTGAATAGACATCCCTAAATACTGAAAGTCAGTAGGGGTCCATGGAAAACCTCTGGACTCAACTCGTTGTTGCAGAGTAGACGACATGGGACCCACCCCCATACTGACCAATTTTCTGTAATTAATTTGGAATCCTAGAACCTCCCTAAATGCACTCAGAATAGTCTCAAGTGCATCCAACGAAGCAACAGGGTCAGTCAGGAAACAAAGTGTGTCATCTGCAAACATTGTAAACTTTAGTTGTGTATCACTCATAGGGAGCCCCCATATATCGGGGTTCACCAGAACTTTCTGTATAAGAGGTTTGACACAGACGGCAAACGGTGCCCCTAGATAGTGTAATCAGATCAGACAGAATATATTGAGTTTTACTCTGCATGGAAGGTGTCACAAAATTGGCCAAAATATAAGACCGCAAACATGGACCTAAATTCGTCATGGAGAGGAACTTGGTCAGAAATTACCAGTTCACCAGGTCGAATGCTTTCTCCGCATCCAAGGTCCGGAGAAGTATCTGCACCCCATCCCTTGGCATTAATGGCTACCTGGATGTTGTCTCCAGTCTGTCTATTTGGAATGAAACTACTCTGAAGCGGCGCTATGAGGGTGGGCCAGACCCCCGCCAAGCGATTCACCAGAATGTTAGTAAATATTGTGACATCACTGTTCAGAAGAATGACCCACATTGATCTGGGGGCTTGGATGGTTTTAGTATCCTAGAGAGTGTAGACTCCATCTTAGTTGGATTAACCAATAGGAAAAGAATTAAAGAACTTTGTGAGATGAGGGACCAACAACTCCCCGAAGGACTTGTAAAAAGAACTGGGGAAGCCTTTGAGTCCCGGGCCTTTATTATTTGTCATGGACTTAATGGTGACCCTCATCTCCTCCTCTGTAATGACGGAATCCAGCTAATCCCCAACATTGTCAGGAAAATACAGAAAATGAAGGGGTGCTAAGTAAACATCCTGTTGAACCAAATCTAAGATTTCCCCTTCATACCTTTCCATACCTTTCCATATCATAAGAGAGAAGGGCACTGCAAACATCTGTATGGTAAGACTCCTTTAGAGGAGTTCTTGGCTTATCCTGTAAGTCAACAGCCTGTCAGTTTTGTTTCCTTTTCTCATAGTACAATTGTTTGGCCTCCAATAATCTATAGGCAATATCTTTATTCAACAGGGCCTTGAACTCCCCACTCAATTTTGCATAGTTTCCTATAGGTAAGACAAAGTTGTTTGTTTATAGTCCTTCTCTACTTTGAGGATTGTATCCTCTAGTTCCATCGGTTGGAGTTTTCAGAACCGGAAAAATGCAGTGGTTTGGGCTATAAGTGCTTCACTCATCACTGCCTTGGCAGCGTCCCAAATTGTGGTCCAAGAGGGATTGTCGGAAAGATTCTCAGTGAAATGACATTCTAGCTCCTCTTCGAAGTTGGAATGGAGGACTGGATTACGAAAAGCATTCTTGTTCAATCTCCAAGGGTGATATGATCACAACCACAGTGGCACGGTCGAAAGCGAGAACGTGGCGAATGCATGATCTGACAAACCATGGCACCCAATAGTTGAATTGTCCACTCTTGACAATAGGGTGGCAGAGATCAAAAAGAAATCGGTATGGGAGTAAGATTTATGCACGTTCCAAAAGTAAGAATAATGCCGATCCTGAAGGTGAAGATGATGCCAAACTTCCACTAAATTGAAGTCGGTCCTCAAGCCCTGAGACAAAGATTGCATAGGAAGGGATGCCCCCTTCCCACACATGAGGAAGCAGAGTGATCTGAGGTTGGGTCTAAGGTTGCATTATAATCCCCTCTGTTAGAAATAGGGTCTTTGGATGGGAGTCAGGTTACCCCCTGTCCAAGCAAGGACCCTCACTCTAGTCAGGGGTAAAGGAGAATCACCCTCAGTTAACCCCCCTCACCCGGTGGTAGCTTGGCACGAGCAGACAGGCTTAACTTCAGAAGCAATGTGTAAAGTATTTGTACCAACACACACAGTAATTCAGTGAAAGAAAATGACACAGCACAGGTTTAGAAAAATAAGGAATATTTATCTAAACAAACCAGACCAAAATGACAAAAATCCAACATACACAAGTCAAGTTATGAATTTTCAAAGAATAAGAGTCTTAGGGGGTCATTCTGACCCTGGCGGGCGGCGGTCAACGCCCGCCTGGCGGGAACCGCTATTTGACCGCTCCGCGGTCAAAAGACCGCTGGCTGCATTCCGACCTTCCCGCTGGGCCAGCGGGCGCCAACAATGATAGCGCCCGCCGGCCCAGCGGGAAGGGGGCCTGCAACATTGAAGCCGGCTCCGAATGGAGCCGGCGGTGTTGCAGGTGTGCGACGGGTGCAGTTGCACCCGTCGCGCTTTTCACTGTCTGCTGGGCAGACAGTGAAAAGCAGGCTGGGGCCCTGTTAGGGGGCCCTTCACTGCCCATGCCAGTGGCATGGGCAGTGCAGGGGGCCCTAGGGGCCCCAGGACACCCGTTCCCGCCAGCCTCTTCCTGGCGGTGTAAACCGCCAGAAACAGGCTGGCGGGAAGGGGGTCAGAATCCCCTGGGCAGTGCTGCTTACAGCGCTGCCCTGGCGGATTCGCCCAGCCGGGGGAAATCCGGCAGGAAACCGCCGGACCCAGTTTTCTGACCGCGGCTTTACTGCCGCGGTCAGAATGGGCAGGGAAACACCGCCAGCCTGTTGGCGGTGCTTCCGTCATTCGCGGCCCTGGCGGTCTTTGACCGCCGGGGTCGGAATGACCCCCTTAATCCTTAGAAAACAGTGAGAATGCTGTTATTTCACAAAAGTACCTGGGTAGCGTAAAAATAAAGTGGCACAGACAAGTGTGCGTCGAAAAAGGGCAGAGATGCGTTGATTTCTCACTTGCAAGCGAGACCATGCGTCGTTCCTCCTCCGGTCGGGTTGGCGTGCGTCGTTTCTTCTCTCCCGCAAGAGAGCGATGTGTCGATCTGGACAGGCACCTTGTGTTTGGGCAGGCTTTGCGTTGTTTTTCTGCATCCAGCGATGTTGCGTTGAAAATCCGGTAGCTCGGTATCACAAAACTGTACTGCGTGGGGTTTGTGTCGTTATCAGCCTCCATTAGCGGGTGTTGCGCGTCATTTCTCAAGCTGCGTTGCGTCAGTCTTCCAGCCGCGGTGCAGGTGGAGCATTGATTTCAGCCGCGAAGCCGGCGACTCATCGTTTATCAGCCGCGTCACATAAGGTGTGTCAAAAATTCTGTGCGTGGATTTTCAGTCCTAGTCTGCCAGCTTCACCTTTCAAGGGCCTAGGAACTAGATAGGTCACCACTTTGCAGGGCAGGAGTCTCTGCAGAGAGTCCAGGTGCTGGCAGGGGAAGTCTTTGATGGCCCGAAACTTCAACAACAGGAGGCAAGCTCAGTTCAAGCCCTTGGAGATTCTTCACAAGCAGGAATGCACAACAAAGTCCAGACTTTGTCCCCTTTCACAGGCAGAAGCAGCAACTGCAGGATAGTTCCACAAAGCACAGTCACAGACATGGCAGCACTTCTCCTCAGCTCTTCTCCTTGGCAAAGGTTCCTGTTGATTAATGACGTTATCTAATTTTCAGAGGTTTTGGGTGCTCGTCTTATACCCCTTGCTGCCTTTGAAGTAGGCCTACTTCAAAGGGATGTCTCTCTTGTTTGTGAGATCCTGCCTTGCCCAGGCCAGGTCCCATACACACACCAGGGGGTTGGAGACTTCATTGTGTGAGGGCAGGCACAGCCCTTTCAGATGTAAGTGACCACTCCTCTCCTCCCTCCTTGCACAGATGGCTCATTGGGAAATGCAGGCTACACCCCAGATCCCTTTGTGTCACGGTCTAGAGAGAGGTGCAAACAGCCCAACTGTCAAACTGACCCAGACAGGGAATCCACAAACAGGCAGAGTCACAGAAATGGTATAAGCAAGAAAACAGCAAAAACAGAGTCCAGCACACATCAACAAACTGGGAAACAGAGGCAAAAAGTAAAGGGAGACCACGCCAAGGATGCCAAGTCTAACACGCTCCTAGTATCATATGATTGCCAGGAGCAGCCACCATGGCCAGGAGCAAATCAGCAAAAAAGGAAGTCTTCTGGTCATGGGTCCATAAATGGAAGCCATAGTGTAGGAGGGGTAATATCATCAGAGGCATGAATCATTACCCATCTCCTCATGCGTAGAGGTCACCATTAGCTGGGTACCTGCCCGAATGAGAATTGCCACTCCCTTGTTGCAACCCCTCAAAAGAGGCATCCTGTCTAAGGGAAGAAAAAGAGAGGGGCTACCCCCCAATGGCATGCTGCCCCACCACCCTCCAAATATACCATTATATGTAAATAAGAGGGGGAAACGGGAACAACATCATTATTCGATTTACATCAACATCATACTGCACCAAAGGAACTAGTCATCAAAGTTCCTTTGTGCCCTTCAACAATGCATTGTTCATGGTTTATTGGCCAGTGACATTGCTGCAGTCTCCGAGAATGTTGTGTCTTCCACTCAGAGTGGGTTGACTCCTGAAAACCTGCTAAATCTCCCTCTGCAGACAACATTCCCAACAGTCCCAGGGCTTCATCAACAGAAGAGAGTGCAACAGGCTTGCCCCAGTAGTAAAAAGGATATTAAAGGGGAACCCCCAATGATAAGAAATATTAAGGGTCCGTAGGTGGTCCGTAACAGGCCTAAGCAACTTGCGCTTCATCAAGGTTTATGTTGATATGGCCTGGTAAACGTGCAACATTGAGCCTTGGTAGACCAGCACATCTTTGTGCCAGGTGGCCTTCAAAATGCCTTCCTTAATGAAGAAGAAGTGCACTCAGACCAGAACATCAGGGGTGAGTGTATTGCAAATTTGGTAATTGTTTGTAACCCTGTGAACCCGGTCAGGTTCAATCTGTTGATCATCCAGTGCAGCCAGCATGGTGCAGGACCGGCCCAGGACATATCCCTGTAGCTCCAAGGCAACCACAGACTCTGGTATCACTAGAATGTGGACATTAGTTCTACGGGATCTGTTTTCATTATTGTCTATTTTATCTTGCAGGAGTTTGTAGTATTGTTCAAGCTTATGGACCCTAGTATTAAGAACATTCGATTCATGCTTCTCATCCATCATTGCTGTCTCAAGGGCATCCACCCTTTGGTCAATCGTCTGCTAATTCTGCTCCAGTTTAGTGACTGCATTGTGGAACTCTTTTTTGATCTAACCTAAGTCTTTACAAATTCTTCTATCATTTCACGAACGCCTTCCTAGGTCGACAAGGCTGCCCCATCGGGCATGGCCAATTGGGAAGGAACCAGAGTTGACATTTCCCCTGCTTCTGGGTCACCAGGCTTGGAGGTGTGCTGGAGAAGCTATGCAATGCTTGGACATTTAGGTGGTTTGGCCCTCTTAGCAGGCATTGGGACCTATGCACAACAGAGAAGAAAGAAGGCAGGTGGGGAGGGTGAACCCACTGGCTTAGTTGTACCCTCTATGGCATACCCAGGAGAGGCAAAGCACCATCCACCAGAACTGTGCAGAATACCAGTGCAGTAGAAACAACCTCTCAATGACCCATGGTCTTCTACCCCCACCCTCCATCCAAGAAGTACTGTAACTAGCCAGGCGCCAGCCACTCTACATCATCTCTCTCAAAGTGTCCTCCACTATTGTGTCCAGGGGTGGCAGCCATATCCCAAAAATCAAAATAGCCCTCCACAGCCCTTCCATACAGTACAGGTTATGTCCCCAACGAAAACTCGTCACTCACTCCAGAAAGCACTACTCACCAGCAGGGAGCCACCACTCTAAAACTGCACCAGAACTCTCATAATGGCAAAATCTTGGGAACGCCATTTCCAGTTTCCTCAAGATAGTTTGGTCCGGAATCAAAACGGGGCTCCAAGGCTGTTATTAGTGCCCATCCCAGTATACAATTATACTGTTAAATCCCACCTTCCCTCAGCAGGCAGGATATTGAGGTTTCATGTATTAAGCAAAGAGTACCTTTAGCCTGAAAATGTTTGAGCTGCAAGACGGGTTACTTAAAGGCATCTGGGCCACATAGAAATGTTTTAGTAGGCCCTGCACCCAAAAAAGCCGAGGCGAAGGGGAGGGTAGCACACCCAACTCTGTCAGGCACATGCTCACACAGTGTGGGCCACGGTAAGGAGCCCCCACCTGCTCCAGGATTCACTCATGGGCCGCAATGTGTGGGAAGAGGTGAAGAGTTGGCAGTGTCCAGATGCGACCCCATCTGCACCTTAGCTGTCACCTCAATCTCTAACTAAACTCGTCGGTGCCATCTTGGGGTAAGGGATTGGCATCACAGTGGCTCGGAAAATGCCACAGAGCTCTGGAGCCCTGACCCCCGCAAGGCCTGTGTCGGTCTCGTCGTGCAAAGGGAAAGGTGCCCCTACCTCAATCAGGAGGTCATTCCCTGCTCCTTACTGCCATTATGGACTTTGTAGCCAGAAGGATTGGCACACCAAGGCAGCTGGTTGAGGATCCATCTACATGAGTCCTCCTTATACCCACGCCCTCCCATGGCTTTTTTAACTTAGCACTGTCAGCTTAAGGTCTCAGGGTCATAGTTACAAGCCCCTTGTGCCTCCGTTGCATCACATTTTATGATCCAACAGTGACGCAAACCTTGACATCATATCTATGAGGCCATACAAAGCCACTTTGCTTGCATGCAAAAACTGTATTCCTGGGACATTTTATTCATCACAGTATGCTGCACAAAATCCGGTCCTCTAAACCATGTTTAAAACACACCAAAACTTGTAGTAACAAACTAATCTTCAAACAGAAGGCCTTGTAACATCTAAATAGTCAATGCACACAACCAGTCTTTCAGAGCCATCTTGGCAAAAGGCCCTTGATCCAATTTAAATAAACAACACTCCATTCTTAGAATACATTTACCACTGCGCTACAATACCCAACCTGTAGTTATAAATGCAGTAAGCGCCCTTAAAAAGCTGGTTATTCTACAGTTTAAAATGCTTACCGGATAACAACTTTTTTTTTCTTTTTGCGTTCAGCCACGTACAAATGTAAAACAAATACACATTTGTTAACATTAAAACTTGAATATAACAAATACACACGTTCAACTTAACAAACTAGTTCAGAGGTCTAGTAGCTTTTTAAGCAAGCTGTTCTGCTTAACATAAAACATTTTCAGCTCAATGCAGCTGATATTTGAACATGTCATAAAGGTATAGGGCAATATTTCAGAGCCCCTAACGCCACCGGAGCGTAATTTTTCGTGACGGTCCGGTTGCGCAATGCCCTGCGCCCTATTTACCCACTTTTTGTGGCTTAACACCACCTTGTAAATGCGGCCCCTTCACACGCAGCACCTTGCGTGGAAGGGGCGTGCAGTGGCTGTTGCTGTGGGCCTTCCACAGCAAAACCCATTGCATTTTGACACTGCCTCAGATTTACGAGTTTTCGTAAACCTGAAGAAGTGCCAAAATCTAATGCCACCCCAGCGGTGGTGTTAGCATGGCACAACAAGGAGAAATGTTTTCATTTCTCCTCGTTTTTTTGGGTCTTCCTATGTGTGCTGTATTCTGTAACACACATAGAAAGCATAAATCACCATTTAAGATTGTTTTTGTACAGGAATGTATTCCTTCCTGCACAAACACAATCTCCCGTTCAACGCAGCCATCCTTGCACTATGGTGCAAGGGTTGCTGCATTGGCGCACGCCAGCAAATTTAGCCCTGGCGCAGGGGGAAACACAGGGGTGCGGCATATTCTAGTAAATATGGCGCATCCTAGTGTTTTGAAAATGACGGTCAAATTTGGCGCAGGGCCATGCACCCTCATTTTATGTTAAATGTGGCCCATAATATATAAACTTTTTTTTTTACCTACTGAAAAGGCGTCTTGAGGCCCTTCAGGGCCTACGTTAGCCGGCTCTGAACTCTGACATTATGTGAGGGAGGGCCACTAGTCAGTTGTTTCCAAAAATGTGTGTTTTTCCAGCTGTAAGCAGCATAGACTGCTGTCTCCACGGGATGATTTATACTACAAGATCTTAATTATGTGCACTTTTTAACAAAAGAGATGGGTGGAGCTTCAGCTGGAACTTTGGAGCCCTAACTCCTAATGTATGCTTACTTTTTCAATAAAGGAGGAATTTATTTAACACACAAAGGGTTACTTATTTAGTATTTTTTCAACAAAAGTTCTGAATTATGCAGTTTCCAACAATAAGTTTAATTTATGCTGCTTTTTCAAATAAAAGGTAAGAGATTCCAAAGCACTAAAACTTGTCGCATATGTGTTGAGGCCTTGAGGGCTTCAGCAAGACGGGGCAGAGCTGAGTCCTGAGCCCCCTGGCTTGTCTTATGAAAGCAGCTCAGAGTGTTCCGGCAGCCTTGGTCAGTTTTTTTTCTCACTCTTTGTCCCTCTCCTTTTCTCTCTCTGTCTGTCTCTCTCTCTACCTCTCTGCCTCACTCTTTTTCTCCTTCACTCTCTTTCTTTCTCCCTCTCTCTCTCTCTGCCTCTTTCTGTGCCTGACTCTCTCTCTCTCTCTCTCTCTCTCTCTCTCTCTCTCTCTCCCGCTCCCTCTCTCTCTCTCTCTCTCTCTCTCCCGCTCCCTCTCTCCCGCTCCCTCTCTCTCTCTCTCTCTCTCTCTCTCTCCCGCTCCCTCTCTCTCTCTCTCTCTCCCGCTCCCTCTCTCTCTCTCTCTCCCTCTCCGTCTCTGCCTCTCTCTGGCTCCCCGTCTGTCAGCCCAAAGCAGATGAGGCACCCAAGCGTCCATATATTACACACGTATCAGGCATTGGTGTGCTCCTGCCTGAAAAAGCCTTACCTACCAAGACCATGCATAATAACAGGGTGTACCGCAAGCAGAACATGCATGGGCTTCATCCACCCCTGCTCAAGAGGGTTGTAATGAACGCTGCTGAGGTATACCCTGTAAGGACCCTGGTAGAGTTACAGTGTTGTATGTTGCGCTAGGCCTAATGGTGGATTTTTCACCTGCAAGTGACTACGCCAACATTATGCCATACTTGCTCATACAGGGCTGATATAAAACCTCAAAAGATGTACTCCTATTGCGTTGTACATTGCAAGGGTTGCTTTCCAGTCTGTGATTGCTACACCTTCCCTGAGGCCACATGACTGGTCAGCTGACTAAGGTGATGTCACAACTAGGGTCACATGCTCTTACGGGTCAGGGTTCACTCATGACATCACTGACGTTACATGATCGGTCGCCTGACTAAGAGGATGTCCCACCCACATCACACCCCACGTGACAACCCCACAAGTCATATGACCCACATGGTCATGTGAACTGGAAGTGATGTCACGTTTAGGGCGGGCTCCCAGGGGCCTGTAAGTCCTGGCCACAGAAGTGATGTTACTTCTGGAGTGGGATAGCTTTCACTTTCAGTTTGATGGAAGGTATCATAATATCCTTCTTGCATGCAATAGTGATATGCCCATAAATTGTCTTTATCTTTGAATGTTTTGCAAAGTATGTAGCTTACAATGAAATTGAAATGTGGTTCTCTGTCACTCAGAAGCCCCCATGATGTTGTGGCTGGCCGTTCAGGATATTGTCGTTGATAGAGGTTTGGTTGTGTCTGAACACCATGCCATTTACTGCATGGCATGGTCTGGCAGGAATCGCAGTAAAACTGTAGTAGCTACGGCTCTATTCTTGTTGGTAGACTGGTATAAACGCAACTGAATTTGTGCCTCAGTACCTCCAAGGAATGACTGCAGACTTTGGACAATTTATTTTGATGCATATGCTCAATAATACAGCTTCTGCAGTTTTGAGCATGTGCACTATTACAAGGTGCAGTATTTTTCAACTCTATAATTTCCCATCTATCTGAGTTACCAAAACATGCAAAGTTAATAACCACAAAATGGAAATAGTAATACAGCATTTTGTGAATGCAACATACCATAGCCCTCTAAACCAAAACAACTTGGATTAAAAGTAAATGAAGCTGAATTGCTCACATAGCCTGGATCATACCTAAACTTTGAGCATTCAGATCCACCCCAAGCAGTGTACATTTGCCTGAGAAGCTTTACAAGCAGCTAATGATTGCATAGCCATACACAGACACTGCTACTTTAAAATGAAAAATAGTATAGGAAAGTACCATCTTTCTTGGCATGTTACCCCCATTTTTACATATATGTCAGTATGTTTTTGCCTATCTCACTGGATCCTGCTAGCCAAGACCCCAGTGCTCATAGTTTGTGGCCTGAACGTGTATACCTGTGTAGTGTCTAACTGTGTCACTGAGTCTCTGCTAATCAGAACCCCAGTGCTTATGCTCGCTATGCCTTTACATTTGTCACTATAGGCTAGTCACTACTTTTACTAATTTCAATTGGCATACTGGAACACCCTTATAATTCCCCAGTATATGGTACATAGATACCCAGGGTATTGGGGTTCCAGGAGATCCCTATGGGCTGCAACATGTATTTTGCCACCCATAGGGAGTTCAGATAAACCTTTACACAGGACTACCATTGCAGCCTGAGTAAAATAAGGCACACGTTATTTCACATCCATTTTCACTGCACTTAAGTAACTTATAAGTCACCTATATGTCTAACCTTCACTTGCTGAAGGTTAGGTGCAAAGTTCCTAAGTGTGAGGGCACCCTTGCACTAGCAAAGTGCGGGGACAGCATTACACGCATGCACAACATATAGGTCAATACCTATATGTAGCTTCACAATGGTAACTCCGAATATGGCCATGTAACATGTCTAAGATCATGGAATTGTCCCCCCATTCCAAATCTCCACTATGGACCCCCGGTACTGCCAAACCAGCTCTCTGGGGTTTTCTCTACAGCTACCGCTGCTGCCACCCCACAGATAGGTTCTGCCCTCCTGGGGTCTGGGCAGCCCAGTCCCAGGAAGGCAGAACAAAGCATTTCCTCTGAGAGCAGGGTGTTACACCCTCTCTCTTTGGAAATAGGTGTTAAAGGCTGGGGAGGGGTAGCCTCTTCCAGCCTCTGGAGATGCTTTGAAGGGCACAGATGGTGCCCTCCTTGCATAAGCCAGTCTACACTGGTTTAGGGAACCCCCAGTCCATGCTCTGGTGCGAAACTGGACAAAGAAAAGGGGAGTGACCACTCCCCTGTCCATCACCACCCCAGGGGTGGTGCCCAGAGCTCCTCCAGTGTATCTCAGACCTCTGCCATCTTGTTTACAGAGGTGTGAGGGCACTCTGGAGGCCTCTGAGTGGCCAGTGCCAGCAGGTGACGTCAGAGACCCCTTCTGATTGCTTACCTGGCTAGGTGGCCAATCCTCCTCTGAGGGCTATTTAGGGTCTCTCCAGTGGGCTTTTCCTTAGATTACGACTTGCAAGAATCCAGCAGGACTCCACTGCACTTCTCTCTTCGACTTCTGCCAAGGATCGACCGCTGACTGTTCCAGGACGCCTGCAAAACTGCAAGAAAGTAGCCAGAAGACTACCAGAGACATTGTAGCGCCTAATCCTGCCAGCTTTCTCCACTGTTTCCTGGTGGTGCATGCTCTGAGCGCTGCCTGCCTTCACCCTGCACTGGAAGCCATGAAGAAATCTCCCGTGGGTTGACAGAATCTTCCCCCTGCTCCAGCAGGCACCAAACTTCAGCTTCACTGGTACTCTGGGTCCCCTCTCATCCTGACGAGTGTGGCCCCTGGAACACAGGTGGTGGACCCAAGTGACCCAGACTGTCCAGTGGTCCAATTGTCCAAATTTGGAGGAGGTAAGTCCCTGCCTCCTCTCCCCAGACAGTAATCCTGTGCACCGCGTGATCTGCAGCTACAAGGGCTTCTATGCACATTTCCAAGAAATCCTGCATGCACAGCTGAGCCTAGGTCCTCAGCACTCCGTCCAGCGATGCTCAGCTCCCTGAGTTGATCTCCGGTGTTGTAGGACCTCTCTGCGCAGTGTTGAGATGACCGCCGTGTTCAGACTTCTTAAACCTGTGTTCAAGGTCTTCTGCGGGTTCTTCCTTCCTGTCCGAGGACTCTCTATGTTGCTGAGGGCCCCCTCTGTCTCCTCTCCCAAGTGGCGACACCCTGGTCCTTCCCGAGGGCCAGGCATCAACCTTTTTCTTTAACCACAACTCTTGCAGCTAGCAAGGCTTGTTTGTGGTATTTTGCCAGGGAAACAACTCTGCATCCTCCAGCACGCTGTGGGACATCTTCTGCACAAAGAAGAACTTCCTACTTCCTTTTGCTGTTGAAAAACCTGCAGCTTCTTCCATCCGGGGGCAGCCATTTTGCACCTTCATCCGGGGTTTAGTGGGCTCCTGGACACTTTAGTGACTCTTGGACTAGGTCCCCTTCCTTTGCAATTCTTCAGGTCCAGTAATCCATCTTCAGTGCTTTTCAGTCTGTTGTGGTCCTTGCAAAATCCTTTATCATGACTTTAGTGTGCTTCTGGGGAAATAGTAGTAATTTACTCCTACTTTCCAGGGTCTTGGGGTAGGGTATCTTTTACACCCTTAGTGTTTTCTTACACTCCCAGTGACCCTCTACACACTACACTAGCCTAGGGGTCCATTTGTGGTTTGCATTCCACTTTCTTAGTATATTGTTTGTGTTGCCCCTAGGCGTATTGCATCCTATTGTATTCTACAATGTTTGCACTACTTTCTGACTGTTTTACTTACCTGATTTGGTTTGTTGTGTATATTTTGTGTATGTTACTTACCTCCTAATGCAGTATATCCTCTGAGTACCTTTATTTTTAGTAACTATGAGTCTTGTCTTTCTTATGATATAGTACCTATATGATATAAGTGGTATTGCATGAGCTTTGCGTGTCTCCGAGTTCAGCCTTGGCTGCTCTGCTATAGCTACCTCTATTAGGCTAAGCTGCTAGAACACTACTACACTATACTAATAAGCGATAACTGGACCTGGCACAAGGTGTAAGTACCATTGGTGCCCACTATAAGCCAGGCCAGCCTCCTACTGTATCCTTTTCCTGCTAAAACATTTAGGGGTATATTTATGAAAAGTGGTGCTGCACTTTTCTTGCGCCCTTTAGCACACCCCTAACAGCACTATGTGTGCGCTGTATTTAATGTATGGTGCACCATGGCGGTAGTTAGGGAACTAGCATCAGAATTTTTTACGCTAGTGTGGTGCTTTGGTGGATTAGCGTCAGAAATGTTGAAGATAATCCTGCACGGCACCTAGAGGCCCATTGTAACCAATGGGAGCCTTCTTTTAACACCCGCTCTGAGCAGGCGTTAAAAGTTCCGAACAAAATGACACAAAGAAAGCTCTTAGATTTCTTTGTGCCATTTTTTTGGCGCCCTAATGGGGAAACTCCCCTTTTGCATACATAATGCCTGGCGCAGGCATAATGTAGTGCGAAGGTTACAAAGTGGCGCAATGCATGCATTGTGCCACTTTATAAATATGGTGCAGCGTTTTTGGCCGTTTAACATTAGCGTCAAAACAATTATGCTAATGTTTCGTTAGGATGGTGCTAGGCCCTCTTAAATCTGGGTCCTACTTTGTATCACTTTGGTTCTATTCTGAAACCTAGATGTTCATGAGCACAGCAGAAAGAAATCACAACAAAACTAACAGTGTCACGGACACTTTCAAAGCTTTGAGTCAGTGTCTCTGAGTTGGAGCCTGTGCGCTTAGGAGTATGTTGACTTCAGGTGTTATATAGGCCAGCAGCGCATGAGGCTCAGGGTGAACCTCAAAATTGCCATGGATCTTGCTGGGTTTTCCACCACTTCTTTATCCTGTTAGTGACAGCCGTGAGAGGCATGGGAGTTGAGAACAGGAAAATGGAACAATGGCCCCATGCCCTGATAGAAAACTGGTAGTACGGCAGGGATATCCGTGTTCTACAGAAACAAACATTTGATTTGGGGTTTGTTTTAGTAAAACAAAGTGCCTCATTTACGAGGCCCTAGCGGCACACTGCGCCATTGGAGCGTCATTTTTTTGACGCTCCAGTGGTGCAGTGTGCCAGCCCATAGCTACACGGCCACTCAAAGCCACCTTGCATGGCTTTTCATGGCCTTGTAAATATGGACCCCTTTCATGCAAAACACTGCGTGAAAAGGGCATTCCATGGGTGTTGCTTGGAGTGTACCCACTCAACACCCATGGAACCCGAAGGAATCTGATGCATTCCCAGATTTGCAAGTCAGAGAATGCGTCAGATTCCTATGCCATCTCAGGGGTGGTGTAACAGTAATGCAACGAGGAGAAATATCTTTATTTCTCTCAATTTTTCCTCTTTCTATGTGTGCTGCAGAATGCAGCACACATAGAAAGAGGAAAACACCTCATCTGATTGTTTTTTGTGCAGGAAGGTGTCCCTTCCTGCACAAAAAACAATCATCCCGCAAGGTAGGCATCCTTGCACCATGGTGCAGGGATGCCTGCATTGGAGCTAGGAAGCAATTTGTGAGCCAGCACGGGGGAAGAGGACAGAAATGCACTGTAGATACAGTGCATTTCTGCACTTTTCCAGTGGTGCAGGGCAACACAGCAAGGCACTTGCTGCGCCACCCTGCCCCACGGGCCTCATAAATGAAGCTCGAAAAATCCTACTGGGCTGCCATGACATGGTAGCATATCTGCCATTACACTTTCACCAAATGTTCTCCTGGATCAACGGGAATGCTTTTGATGGAAACTCCTCACCAGCAGACTGGGGAACATTTAACACAGCTGGCAGAGGCAGGGCCTCCGCTGCTGCAGTGGCTAGGCAGTCAGCCTATGAATGGCGAAATTAGTCTATGTGGTGGGCCTTGTTCATGCAGACCAGAAGGTTTTGATTGCATTTTGACACCTAGTGAAGGTAACTCTAATAGGTAAAATCTAATTAAATAACGCCAATAGATTACCTTTAGCAATTCATACAGTGGAGCAGCCAAGGCTTTTTGGCTCCATCTTTACAGAGTGTCACAGAAAGCTGATATCAAAAGTGCCACACTTAGGACAATATGTAAGTGTTATGCAGCAACTAAAACTAGGATTTTAGTTAATGATGTGTTGATAGAGAGGCACAGAAGACTGGATTATCCTCCCTTGTCTATATTTTTAACCTATAAATGAAACCTGAAACTCAAACATAGAGGGATCAGCAAAAGAGTGGCCCGTTTAGATCTGGGGCTTCATGAAAAAAATGCCTTTGTATAACACTTTGTACACATCTGTTATTTTTGGCAGATCCTTTCACTGGAATTCCCTCAACAGTTTGGTGTCTGTATAGCATTGAACAGTTGATGTAAATCCTATTTTTTTCAGGCCAGGGACTATTTTAGCAGATGACTTCTCTAGGAAATGTCAGTAGACTGTCCTGTTCCTCCTACTTTTAAGGCTCACAGGGACAGCACTTCCAGTCCAGGAGAGGTGATCAGCACAATGAAGTCGAGGTCTACTTGCCACTGGTCACGCCAGGAAAAGTGTCATTCAGATTGTGGTGTCCCCGTAGCCACACACGAGGTCTGCCAACTGACTCTTGGAGACCACTTCTTAGTCCTGAGCACAAGTGGGAGCAGGTCCAGTCCTTCATGTCTCCATACGGTTCAGAGACAGTAGGCTTGTTCTTCAGCGAGTCCAGATGTGTCCAAAGGGCTGAGGATGAGCGGGTGGGTTTAACTCCTAGACACTCCCTGACCCATGGGGAAACGTTCCCAAGGGCAAACCTTTCAATTTTTTAGCACATCCTGTTTGCCTTATTGCAAACAACTCCACGGTCCACCATTTACAGTGAAATCCCACATGCTAAAAACATTTCTAACCATACCCAGGAAGATGCTAGTGGCCCACCTAGGGTTGTGTTGTGGTCATGGTAATGAGTAGTCCCCTTCTAACTAAGCACAACAAACTGAGTCTGGGGCAAGCTTCCCTTCCATTGTGAATGAGGTCAGGATGGCTGTAGTGTACCCTGGTGTCAAGTAACCCCTCTTCCCAAGATCTCACGTAACTATGAATGGGCAGACCTCCCTCTGGCCCTTTTCAAGGTACTGAAGTTCCTAGACACTCTCAAATGTCCCTTCCTAAGATATGCAAAGCAGCATATCTCACACCTGGTCAACCTGCCAAAAGGCCCAAGCCAATGTCTCTGCTCTGTGAACAGTTTCACACTTCTTTAGAGAGTGAAGCAATGGCAGGAAGTTACACTCCAGGCATGCTAATGCCAATTAGTTTACTGAAGCTTCAGGGAGGATAACTATGACTTTATACATTTCACTTTTGTATATTTATCAAAATCCAACTGTGACTTTGGTTTTCAATTGTAACAAATATTAAAAACTGCAGTTGAAAGGACTCTTTAAGTTGTTCATGTGACCAATAGAAATGAAGGAGTAAATGGGAGCCGCTCCATTGGTGTACAAACTCTTTAAGCCCAGCAGTATTCAAAGACCTAGCCCTAAATAAATCATAGCTATGAGGCTCATCTAGCTTTGCCTGATATTTTCTAGAGAGAAGCCTTCTAAATAATGAGAAAATGAACCTACCAAAAGGAATCATTAATCAGTTTCGTATCATTAACGTGATCCCATCTAGTGCTGTAATAGTCAAAACAGTTGATTGGTGTCAATCCAATTTTATGATATGCGAATGAAATAGAGCGAGGTTGATTTAAAAAACATAAGATGGCAAATGTTGTGGGCAAACAAGGTGCAAGCGATATACTTCCTCATGGGTGGAGATTTCCCTAGTGAAAGCAATGACTTTGACAAGGTAGAAAGACAGTATGGTAGTGAGGGTCATATTTAAGAGCCCCTAGTGCCATTCCAATTCCACATTAGCGTCCTTTTTTTACATTTATGTGGCGTTAAAAGGCCAAAAACGCCACACTATATTAAAAAAGTTTCACAATGCATGCATTTGTAACCTTCACGCTACATTATGCCTGCGCCGGGCATAATGTGTGCAAAGGGGGTGTTCCCCTGTTAAGGGGGCCAAAAAAATGGTTCAAGGAAATCTAGGAGATTTCCTTGCACCATTTTTTTTGGCACTTTTAACACCTGTTCAGAGCAGGTGTTAAAAGGAGGCTTCCATTGCTTAAAATGGGCCTCTTAGGGGCAGATGTATGAAAATATTTTGCACTCGCAAACGGTAAAATCGTCCGTTTGCGAGGTGCAAAATAGTGGTCTGCAAGGCATGAAAGGCATTCGCAGACCACAAAGTAGAAATCGCTAAAATTGCAATTTCTAGCGTTGTGACCTGGATTTTGCGAATCGCAATTTGCGATTCGCAAAATCCAGGTCGCAAGGCAATGCTGCAAAAAATCGCAAATTGCGATTTTTCGCAGAATGGCATTTTGCACATGCAAAATACCATGATCTGCAACCAGGTAGTAACCTGGTGCAAAATTAAAAAATGCAGTAAAACTGCGTTTTTAAATTGAACATGTAAAGCACACATGCCCTTTTGGCATGTGTGTACCTTACATGTTAAAAAAAAAAATTGGGGTGCAGGAGAGGGGTCCTTAGGCCCCCAGCACCCTGGACTTTTGCATTTCCAAAATTGTGATTTCTGGTTCAGAAATCGCAATTTTGGAAATGCCAAAAATTTGCAGCCATGGGCCAACAGGCCCATAGCTGCGAATGGGGCCGGTATCGCAATTTGCGATTCGGTAATAGCATTTGCGATTTTTAAGAAATCGCTATTACCGATTCGCAAATGTGATACATGGCCCTTTTGCGAGTCGGTAATAGCGATTTCTTAAAAATCGCTATTACCGAATCGCAATGGGCCGTGATGATACATCTGGCCCTTAGTGCTTTGCAAGATTAATGTCAGAAAAGCGCCAGACTAGCCTCAAAATTTCTGACGCTAGTCCCCTAACTACCGCCATGGTATGCCGTATTTTAAATACGGCACGCACATGGTGGCGTTAGGGGGGCACTAAGGGGCGCAGGAAAAGTGGAGCTGCACTATGTGCAGCACCATTTTTCTTAAATATGCCCCTGAGTGTTTTAAGCATTCACTCATTCAAATTCACTTTTAGATAAAGTATTTTGTACATTTCCCACCTGGCAGACCCCGCTTCCTATTCTGCCTCGTTACTGTATCAAGATAATTAAAATCTTATTTTAAATTAATAGACAATGGTGTTTTATGCCAGCGAATAGAGTGAAGTTACTGTCTGATTAATTTAATTTGTATTTTTATTTCCTTGGGGAAATAAACGTATAATCTACTGTACGATAGGAATTGGTTTCCAATTGTAGCTGAGGTTAGAGGAGTGTGTTTTTAATTTACAAACCTTAATTAACTCAAAACATACATATTTCTAATACATATGTGACAAAGCCTATGTTTTAGAGAACGCATACACCTTGCACTATGGCACAAGGGTGTGTGTTTTGGCACATGGTTACCAAAAGTGCACTAGAGCGGGGGGAGAGAAAAATATATGTTGCGTTTTTTCTCATCCTTTGACACAAGGCAACTTTGGTCTAGCATTGTTTTGTGACAAAGAATAGTAAATCTGGGCCCCAGTGTTTTACTACCTTGCATAGGTGTATACTGATATTCTTGAAATTCGCAAAGGTTTGTCAAGTTACAACTGGAAACTTATGACAGTTGCAAGTTTTCAGGTGTACTCTTGGAAAAATGTTGGTGAATTCCCTTTTCACCTGAGCAGATATGCACATTATCTAAACATGCGATTTCTTTCTTTTTTTTCCTCCACAGAAAAAAAAACTTTGGGCCAGATGTATCAAAAAAACGAATTTAAGGAAATTGCTATTTAAGAAATGCAAAATGGTATTTATGAATTTTGCGATTCGGTAATAGCAATTTCTTAAAATTCACAAATGCTATTACCGAATCGCAAATAGAGAATCGGACCCCTTCGCACCTATGGGCCTATAGGCCCATAGGTGGGAATGTTTTTGCATTTCCCAAATTGCAAATTCCAGTTAGGAATTCGCAAATTAGGAAATTCAAATCCCATGGTGCTCTACTGCACCCCAAAAATATTTTTACGAACATGTGAAGCACACACATGCCTTAGGGGCATGTGTGCACTACATGTCAATATAAAAAATGCATTTATAATGCATTTTTAAAATTTGCACATGGTTGCCACCAAACTTTAATTTGTGGTAATTGCATTTCCTAAATGCCCAATTCGCATTTAGGAAAGGCTTGATACATGTGCTTTAGAAATCGCAAATCGGAATTCTCTATTTGCGATTTCCAATTTAGATAATCACAATTTGCGATTCTCTAAATAGGGGCGCAATTTTAGGGAATCGCTATTTTAGCGATTCCTTAAAATGCACAGCGAATGCCTTTCATATATTGTGAAAGGCGTTTGCGAATGCAAAAAAGCTTGATACATCTGGCTCTTAGTCACAATGAGAAACAGCATCCCTAAAAACCCTCCCCTAATTCTGTGAATATACCCTTCTCCTTATCACCCTAGAAAGAGACTTACTCCTGCCCTTGTCAGGCATACATTTCTGACCTTTTCCAGAATGGCAATAATACCTGCACGCACTCTCACCCCCCCCCCATACAAACACTCTAGGCTGAAAACCTTCTTTTCAGGCCCCTTGGGGAATTATGTGGCACAATACAGAGCTTATGCATATTTAGAAATTCCTTTCTCTTATCAAGACCATAATAACTGGCTTGATGGTGTCCTACCACATACAATATTACATGTTAGGTTAGGTCTTCTGACCAACGATGGCCCGACCTGCCTTTATTGGCTACATATACACAACACCCTGATGCAGCAACCTTAGCGGTAGCTGAGGTTCGCTGCCTATATAAAGAGCTCACAAAAATATACAGACTATTAGTACAGTTTGTTATGCAAACATTAAATACCACCCAGCACCCGCTGCCCCAGTGCAACAACATGCAGGCATTCCAGGTATTAACCCTGCGACTGTACATTCGATCATGGGTAAAGTACCCACCAAGTGGGAGGAAATTCCGTTTTGGTTAGCTCAAAAAATAAATGCGCTGGAAGCAGCTTTTCCCCATACAGGAGCCCAGGATAAACATAGAATTCTCACTGTGTGCTTCCCATTTGGGATGGTTTCCACAGTTGATAACTGCAATACACGGGACACGGTATGTGCCATGCTCTATACTACCGCACACGGTACACCAACACTTGCCAATCTTCAGGAGGTGTTAAAACAAATTCAAGATGAATATGGGGCTGCCCCGGCCCTGGATTTGGGGATGCAATTAATGGGCAATTTTTCCACAGTATCCTCAAACATATTAAGTAATCTTAAAGGGGAAGCAGTTGTATTAGCAGTGGGCATGCGGCTCCGGGACGTTCCTGTACAGGATCAAGAACGTGAGCTACCAAAGATTATCACGGAGACCTATTCTAGAATTGGTTGAGATAGTCTGGGGGCCAGACCGATTAAACCACAATTTCAAGGCAGATCTAATAAAGATACTACCAAGCAAGCGCTTGAAGGTTCCAAAAAAAGCTGGGATAAAAAACAACAAACACCTAAAAAAGAAAGGGGCCAATCTCCGCATGCGGAGACCCCACAAAATAGGTATAACTTTAGAAATAGGGATGATATAAAAATGCGTGACAGATATCAATATACTGATACACGCCAATCTTGTTCCTTTCAGGACTCAATGGAAAAACGCAGTGAGAGAGGTGGGCGGTCAGAACAGTGAACTAAGTATGTGAAACCGAGAAAGGACTCACAGCGCTTGTCCAAAGTTTCAGTTAAAAAAGAAGAGAAACTTCCCCAACAAAAACCCCAATTTAAAAGGAAAAAAGTGGCAGCAGTCACAGTCCGACATGCCAGTCATGAAGAGGGCTTTACTGAAGGACAGAAAGTAGGCACTGGCACTGCTCGGCAGTGCAGCAGAGGTCACAATAGTTTGCCAGGATCTTCAAGAGCATCTAGAGGCGAAAGCAACTAATGACATCATACAAGTTGAGACTGTGGGCATGTGTGTATCCACACCCGATAGGGTGTACAGGGTAACTATTCAGTTAGAAGGATACATTGAACGTAGGATAGACGCCATCTTTTGGGACTGCGTAGTTTCTATTTATGATATTTTTCTGGCTGAATAAGATTGGCCGCCAGAATTCATCCGCAGTCTCCCTTATGGAGAGAATGTAATTGAAAAATCATTCTCACCCCTTGTTCTCAGAAAGTATGTCGAAATGCACACCATTGATTGGGCAGTGGCACTGTGTAATATCGCAATCATGTAGGGTGGGACAAAGATTCCCCCACCACATAATACCAATAAAATCCCAACCCCAATCCCAACCGCAACCTCCATATCCAGTAAAATATGATGCAAAAGCACATGTGAGGGAAATCCTCAACCAATTGGAGTACGGGTGTCATTGAACCCTTGGACTCATCCATGAATAATCCATTATTTCCAGTCCCTAAACCTGACCATTCATATAGAATAGTCATAGACTACAGACATTTAAACAGTCATACAAAAACATTTGCCATACAAAATGCACATAGCACAGCACAGCACTTATGAATAGTATAGTGCGCAAAAAATATAAGATGACTCTTGATATATCCAATGGGTTTTTCTGCCAAAACATAGTGCCTTAAAGTAGGGACTTAACAAGTTTTAGCGCCCTTGGCTTTCAGAAAAAATTCTGCTGAATCCCTCAAGGGTTCAAGAACAGCCCAGGACTGTTCTCAGCTGTGTAACATCTATCTTACACGACATTGACCCCTGAGTAGTTGTCATATGTGGATGATATATATCTCACAGACGATGACCTCATGCAACATTTAAGATGCGTAGCCTGCATTGTTGTAGGATTTACCTAAATCGGCTACAAATTCAACTTCAAGACAACGAAAATAGCCTTACTTAGGCCATCATTACAACCCTGGCGGTCGGTGTTAAAGTGGCGGTAATACCGCCAACAGGCCGGCGGTAAAAAAAATGCGATCATGACCACGGCGGAAACCACCAAAACATACAGCCACTTTAACACACCGACCGCCACGGCGGTAGCAACAAACACTGCGGCAGTAACCGCCAACAGCCAGGCAGAAGACAATGTACCGCCCACCCCATCTCAACCCGCCCATCGGTACCCACAACATCAAAAGCACGGCGGAAACAGTATGTGGAAGGGAAACCACTCACCCCTCGACACTCAACGAAGAACCAGGACGCCATGGAGCCCAAGCTGCAGGTCCTCCCCATGCTGGTCTACCTCCTCATCCACCAGGAGTACCAACGGCGGTGGCGACGACTGCACCTAGGAGACAGGGGAAGAGGTGAGGAAAAAGAGAGTGACACACACACGCAACATGCTATACCCCCACCCCCACCCTCACACACAACACCATACATACAAACACATGCAGCAACATTACATTTACCCCCGTATCCCCCTGGAAGACTGCAAGGACAAAAGGAATCGAGTCAAATCAGTGATATTTTAGAAAAAGTCAGATATACGTAATAATATTAAAAACAGTATTTACAAAAATATACACTATGTACATAAGGCGGTACATTGTCCACTCAAAATGTCCGTGGGCCATTGGGCCAAAACTCATAGGCCAAGCCCACACTTGACTCCTGCCTCAATACGGAGAGAACACTGCAGGGGCATCAGGTCGAAAACACAGGAGGGTGAAGGGGGGTGCACCTCAGCCGGAAGATGGGAGAACACCACTGCACCTGGATCAGGCTCCATGCCCACAGCGATGTCCTGGGGAGTGCAAGGCCACAGTCTCTCATGTGGTTGGGTTGCCAACTGCTTGCTCCTAGGGAGTGCAAAGCCATAGTCTCTCAAGTGGGTGGTTTGCCCACTGTTTGCTCCTGGGGAGTGCAAAGCCACAGTCTCTCAAGTGGGTGGTTTGCCCACTGCTTGGTCCTGGGGAGTGCAAAGCCACAGTCTCTCAAGTGGGTGGTTTGCCCACTGCTTGCTCCTGGGGAGTGCAAAGCCACAGTCTTTCAAGTTGATGCCTTCTTCCACTGGTTCTGGAGGGGGCTTTATGCCCAGTGTGCTTCATCCTGCCAAGGATAGGGTGAGTAGATGCCTTTCTCCACTGGTTCTGGAGGGGGCTTTGTGCCCAGTGTGCTTCATCCTGCCAAGGATAGGGTGAGTGGATGCCTTTCTCCACTGGTTCTGGAGGGGGTTTTGTGCCCAGTGTGCTTCATCCTGCCAAGGATAGGGTAAATTAATGCATTTCTCCACTGGTTCTGGAGAGGGCATTGTGCCCAGTATGCTTCATCCTGCCAAGGATAGGGTCAGTGGATGCATTTCTCCACTGCTTCTGGAGGGGGCTCTGTGCCCAGTGATGCAACACTTGGGGTGTGGCAGTTCACAGTCCCTCACCTGGGTGTCTGAGGCACGAGATTTTCAGAGACCAGGTTGCATGATAGTCCATGGAGGCAGGACTAGACTCCACCCGGCGACGGCTACGGCTGCAAACTGGTGGTAGTGCAGGGGCTGGTGGGGGTGCTGCCAGTGGTGGAGGGAGGCTCCAGCCCTTCTCCTGCAGCCTCGGACGGCTGCCCACTGGGGCTGCTGCTGCCAGTGGTGCTACTGTCAGCAGTGCAGGTGGCGGTGCTTGCGGCGGTGCTAGCAGTGGTGCAGGTGGCGGTGCTGGCCGTGGTGTAGGTGCCTGTGCTGCCAGTGGCGGAGGGAGGCTCCAGCCCTTCTCCTGCAGACTTGGACGGCTGCCCACTGGGGCTGCTGCTGCTGACAGTAACGGTGCTTGCGGCAGTGCAGGTGGAGGTGCAGGTGGCAGGGCTTGCTGCTATGCTAGCGGCAGGGCTGCTGGCAGTGTTGGACACGGTTCAGGTGGTGGTGCTGGCGGTTGTGCTGGTACACACCAGGCCTTCACCTGCAGCTTCGGATGGCTGAAATGCCTTGGCTGTTTCTTTCTGCCCCTTCCTCACCTTGGCAGTTGGTGGTGTGACCGTGGGTCTGGCAGCTGGAGTCTTTGAGGTGGCCTTGCTGGGTGGTTGTGGCTCCTTCCCCTTGCTGGATCCTGTCCACCTCTTTACCTTGCCAGGTGGCGGAATGGCTTTGGCCGTGGCAGGGGTTGGTGGCACACTGGCTGGGCTGACGGGTGCCCCCTTTGAGCCTTTGATAGCTGCAGGAACCACAGCAGATGGCGATTTGGTGGCTGAGGTGCTGGGCTGGGTTCTGGCCACCCTGGCCCGAGCGGAAGGATGGGGGAAGGGGGAGGGGAGAGGTCAATGTTTGCCAGGAAAAGTTTCTTAGGGACACTGGGGCGGGAAGATGGAGAGGGTTTGGGAGTGGATGAAGAGGGAGTGGTTGTAGGAGGTGTCTGTCTGCTGAGTTTGGGCGCAGGTGCATGGGCTGGATGCTGTTGTGAGGTGGATGGCTGTTGGGTTGGTGGGTGCTTGCGTTTGTGTACTTTGGGAGGAGGGGTTACAGACACACTGGGAGAGGACACAGGGGATGTGTGCATGGAAGTGGGGGTGGTGATTGCCAGTGAGGGGTGTGTAGTGATGGGCGTGCTGGTGATGGAGGTAGTGGATGAGGATGTCGTGCATGCAGGTCTGAGTGGAGATGCTACTGGGAGGGAGGTGGATGACGAAGAGGAGAGGGACACAGTGGAGGCAGTGGATGTTGGTGTGTCTGTATGGGGATGGTGCTTGTGTGAGTGTCTGTGAGATGAAGTGTGGTGCTTGTGTTTGCCTGAGCCACATTTGTGTGGTGATTTGGGTGAATGCTGGTCTGAAGGTGTTCTTGGTATAGGTTGAGGGGATTGGAACTGGGTAGAGGAAGTTGGAGGGGGGAGGTTAGAGACAGGGACAATGGTGCATGGGGCGAAGGAGATGCCCACCCTCCTGGGTGAGTGGGCACAGGAAACACACTGAAGGGCTGCTGGGAGGGCGGTACTGGTAGGGGGGGTGGTGGCTGTACCTGTTGTTGGGGTGGGCACAGAGATGTCTGCCACCGCCAGGGAGCTTCCATCAGAGGAGGAGTCACTGTCTGTGGTGTCCCCTCCTGTCCCTGTCGTGGTGCTCCCCTCGCCCTCCGTCCCACTGGTGCTCTCACCATCGGTGGATTCGGCCTCCAGGCCCATGTGGGTTGCAGCTCCCTCCATCACCAGTGACTCTGCTCCTCCGCCAGTTGATGCTAATGCACACAAGGACAGGGTGACAAAACAAAAAGGGGGGGAGAGACAGAGAATACACTTGGTCAATGCCAGCAACAACACTACTGTTGGCGTACACAGCTCACAGGGAGCAGCCCTATGCACTAGGCCATGTACTATCAGTTACTAAGATAGTCACCAGACCATGGGGTACAATGCCTAATGCCATTAGCTGCACATCTGAAACCCACAGGACCCTGCCCAGTAATAGATGAACACTAACACGATTAGGGGTGCAGTGCTTCAGAGCCTGCCCAACAAGGGACCTATCCTGCTATGTTCACCCTGGCCTAGGGGCACCCACAGCCCACATCCCCCACCCAGGTCAACCTTAAAGCGTGCAAAGTCATGGTTTTGAATCTGTACTCACCCCTTTGTGGCTGCTGTGATGCCTTCAAGCGCCCATCCAACTCCAGATAGGCCACCGCCAGGATGCGGATCATCAGGGGGGTCATGGTATGACGGGCACCCCTTCCTCTTTGTGGGGCCAGCGCCAGGAGGTCCTCCGACGTCTTCCTTGCCCAGTGGCACAGGTCCTCACACTGTTTGCGGCAGTGGGTGCTCTGCCTGTCAAAGACCCCCAGGGTCCACACCTCCTTGGTGATGGCACGCCAAATACCCTTTTTCTGATGGGCGCTGACTTGCATGGAAAAAGGCAGCAGAAAAGGGCATTAGTTAACCGTCCAGACCGTCACACTCATGGTCCACCAGATCCCTCCCATCCCCTGACGCACACAGCCCCCCATACATGTGGCTTACACACACAGCAATCCATACATTCATGGCCCACACATTATGCTCACAGTGTACTCACCTGCTTGTCTGGAGGACCGTAGAGTAACGTGTACTGGGGTAGGACCCCATCCACCAGTTTCTCCAACTCCTCCACAGTGAAGACAGGTGTCCTTTCCCCAGACACATGAGCCATTGTCGCTTCCAGACACAGGTCACAATAGCACTTGCAGTGTAGGTCCTCTACTGTTGAAGGTTAGGTAGCAAGTGAGTGAACAGATAGAAAATGGTGGTCACGTCCACAGTGGTGCGTACCGTCACGGCCGGCGTACATCGCCATTGGCTCATGGAACCCATAGGGCCCAATGATAACCAATGCAAAGTTGCGCGGCGGTCGTAGACTGCCTACCGCAACGGCGCACAACACCAGCAGAATTATCTCATTTCCACTTGTCCCTCCTCACAGGTCAGGCAGCCACCATTTCAGGGGGGCAAAGGCCATGGCACCTAACTGCGTCACAGCAGACATTGGCACAGCAACTGACTCTCAGATTCACATACAGGTTATGTAAAGTAAAGATGCATCATTATTTTAATTGATGTGTGAATAAGACCCTCTGCTCACCGTTTTCCTCCATAGGCTTCTGCCGATGAGGATGAATGTGAGATGGCGATATCCTCCGGTGTACAGACCTCTGGTGGACCTTGCGACAATGGAGGACAGACACATTATCCTAACCTACAGACTTGATTGGGCCACAATCCAAGAACTGTGTGCCCAATTGGAGCCAGACCTGATGTCAGCTATACGCCAGCCCACAGGTATCCCCCTCTAGTGCAGGTCCTGTCAGTGCTCCATTTCCTGGCAAGTGGTTCCTTCCAAACAACAGTGGCCATGGCATCAGGGATGTCTCAGCCAATGTTCTCAAACGTGTTGACCAGAGTGTTGTCAGCCCTGCTGAAACACATGCGCAGCTACATTGTATTCCCCCAGGTGGAGGATTTGGCCACAGTGAAAGCTGACTTTTATGTCCTGGGACATATCCCCAACATCATTGGTGCCATAGATGGTACACATGTAGCATTTGTCCCACCCTGGAGAAATGAACAAGAGTTCAGTAATAGAAAATATCACTCTATGAATGTGCAGATGGTGTGTTTGGCGGACAAGTACATCTCCCATATGAATGCCAAGTTTCCTGGCTCTGTGCATGACGCCTTTATCTTGAGGAATAGCAGCATCCCATATGTGATGGGCCATCTCCAGAGGCACCGGGTGTGGCTAATAGGTGAGCCCAAGGTCACCACCCAGTATAAGATTGTGTCTGGGTATGTGGTTGTCCATAAGAGTTAGAGTGTGTCTAACAGGTACCCCTCGATATTTGCAGGTGACTCTGGTAACCCCAACCTCTCATGGCTACTGACCCCAGTGAGAAATGCCAGTACAAGGGCAGAGGAACATTACAATGAGGCACATGGGCGAACGAGGAGGATCATTGAAAGGACCTTTTGCCCCCTGAAGGGCAGGTTCCGGTGCCTCCATCTGACAGGTGGATCCCTGTACTACTCACCCAAGAAGGTGTGCCAGATCATCGTTGCATGTTACACAACCTGGCCTTGAGATGCCGGGTGTCTTTTCTGCAGGAGGATGAGCCTGGAGATGGCCTTGTGGCAGCGGTGGAGCCTGTGGACAGTGAGGAAGAGGAGGCAGAGGAAGAAGATGTGGACAACAGAAGTAATATAATACAGCAGTACTTCCAGTGACACACAGGTAAGACACTGTAACTTCACTTAACATTTCAGTTTTCTGTTGGACATTGTACATGGCAGCCTGATTTCCCTATGTCTATGGCCCCTTTGGCACCTCTATTTTCAGATCTCTGTGGCCCACTCTGACTCCTGGTATGTTTACTGCGGCCCACTAAAGGTCATACCAATGTATATATAACTTTATATATGACTTGCAATGTTTTTTAGAATGTTGTACTAATACATGATTCAATCATTTGACAGACTCAAGATTAGTATTTGTTCCAAGAGTGTTTATTTAAGTGTTCATACATAGAGGGGGGTGTGCAATGGGCTGGGTTGATGGTGGAGGAATGTCCAGTTAGAGTCCAGTCTCTTTGTATCACAGGTGCATTGTCCAATGGGGCATAGGAAGGGGAGTAATGGCAGTTCAAGGGGGACAGTGTGACAGAGTGGGATAGAAGGGTGACAATCTGGAGAGTCTTAATTCCTGGTGGGGGGTCTTTGCAATGTTCTCTGGCTTCTGCCTGGATCGCAGTGACCGTTTACGGGGGGGGTTCTCCTTCTGCAGGGGGTGGTATGGTGGTGGCCTGTTGTTCCTGTGGCGGGGCCTCCTGTCCACCAGCGCCAGCGGAGGTGGAGGGCTGTTCTTCGGTGTGTCTAGTGTCAGGGGCCCGTTGGTGTGCCGCTGCCTCCCTCATGGTCTTGCCCATGTCTGCCAGCACCCCTGCAGTGGTGACCAGGATGGTGTAGATGTTTTTGAGGACCTCCCTGATCCCCTGGTACTGTCCCTCCTGCAGCCGCTGGGCCTCCTGCAACTTGTACAGTATCTGGCCCATGGTCTCCTGGGGATGGTGATATGCTCCCAGGATGTTGAAGAGTGCCTCCTGGAGAGTGGGTTCCCTGGGCCTGTCCTCCTCCTGTCACACAGCAGTCCTCCCAGTTTCCCTGTTGTCCTGTGCCTCTGTCCCTTAAACCGTGTGCCCACTGCCACTGACCCCAGGTCCCTGATCATCCTGTGTTTGTGGGGTTGCCTGCGGTCCCTGTAGTGGTGGACACACTGGTGATTGACGAGGCCTGGGGACAATGGCATGGGCCTGCTGGGTGGGTGCTGTGCTGGTGTTTCATTAGGGGGGAGGCTCTGTGGTAGGTTGCGACTGTGCCTGGGTGCAGAGCTGCTGGCATCACTGTGGGCCTCCTCTGGGGGGGACTGGATGTTGGTGGCAACTCCTCTCCGGTGACATTGAGTACGGGTCCTGTGGGGATGAAAATGCAGTGTCATTGTATCTGTGTGTGCCATGTTGTGCATGGGTTTGTTTCCCTGTATGGTTGGGATAGTCCTGGCAGTTTAGGTTTGTGTGCGTGGTGATTTTGTAGGTTAGGTGATACTCTCTAATGGGCATGCTGTGGCGATGGGTGTCCATGCAGGTCTGTGACGGGGGTCCATGGATTGGTGTTACATGCAGGGCTTGGTTTTGGGATGTGTGGGTTGTGATGGTGGGGGTATATGTGAGGTGGTGGCGTGATGGGGGTGAGAGTAGGGGTAGGAGTTTGTGATGGCATGCAGGTGGGGTGGGATATATAGTAGTAAAGATTTGACTTACCAGATTCCAGTCCTCCTGCTTCTCCTGCGAGGCCCTCAGGATGCATTATTGCCAAGACTTGCTCCTCCCATGTTGTTAGTTGTGGGGGAGGAGGTGGAGGTCCACCACCAGTCCTCTGTATGGCTACCTGGTGTCTTGCAACCACGGAACACACCTTCCCTCGTAGGTCATTCCACCTCTTCCTGATGTCATCCCTTGTTCTTGGGTGCTGTCCCACGGCGGTGACCCTGTCCACGATCCTCTGTCATAGCTCCATCTTCCTAGCAATGGACGTCTGCTGCACCTGTGATCTGAATAGCTGTGGCTCTACCCGGATGATTTCCTCCACCATGACCCTTAGCTCCTCCTCTGAAAACCTGGGGTGTCTTTGGGGTGCCATGGATGTGGTGTGAGTGATATGTGTGAGGATGTGTGGATTGATGTGTGGGGTGATGTGTTGTGGTGTGTGCTGTGAGGTGCGTGGATGGTGTATGGGTGATGGTGTTCTGTGGCTCAGATTGATTGGGTGCTCCTGGCTTGTGTCTCTCTCTGTTGGCAGTCTTTTTTTTTGTGGACAGGGTTGTGGGTAATGTGGGTGTGTGGGTATGGTGTGTGTATGTGTGTCAGGTGTTTGTAGTTTGAATTGTCCAATGTGGTGTAGTTTTGTTCGTGTGTGTGTATTTTGAACGTGTCGGTGTGTACCGCCAATGGTTTACTGCGGCTAAAAGACCGCCGCAGTGATTTGTGGGTCCTGATACTATGGGCGTATTCTTGTTGGCGTCACGGTGTGGGGTTTGGTACCGCCAATTTATCACTCACCTTTGGTCTGGCGGACTTGTGTGGGTGTCTGTATAGTGGCGGATTTCTCAGTGTGGGTCATAATACCTGTAGCGGAATACCGCTGCGGTCACAGTATCTTGGCAGCCGTCAGCACGGCGGCATTTACCGCCTCGGTTGTAATGAGGGCCTTAGTGTCCTGTTTCTGGGATACGAATTGTCAGATGAAGGCAGGAGCCTGGTGCCCCAATTTCTAGAAAAATGCATGAACTACAACATCCAAATACAATAAAAAAGCTCCAATCTGTGTTGGGCTTTTTAAACTTTGGCAGAACAGACATTCCAAATTATGCACAACGCATTAAACCATTGTACGACTTAATACATCTAGATTTTACTAGCAAATTTTGGACAATGGAACATACACGCATTCTAAAAGCTTTGCAAAAAGACATGCTTGAAGCAAAACGTTTGATACAAGGGACAATAAAAAAACATTTGGTCATCAGAGTAACTGCTGGTGCCATTGGTTTCACCCATATGACAATGAGGGTGAGACCATCCCCATTGCATTTAAATCACACTTATACTTCACAGCTGAACAACACTACCCCCACTGAGAAAATACTCACTGCTGTTCAGATGGTGGTCGTTAAAGAGAGACCTCTTGCCCAGGGGAAGCGCATTATTGTTGTATCCCCGATTCCAGCCCTTGAGGCTGTTACTAAAGTGAGGATTCCAAACGCTAAAGCACTACATCCACAATGGATCCAATGGGCAACGTCTCTGACAGCCACTGATGTTGATTATGTTTTTGACTCCAAATTACAAACCCATGAAGTCTTACAATATGAACTTGAGTATCCAGTTCTAGGAAATACATTGCCTATTGAACAATATCATAGAATTTTGTACACTGATGTTTCAGCCCAACCAGCAATAGGAGCCAAACATCAATACTCTGCTGCTTGTGCAGTCGTGAGTGGTTACATGAAGAATGGCAAGTTCCATCCACAAAATACTTACACGCAGACTCTAGGAGATTGCACTGCACAACTTGCAGAGCTCAAGGCTCGGTGATGGCACTGGAACATACAGATCCTGAACATATGACGCTGATTGTCTATGATTCATATCATTGTGTCTAGTCCTTCAATGAATATCTGCATTATTGGTGCCAAAATGGGATCAGAGATTCAAAAGGTAACACCATTAAACACAGACTACTGTGGGGGAAAGTAGTGGAGCTGAAAGAAACGCTACCTAATGTCGATGTTGTGCCTACACTAGGACATCAGCGTGTTGGAATACACATTGAAGCAACACTCTGGCTGATGAAGCAGCCAAATCAGCAGTAGCCCTGGCTTCTGTTGCTGCAGTAACACGTTCTAAGCTAAAAGTAGATGATGAAACTCTGGTAACTGTGAAAGCTTCGGCTGACGGCACGCCCCTACCTAAAGCATATCCTGCTAAGTATTCCTACCAGATGGCAGGAGTGTTTGATGCACAAGTAACAATACCAGGTGTGGGAGTTTGAGTGATTCCCAATGAAGACTTAAGACCTGAATTAATAAAAGCAGTGCATGAGGAAGTTGCTTCTGCTAATGCTGGTGTGGCGGGTACAATTTCAATATTAAAATCACGCTACTGGAGGCCAGGTCTTGACAAACAGACCAAGCAATATGTCCTTTGTTGTGATATCTGCCAGCAAATAAAAGGGCCCAGCTTTACAATGTGTGTACCTTGACCATTGTGGTCCCCTGACACCAGGTAGTGCATACAAATACAACCTAGTCATTGTTGACTTATGCTCCTGATTTCTGTGGGTTTGGTCACAACTCTTGGCTGACGCTCGAACTGTTATTCAAGATTTGCAAGTCTTTATCTGCACTTATGCTGTTGTGGCTTTCCTCTCGGACCAGGGCCCTGCTTTTGCTTCAAGGGCTTACAGGGACACCATTGCTTCATTAGGGGTCGAACTGCATTACTCCTCTCCATTTCATCCCAAGGAAATAGTGTTGTGAAGTGACAAAACCAAGATTTAAAGCAATCCTTAACAGATAGAGTGTTAGGCATGGGCTGTAGTTGGCTTACACATCTATATGGAGTTCAAAAAGCACTTAACAATCTGCCTAGAATGTCCCGGGGGGGCATGCATCATACAAATGCCTCTTTGGAACTCGAATGTATGTTCCAAATCTTGAAGGTACTGGCGTGGAGGCAGCAGATACACCTTTTGACATAGATGAACGTTTCACTGTCTTGCAGGACTTACAACAGGTCCGTGATGACAACGCATCTGACAATGTTTCCTTCTCTGGAATTAGGGATGTACCAGTAACATCTACTGGCTGGATTCCTAAACTTGGGAATCTAGTACGTGAACAGATCGCTGTGAAAAAGGAATTTGGGGCAGGATGTATAAAGCTTTTTTGCATTCGCAAACGGTGCGAATTGCAAAATTCGGCTGTTTGCGAACGCAAAATTGCCTTCCACGATGTATGGAAGGCATTCGCTGTGCAATTTTAAGGATTTGCTATTTTAGCGATTCCTTAAAATTGCGACCCCATTTAGAGAATCGCAAATTGCGATTCTCTAAATTGGAAATCGCAAATAGAGAATTCCTGTTTGCGATTTCCAAAGCACGTGTATCAAGCATTTCCTAAATGCGAGTTGGGCATTTAGGAAATGCAAGTACCACAAACTAAAGTTTGGTGGCAACCATGTGCAAATTTTAGAAATGCATTGTAAATGCATTTTTAAAATTTACAAGTAGTGCACACATGCCCCTAAGGAATGTGTGTGCTTCACATGTCAGTAAAAATATTTTTGGGGTGCAGCAGAGGGGGCCTTAGGCCCCCAGCACTGTGGGATTTGCATTTCCTAAATTGCGAATTCCTAACTGGAATTTCTGAAATGCAAAAACTTTCGCAACAGGCCCGTAGGTGCGAATGGGGTCAGATTCTCTATTTGTGATTCGGTAATAGCATTTGCGAATTTTAAGAAATTGCTTTTACTGAATCACAAAATTCAGTCATACCATTTTGCATTTCTTAAATAGCGATTTCTTAAAATCTGCTATTTAAGAAATGCAGTTTGTTTTTTTGATACATCTGGCCCTTGGTCCTTCTTATCGTGCACCGGTTCCAGTCCTGGGAATACACAGTACCAGAACTGCTATTCTGCCACCATTGCCTGGCTCTAATGAAATCACTTCGTCTCCATCGACAATGTCAAGTTACGCCATGTGGCCGATCCTGCACAGCAGACCTAGAGGACTCCTGAGTAGTGCCTGAATCCCTCCCACTACAGACCAGGATGTTCCGCTACAATTCTTCAACAGAACGTTGACACCTCGGGGAGTTTGGGGAGGGTGGAAAATGAGCTTTCATTGCTTTCACTTACAACTACTTCTACAATCAGTAATGAAAATAGAGAGCAATTCCTGACAAATTCTACACAAAGGGATGTTGTGATTTACTATGGACCACCAAGGGAGTCTTCAGCAAGTTCTCCTCTTCAAAACACAGTCCCAGTTTTTGCATGAACAGATTCTAGTTATTTGATCGATGTTAACGACACTTTCAATTACTCATCTGCCTCTATTGCAACAGAATTGTCAAGAGCACGTCAGCTGATACATTGCCTTAAAATTAATTATTTCATTTGTCCATGGATTTATCTATGGCTCTTTTTGACTGTACTTGCCTTCCTCCTATGGATTGGGGTTGTCTTTGCTTTCTTTCTGCTTATGCATGGTCATTTTCTTCCTGAACGCTGTACAGTTGAACCAGTGGATGAGGTCCTAAATCACATTTTTCATCACACAAATACCACAGAGATTTGTCCTTAGTGAACATCACAGCCATACCAATTCCTGATGGGATTGTTTGTGACAAGGTATTATTTGATATACAAGGGCCTACTGAGGTCATTCAAATACTATATGTATTGAAACTTTCTATTACTGATGTAATTACACCCGGAGTGGTTTCTGATGATTGGGATGTGAAAACCATTGATGCTATGATGTCTGATCTAAAGTATTACATGGTATTTGAAAATGAAGATGTGTACCAGTTTAAAGGAAATTATGGTGATATGTTCTGTTATAATTATTATGGACATTATTCTATTCACAGAGCAAGTACTCCAACTACTTGCAACTATTTTTAAATATACACAATGGGAACACTGCCCGACTCCACCAGTAGGCAGTTCTAAAACATATACAAAAAACTTTGCATATTTTTTTAGGCACAATGTTAAGAATGCTACGTCATATTGTTTTGAATTGCCAGAAATGGAAAGTCAGCATGTTTTATTGACAGAGACAAAACTGATTTATTCTGACTCTTTTGTTTCCCAGTTGTCTATAGAAGGCTATGATTACTGGTTGAAATTGATTAACTTGAAAAGAGTGTGGGGAACAAACAATTGGCAAATAAGAGGAAAAGAAGCTTTATTTAGAGCATGCATGATTCCTGTCCAAATGTTATTTCTAAAAGAAACAGTGCAAAAAAAAAGTTGTTTAGGCTTAGCAAACATTAAGGAATTGAATGTGCCCAGTATTTCCACCCCTGCTAAATTTTACAAATCGCAATAGTATGTAAATGCGTCCGAAGATCTGCTCAATGAAGGGGTCCAGAATGGTACATTTAACACATCTTTTTCACATCCTGGTGGGTGGTTATTGTGGACTGTAGACACCAATGGGTGCCATACGCGTTTTAACTCTTCGGGGGTTTTAGAATGAATAGACCGGACCCTCGCTATATGTGCTTAGAACACTTGGGTATAGTGACAACAAATGGTGTAGGGACACTGTGCCAGCAGTAGTTGAAGGGTTCCTCGCTGGATGCTGTCAAAGAACATCTTAGTCTCCTGTCCAATAACACAGATTTACAGAATTTCCTGTTAGGCCCCAGAGGACAATGCAGAAAATGCTTCATATATGCTGCATATAATGAAATATGGAAGCTTGCCCGGCTGCCCGGTTAAGGCAAATAGACCAGGAAAATTTACAGAAAGCATTAGCTGTTGTAGATAATGAGATTAACACCTTGTCCGACTACATTTACACCTTAAATGACATTGTATCCTCTACAATAGATATAGTACAGAGTGATGTATCATTTTTGCAACATGGACAAAGTCAGCTAAGATCCATTATGCAGTTGGATTGGATACTACAAACATTGAAAGCAGGTCGCGTTCCCTGGCAACACATGAGCGCAAGGGAGATTGTTTCCACATTTAATTTAACGAGACAACAACAAATAATGGCTAAGAAAGAATCAACATATGTCATGTTGAATATTGAAAAGTTAGAAAAGTTGCCTTTTACTGTGGCTGAAATACCATCTGCTGAATGGCTAATACATGGGGTTATAAATCTGCCCATTTCAACACTTAAATGTATATCCTGTTTGAAACATATTCCAGTGGGCAGATATGAAAGGCTGGGAGATAGTTACATACACAAGGTGTGGGAGCTTCCTTTCTCGTACAAATGTTTCAATAACATGAAAGAGGTCTTTCTTAGTGGTAGTGAATGCGAGACCTCTGTGAGTCATTTGATGCTTTATAAACAGCTGTCCTTGCATGGGACATGTAATGCCTCCACGGCAAATTTGGATTGTTATCTGAGGGAAGTCCCAGTCCCCTTGATTAGACCTGCGTTCCAGGTTCTCTCCAATAGCAGCTATGTGCTCCTTAACAGTGAGAGCTGTTGTGGAATGCGAGCCAGAATAGCTTATGTTGTTTCAGTCTCACAAATTGTTACATGCTGGGGGAATGTCATTTTCCCCCCTACGCAGTTTCAAGGAGTAGCAGACGTTTGGCCTCATATTCCTACTTTGGACGTGAATTTTGACAAGTTGAGCAGGCTAAAGGCTTTATTGTTTCAAAAACATTTGACGCTTACATCTGCACACGAGACCTATGCGCTTCAGGATGCGAGGTCATTGGCGGAGATTCAGTCCCTTTTTAACTACAGACTTTCTAAAACACTTTGGTGAACCCGTGGGATGAATATTTAATGTGTCCAGTACTACTGGAATCGCCCACCTTTTTAAGACTGTTGGTTCTGGTTTTGTGCACACCTTTTCCTCTATATTCGGTTTAATACCATCTGCCATACATTCAGTATTTTTGAGTATTTTCGGGGGATTTCCGATTACTTTGGCTATAATAGGTGGCATTTTGCTGTTGCTACTTTTTATGCACAATGGCTGTCCTGTCATAGCAATGAGTACTGAAAGGACAACTGTGTCGTGAACGCATGGTGCAGTATTTCGGAGCACCACTCCTTGAGCAACTGGAGTGTGACTGGTCTTTATCATTCCGACCGGTTTTGGATTGTATGCAGCCCGTGTTTCGACACCCCTGGTGCCTCTTTGAATGTGCATTGAAAGTCTGTCTTTTTACGAAGTGCTTACTTTCATTGGACGCTGATCTATTAATGTTCTCGATGAGGGCTTATTATCAGACATGCACGTTGAGAGTGCGTCTGCTACGGGAAGCCGTTTATGAGTTGCCTTTTATGGATTCCGTGATTCTTAACTCTGTGGAGAGCATGACACAGAATGCTGCTGCCTCGGCTGGAGCTCAGGCTTTGGAACATGAGTGCTCTGTGGCTTTCCTTGGATATGATCTGGATGTTTTACCACCTGCCAAAGTAGAACGTCTCCTGGCTTCAATTGTCCCGGATGTAATTGGCGATTTCCAAAGATTGTCCTTTTCCTACCTATGTGTCTCTTAACATGTCACTATTGGCATATATGTTTTTTAATATAAGAGTTTTATTAGATTTCTTTTACCTTGAGCTTTTAAACCACATTTGACTGGCAAGGGGAGGGTGCTGTATAGCTATTTTAGCCATGTTTTAGACACCTCGTATTAGCTTACTAGGCCTGCTGATGTGCACGTTACTCCAGCTACATTTTATTCAGCATTGCTTTATTTTTCTAGCAATAGCCACATTTGTGGTGCTGATTTATTTTCTGTATCTCATTGTTCTTTCGCCTAGGAAAAATTACATTCTTAGTAGGAAATTTATTTCGCTTTGTGCTTTCTCCAGGGCTACAGTCAGATACGGTTGCCAACCAATGTGGTATGCTGTGTCTCCAACATTAACAGAAAACACACACTCATATGTGGGGACTATTTCTTAGAATGTCAGCTGTTTTATTATAAAACACCCCTTTGTCCTAGACACGTTAGAGGGAGATTCCCGCCAGATGACCATGACTGCATGCTGATTGCTGACTGCTTCGCTGCAGCTACTTGCTTAGACGTCCGGACCCCTAAGCCATATGGGGACGGTGTCTAACTAGACCACAGGCTTCTTCCTTCAGGTATGAGGGATGATGTACCCCCAGGGGGTAAACCCAAAGTGCACATTACGCTTATTAAGCTGTGCTCAAACCTAGTGTAGGTAGGGAAAATATATATATATCCCTCCTAGTGACAGTGTGGTAGGATTATTATTGTTAGTCACCTGCTTGCTTTAAATCCTTATTGAGCTATATTCTGCCTCTGTTGTCTTTGCCTGCATGAGACTTTTTGGTAACTGAGAGAAAGGGATGGGATCTGATCGACCACGATTCCCCTGAGGAGTCTTTTTTGTCATGCACCCAGTTACTACAATCATCTCGGCCAGAGATGAGGAGCTGTTAGTTAGCCGAGGACCCAGATTAGGCCGACAGGCGTCATATGGTGTGGAATCATACTTAGTAGCCACAATCCATGTGATCTTGTCTCCCAAATCCAGGAGCCTCATTAACATAATGAGAACCTACGCGACAACCTCTGTCTGCCACCTCACATGGGAACTAGACCCACCTGGGGGAACCACGTCTCTGGATACTGGATGCAGCACAGGGAAATGACTGCACCACAATTCCAGACAGGCTCTGTACTACCATTAGTAAGACCAGAACTGTGTACCAAACTTAAGATTACCATGTCCTGCAATTCCCTAGTGAACGCTACTCACCTGAGAGGAGGACACCTCTTACAGTGTGTGGGAGTAAGAATGCCAAGGCCAGGGGGTAAATGTAGTGTTACCCCCCCCCCCCAGACAATACAGAGTATCCCCTACCCACCCATTTAACTATTCTCACCTTACAGGAGGACAACTCCACTGTATTGTGTGGGATACAGGGAGTGAAATGGATAGTACTCATAGGAGGTCCCTTACTCACTGTCCAAGCAACAGTACGCTGAACACCTGCCAAAATACCTTTACCTGGGAACACACACATGACGTGCACACACCTGGGACAGTCAAATTTAAAAACTACATGTGGTACAGGGAGTCACATGACTGCTGAGGCCAGGAGGCTCTGTCTACCCATCCAATTACCCAACCCACTCTGCATATGGTCAAGTATACCTGTTCGTATACTTGCTATGAAAGTCCACTCACCTCAGACGACAGACAATGTGAACTGTGAGTTGTGATAAGAGTAGCGTCTGAATAAATTCAAGGAGGGCAAGGCAATGCGAGTCCAAACACCGGGCCACTGTCCATATAACATTGTGCCACAGTCCCTAAACCCCCTAATGAATGTGACACACCTGGGAGAGACAAGGATGCAGATCATGGTTGTTAGACCTGGCATCCTTGGCGTGGCTCACCTGTCTTTTTTGCCTCTGCTTTCCAGGTTTTGACTGTGTGTTGGACTCTGTTTTTGGTACTCTGGGCACTTTACCACTGCTGGCCACTCCTAAAGTGCAAGTGTTCCTGTGTAAAGTGTATATATATAATTGGCTTTTCCATGATTGGCATATTTGATTTACTAGTAGAAAGTCCCTAGTAAAGTGCACTAGAGGTGCCTAGGGCCTGTAAATCAAATGCTACTAGTGGGCCTGCAGCAATGGTTGTGACACTCACATTAGTAGCCCTGTAAACATGGCTCAGACCTACCACTACAGTGTCTGTGTGTGAAGTTTTAAACTGCCAATTCGACTTGGTAAGTGTACCCACTTGCAAGACCTAAACCTTTCCATTTTTATACATGTAAAGCACCCCTAAGGTAGGCCCTAGGTAGCCCCATGGGCAGGGTGCAGTGTATATTAAAGGTGGGACATGTATTGATATGTTTAACATGTCCTAACAGTGAAATACTGACAAATTTGTTTTTCACTGTTGCAAGGACTATCTCTCTCATATGTTAAACCAGAGACTGTCTTTAAATATCCTTAAAGTGTAGTTTCCCTTTGAGAGCAGATAGTGATGTGGAGTTTGGGGTCTCTGAACAGTTTTGCTTGGACTCCTTGAGGGCAGGGGTGAACCAATTGGCTTTTGTTGATGTACATCTGTTGGAGGGTTTGTTGATGGGGGCTAAGGTGTTGGCGCAGTCTGAGGTCCAGTTGATGAGGTCTCAGGCAGCTGTGTTAGTGTAGAGCACATCTGGGGGGTGAGTTGTTGAGACTGGTGAGTAGCTGGTCCTTGGTGATCTTGTTCCAGCTCCTGCGGGGGGTGTGGTAGGTGACCGAGGTGTCGGTCAGGGGTTTTGCTGTAGGTAAAGTGGATACAGTGGTGGTGAGTCCATTGGAGTTCGGTGATGTGGCTAATGGAGATGTGGTTGCTGGTGGTGAAGATGGGGTAAAGTGTCTGTTGGGCGGAATGGGTGGGGGAGGTGATGAGTTGCTTGAGTCCAAGGTTGGTGAGGATTTCGAGCAGCGTCGTGGAGTTGTTGTCATTGGGGTTCTCCAGGTGGAAGTTTAGGTCCCTGAGGAGGATGTAGTCCTTGGAAGCAAGTGCGTGGGTGGTGGTGAGGTCAGCGATGGTGTCACAGAATGAGGGGCGGGGCTCGGCGGCCTGTATATGAGGGTGCCCGCAGAGTGTTGTTAGGGTTGGTTCCAATCTGGAAGTGGAGGAGTTACATGTTGGTTGTAGAGTCTTCGGTGCTGGTGGAGAGGCATAAGGACTCTTTCGGACGATGACGATGCCTCCTCCGGGGCGGTTCATGTGGTCTTTGTGGATGATCTTGTAGCTGTCCGGGATGGCGATGGCGATGTCTGGAGCCGAGGAGGGGTTAAGTCAGGTCTCTGTGAGGACAGTGACATCCGGGGATGCAGGATAGCCCAACAAAGCACAGTCGCAGGCAGGGGCAGCATTTGTCCTCAGCTCTTCTCCTTGGCAAAGGTTCCTCTTGGTTCCTGAAGTGATCTGAAAGTCTGGGGTTTTGGGTCCACTACTTGAACCCCTTTCTGCCTTTGAGGTAGGCAAACCTTCAAAGGAAAGTCTCTGTTGTTCACAAGATCCTGCCTTGCCAAGGCCAGGCCCCAGAAAAACACCAGGGGGTTGGAGACTTCATTGTGTGAGAGCAGCCACAGCCCATTCAGGTGTAAGTGACCACTCCTCCCTCCATTCTAGCTCAGATGGCTCATCAGGATATGCAGGCTACACTCCAGCTCCCTTTGTGTCACTGTCTAGAGGAGATTCACAAACAGCCCCACTGTCACTCTGACCCAGATAGGAAATCCACAACAAGGCAGAGTCACGGAATGGTTAAAGCAAGAAAATGCCTACTTTCTAAAAGTGGAATTTTCAAACTAACAATCTAAACTCCAACTTCACTAACAGATGTATTTTTAAATTGTGAGTTTAGAAACCCCAAACTTCATATTTCTATGGGTTCTCAAAGAGAAACTGCACTTTAAGGATATTTAAAGGCAGCCCCCAACCAATGGCTAATCCCCCATTAACCAATGAGGGAGATACCCTTGCAACAGAGAAAACCAAATTTGTCAGTATTTCACTGTTAGGACATGTAAAACACATCAGTACATCTCCCAGCCTTTAACATACACTGCACCCTGTCCATGGGGCTACCTGGCGCCTACCTAAGGAGTGCCTCATATGTATAAAAGGGGAATGTTTAGGCCTAGCAAGTGGGTACACTTGCCAAGTCAAAGTGGCAGTTTAAAACTGTACACACAGACACTGCAGTGGCAGTTCTGAGCCATGTTTACAGAGCTACTAATGTGGGAGACATAACCAGTGCTGCATGCCCACTAGTAGCATTTGGGCAACTCTAGTGTACTTTACTAGGGACTTACTAGTAAATCAAATGTGCCAATCATGGAACAGCCAATTACACATACATTTTACACAGGAACACTTGCACTTTAGCACTGGTAAGCAGGTGTAAAGTGCCCAGAGTATCACAAAAAGTGCAATAACAGAGTCCAGCACACAGTCAAAACATTGGAAGCAGAGGAAAAATAAACAAGGGAGACCACACCAAGTGTGTCAGGTGTAACAGATGTTGTCTCCAGTTTGACCCTTATCACATACCAAAACCAGGCCTGCCAAGTTAACATACGCCATGGCACAGACAGAGGGCAGGACAACAGAGCCTAAGTCCAGGCCCTTCCCTTAACAATGAGCAAGCATCTGGTGGAATGTCACAAACCTTTTTCAGTGTTGTAGCTCAGGCATACTGGCCTGCAATGAGGAAACACATTGACAGCCACTAACAGGTCATACAATGTCAACAAAATGTGAAGGTAGAAGGAATGGATTGCACAGAATGGCATGTTACAAGGCCACATGATGACACACATGAGATCACTGGACCAACACACCACAGCAAACATGTCTATTGTGTAGCTCAGATCCCTGCCCTCCCACTGCCCAGACATCCTCGGCATATCCCTGGATCAATCCATGTCCACTTCACATGCCAGGCCAGCAACAGCCACCTGCCAATGACATAATCCTGAAATGCCCACATGAGGATTGTAGGAAAGTGGCCTCTTTCTAGCATGGTAACCCCCAAGTTTGGCCTGTTTGTCAGTATGTTTAACTGTGTCTACAGGGATCCTGCTAATCAGGACCCAAGTAGTTATGCTCTCTCCCTTAAATTATAGGTATAGGATACTGGTAATCCAGTATTCCACCCACAATTGGCATACTAGTGCCCCCTTATAAGTCCTTAGTATATGATACCTAGGTACCGGGGCATTGGGGTTCCAGGGATCCCTATGGGCTGCATCATTCCTTTTGCCACCCATTGGGAGCCCATGCACCCTTTCACTGCCATTTACCCTGCACCAGGTCACTTATAACTCACCCTTATAGCAGGCCCTTCAGCCCTGAGGGCAGGGTGTAGAGTACCTGTGTGTGAGGGCACCCCTACACTAGCAGAGGTACCCCGGCGACCTCCAGGACCATTTTCCCAGACTTCATGAGTGCAGGGATGCTATTTTGCAATTTTACACATGTGTTGAACATAGGTCACTACCTATGTTCAGCTACATAATGGTAACTCCGAACATAAGCATGTTTGGTATCAAACATGTTAGAATCATACCCCAGTGCTTTTTCAAGCATTGGTTGTATGATTCCATGCACTCTGGGGGCTCCTTAGAGGATCCCCAGTATTGCCATTCCAGCCTTCTGAAGTTTTCCAGGCAGCTCTAGCTGCTGCCACCACACAGACAGGTCTCTGCCCTCCTGTTGCTTGAGCAGCTCAAGCCCAGGAGGCAGAAGAAAGGATTTTCTTTGGGAGGGGGGTGTTACACCCTCTCCCTTTGGAAATAGGTGTTACAGGCTTGGCAGGGGTAGCCTCCCCAGGCCTCTGGAAATGCTTTGAAGGGCACAAATGGTGCGCTCCTTGCATAATCCAGTCTACACTGGTTCAGGGACCCCCAGTCCCTGCTCTGGCGTAAAACTGGACAAAGGAAAGGAGAGTGACCACTCCCCTGTCCATCACCAGCCCAGAGGTGGCACCCAGAGCTCCTCTAGAGGGTTCCTGGATTTTGCTATCTTGGATTCCAAGTTGGCAGGGCACTCTGAGAGCATCTGAGTGGCCAGTGTCAGCAGGTGACGTTGGAGCCCTCCCTTGATAGGTGCTTACCTGTTTGCTGACAAATCCTCTTTTCAGGGCTATTTAGGGTCTCTATCTTGGGTGGTTCTTCAGATTCGGATTGCAAGACTCCAGCAGAAATACTCTGCATCCTTTACTTCACCTTCTTACTGAAGAAACTGCATCTGGACCCTGCAACAAAGAAGCAAAGACGACTTCTGCAACATTGTATCTTCAGCTCCTGCCAGCAACTGCAACTGTTTCCCGGTCGTGCATACTCAGAGGACACCCTGTCTTCAGCCTGAAGCAGAAGAACAAAGGAATCTCCCTCGGAGGGAAGGAGTCACTCCCCTGCTTCAGCAGGCACCCCTCTGCAGCGATGACCGGAGGCTTGGGTCCCTCTTCTGACAAAGTGCGTGGATCCAGCATCATGGGTGGTGGACTGAAGTGGTCCTGACGGTCCTGATATCCTTCTATCCAACTTTGGAGGAGGTAAGAGCTTGCCTCCCCACGCAAGACAGTACCCCCGTGCACCGTGTTTTTTGCAGTTGCCATGGCTTGTTGGCATCCTTCCACAAAGTTCTTTGTGCACCGTGCAGCTCCGGCCCCCAGCACTCTCTCTTGCGATGCCCAGCTTCCTGCATGGTTCTACAGCGGCGTGGGACCCTTTGTCATAGTGCTGCGTGGGCCTCCTTTTGCACCTCCTTTGCCCCCATACTGTGGGACCCCTGTGTGTGCTGCCTGGTCTTCTGAGAGCTCTCTGAGTTGCTGAGAGCCCCATCTGACTCCCCCTCCTGGGTAGAGTCCACCAGGTCCCTCCTGGTCCTGGGCAGGGCCATTTTCTTCTAACCGCAAGCTTTGCGTGTGTCAAGGCTTGTTGGCGCAATCCAGCAACGCAAACCAGACTGCAATCATCCATCTGACGTGGGACATCATCTGCACCAACCAGGAACCCGCATCTGTCTTCTTGGGTGCAGTACTGACTGTTCTTCACCGGTGGTTCTTGTTTTGCACCTCCATCCGGGTTAGCAGGGGCTCCTGTTCTCCCTGGACTACTCAGTGCTTCTTGGATTTGGTTCCCTTCTTCCACAGGTCTTCATGTCCAGGAATCCATTGTTGGTGTCTTGCAGTCTCTTCTAGTTCTTGCAATATCTTCTTTCTTGTGTTGCTGTGTGTTCTAGGAAAGTTAATGTGGTTTACTCCTGCTTTCCTGGGCTCTGGGGTAGGTTCTATTACTTATCTTTGGTGTTTTCTAATACTCCCAGTGCTCCTCTACACACTACACGTACATAGGTGGGAAATCGACTTTCACATTCCCTTTTCTTAGTATATGTTTTGTGTTTCCCCTAGGCCCAATTCTAACTATTGTGATTTTCACTATTTGCACTGTTTATTAACTGTTTTCACAGCTATTTCTGCATACTAGTGTACATAATTTGTGTATTACTTACCTCCTAAGGGAGTATAGTCTCTATGGTATTTTTGGCATTTGTGTCACCAAAATAAAGTACCTTTATTTTTGTAACACTGAGGATTTTCTCTCATGTGTGTGAGTACTCTGTGACTTCAGTGGTATTGCATGAGCTTTGCAAGTCTCCTAGTTAGACCTTGGCTGCTCATCCACACTACCCCTAGAGAGCCTGGCTTCTATACACTGTCTACATTTTACTAATAAGGGATAACTGGACCTGGTATAAGGTGTAAGTACCTTGGATACCCACTACAAACCAGGACAGCCTCCTACAAGGATGGCATGGTGAAGGCACGTGGAAGAAAGGAGTAACATATAAGGAGTTTAGGCAGGTAAAGGCGCACATAAGACACAAACCCCATTTCAAACTTTAGTTGTTTCACTGGCAGTACAATGTGACTTTCTCCAAAGGAGATTATCCTTCTATGTACCTCGTCGAAGTGAACTTCCCCTGGCATAGTAGGGTTCCTCACTGTTGTCAACACCTTTATGGACCGTTTGGGTGTGCAGAGTCCCCTGTAAGGGAATGCGACATGTGTGCAACCATGAGTCCTAAGCTTTGCCTCACTTGCAGTAGACATAGCATACAAACACACATGACATATGTTAATTACCAACCAGCCAGGCCCTCTCTGGGTACAGTTGTGTCATCAGCTGTGGAATATCGCTGTTTCGCATGATGAAGGCATCATGGACTGAACCCGGGTAACGTGCACATACTTGGGAAATGTAGCGGTCTGCCAAACATACTACTTGGACATTGAAGGAATGGAAGTTCTTCCTGTTCCGATAGACCTGTTCATTGCCATGCACTGGAACCCAGCCTACATGGGTACCATCAATGGCTCTCACCTCATGTAGAATGTGTGCCAAAGCATAGAACTCAGCCATCACATGGGCAAAATCCTCATGTTGAGGAAACCGGATGTAGCTGTCAAGATGTTTCAAGATTGCTGAGAGGACATTTTTTAAGACCAGACTGAACATAGACTATGACATCCCAGCAGTTAAGGCCACTGTATTTTGGAAGGACCCTGTGGCCAGGAACAGCAACACTTACATGACTTGTGCAATGGGTGGTATGGTATTTGGATGACTGATGGCTGGCATCAGATCTGGCTCCAACTGACGACAAAAATCCAGAATTGTTTGCCTATCCAGGCAGTATATCTGGATTACATGTCTGTCCTCCATGGCCTGCAGATCTGCCAGTGAACTGTACACAGCAGGTTGTCTGATCCTTCTCCTCCCAGGGTAACTCTGTGGGACAAAGGAGAATATGGCCATCATTCATTGTGTCCCTTGCAATTTACATAATACATGCCATATATGAAAAGTGACAAGTCATGTGTCACGGAGGACATGAGAAACACCACACATCACCACTAACAATTACACATTAGTAGCCCATTACCCCCTTGCTTATACACATATGTGTAAACACAATCTATCTGGCAAGCAGCAATATGTGTGTGTAACTTACCACTCCGACTATGATTTGATGCCCCAAATGGATTGCGCATGTGGGAGTGTGGTGGCTGTTCCCCCAATTATGTTGCCATATGTGCTGGACCACATACCAATGTGATTACTAAAATGATTGACCTATCTGACAGGACATGGCCATCACTCAAAAATCACCAGGTCATTTAATTGCATTGTATGCCTCTAGAATGGAAGCTGCCTGAGCTACTCCACTGGACATTAGGAACTGCCTGCGACCGCCGGTGGAAGTCGTCATGATGGGAGGTGGATGCTACCACGGCAGACACTGCCATAGGATAACATTGCTGCCTGTGGCCATCTTGGGGCAATGGCAGTGTCTGCCAGGGGTGACGATCGCGTATATGAGGTGGACGTAACCACCATCTTTTGCTAAGTCCCTCACGTGACTTCTGACACTGCTGTCAGCAGGACCTCCACTACTTGAGCTGCTGTGTACAACCATTGGGAGCAATCATGCCACGTCCTACAGGTAATAGGGCCCCTGACTTCTCACCAGAAGAGCTGGAGAAGCTAGTGGTTGAGGTCCTACCCCTGTATAGACAGCTCTATGGTGCACCAGAGGATCAAGGAAGTGCCCCATTTGCACACTTTTCTCAGCACTTCTACTTATCTTATCTTTAGTTAGCCTGGGCTTAGGCCCAGTTTGTCAGATTGTTGAGTCAAAGACCACTAGGTGCTGTCAGTGTGCATTAATGGGTGAGTCAATGGGCATGTTTCTATGTCAAGTGACAGGTTTGGAGTCCTGAGACAATGTATTGAGTGTGTATTGAGTGTTCCCTGACCCAACTTGAGTTGGATATACATGACTATGGCCCTCATTTTAACCCTGGCGGTCGCCAGGGGAAATGTGACGGTAGTACTACCAACAGGCTGGCGGTACTACACTGCGTATTTTGACCGTGGCGAAAGCGCCATGGTCACACTCCAGTGAACGGCGAAATACCGCCATGGTGGCCCCAGCAGTCGTAATCCGCCAGGGCAGCGCTGCCAGCAGCGCTGCCCTGGGGATTTTGACTCCTCTTGCCACCAGCCTTTCCATGGCGGTAAACACCGCCATGGAAAGGCTGACGGTAAGGGGACTCGGGGTGCCCCTGCATTTGGCATGGGCAGTGCAGGGGCCCCCAGACACAGCCCCATCGCACAATCCACTGCCCGAATTACAGGCAGTGGATTGCGTGAGGGGTGCTGCTGCACCCGCCGCACGGCCACATTGCCGCCAGCTCCATTAGGAGCCGGCTGCAATGTTACAGCCCTGCTACCCACTGGGCTGGTGGGTGGAAACTCGGTTTCTGCCCGCCGGCCCAGGGGGGATGTCCAAATGCGGCTGGCGGGTTCCTGGCTGCATAGGCAGCCGACTGGTGGTCCAATATTGGCAGTCGGCCTCGGCCGACCGCCAATGTTGTAATGTGGGCCTATGTGAGGTGTCATGACAGTCATCCCCATGCAACTCTTGCTAGAAGAAGTTATCAATGTGTGTTCACATGTGATTGCATGAGGGGTGAATGCATGTTGTACGTGTCTGTTGTCAGCCATTTGAGCTCTGTCTGTGATGGCCCAGTAATCTTAAGGCACATATGGCCTTGTTGGACTGTTGTTCAGAAGCCAGGTAATGACTCACTATGCCCCTCAGCTCTGCACACAGACACCCAATGGCAATTGGCTGTAGGCTACATGAGGTACTGTGATGCATGTGATTTTCGGATTTGGTGTTTTATGTAGGTCTGTCTGCTTCACCTGCGGAGACCGGGGCCTGTCTATTGGTACTCACAGTATCAGTCAAAATCTAGGCTGATATTGATTCCCTTTTGCATTGCAAGTGTGACATTGTGCCCACACCTTGTCTCCTTGCACAACATCTGATGGTGCCAAATCATGCCTCAGTGCCAATATGCAACTTCCTGAGCCTCTGTCCACTGATTATGGTATGGGAATTGCATTGGGGCAGGGTAGTGATCTGTGACTGATGTGCTCTTATTATCTTTGACAATGTGTGTCACATAGCCTTGACAGGTCCCTTGATCTCACAGACCTGTTGTCTCTTTCATTAAGCTCAAATGTGTCCTGTGCAGGGTCTTTTCATTTTGGTGATTGCACATCTGCAGTGTGTTGTTAACTGGTGTCCATTGATATCTGTTGTTTGGGCATATAGCGGGACATGTACAATGCATGGCCAGGTTTCTCTTAAGTTACTCTAGGTTTAGTAAATACACATGTGGAGAAGTGTGTATTGTAATGTTGATGTGACACACAGACCCCTACCCCCTGAAGTAGCAGGTGTCTGCATCTGTATCTGCACATGTCCACACATGGAAAGACTTGACTCTTTGTGTGCCCAACATGTCACTCCCTTCATTGTGGTCCAACCGTGACAGGTCAGTCTGTCGGCTGGCTGTGACCTGTAGGGAATGTATGCAGCGGGTGACATTCAGAGGTTTATGTGCATTGTTTGCTGGGTGGTTTACTTGTCACTTTGTGTGATGTCTCCCATAGTGTTCCTGGTCAATATCATGTTGCTAGCTCATGGCCCACAAACGTCACAGTTGGCCTACCTACTGGGGAGTGTTTGTAGTCATGTCCCTCTGTCCAATGACAGCTATGTACCACAGGTCTTCAGGATGGTTAAGACAGGAGGTTATTAGCTTGGTGCACTGACATGTATGTAACTCAGCCATTTTGTATGGGACTTGTGGACATGATATCCTGTCTTGTCTTTTGCATCCATGCAAGTCAACGCCCCATCAAAAGAAGGGGATCAGGAGAGCCATTGGCAAGAAGGTGCGGACACTCGGGGTCCACACCCGGCAGAGTTCCCACTGTTGGAAGAGGTGGGAGGACTTGAGATGCTGGGTCCGAAAGATCGCTAAGGCCCAGCTGGGGCTGTCCTCCAAACGAGGACGGGGTGCCCGTCAGACAGTGACCTACCTAACGGCCCACATTTTGGCAGCGGCCTACCCGGCCTTGTATGGGCGCTTGATGGCAGCACAGCAGCCACCAGGGTGTGAGTACAAGGCAAATTCATGCTTGACCTTTTGCTAGGTGATTGAGTGAGGGGCTGACTGCTCTCCCTGACAAATGTGGGATGTGTCAAGTGTCACAGATCATCTGGGATCAAATTGGTGTAGACAGGCCATGTGTTTCCAACTGGTGTGCTCATCCTTTTGGAGCTGGGACCTCGGACTAAACTGTGAGCAACCCTCAGTCCAATTGCATAGCACGGCACACATATGGCTGTGTTCAGTGTACAAATAGTCTGCTTTACCTACTCTGGTGGGTGTTAGTTTTCACCAACAGATCACTCCTCCCAAATGTCAGGTAGGTAGGCTGTGGCTCACTGTTCTCTGCCATGTGTCTGGGGATATGTGTAGGCAGACATCTGCCACCCAGGGGCAAGTTTTCTCCATTGTAGTTTGGGTGCTAGGGCTTCACAGTCACAGCAGTCTGTGATGCATGGGTGTCCATCATACATGTGACATGACTTACATGGCTAAATGTTGGCAATTGTAGCAAACTACTTTCCCTTGGTAAGTGGAGAATATGCATTGTCATGGGTGATGTGTCATCACTGTAGCCAACATTCATTTTGCATACGTGTCTGCGTGTGCTCCATTCCGACTAGGATACATATCTATACATTAGATGTTGTGATGTGCTGGCCATACGGATGGGATGATATCTGGACTCTCTCACATATATGCACATGGGGTCCTGTTGTCGTAATGGTACATCTCCAATGGTTGTCCACTTACTGTGATGCCCCAGACAGGACTGTGTCACCATCATATGTCCTCTGACAGATACATCATAGTATGTTATTGGTCATGTGTAACTGCAGTAGCTATGAGGGACATGACAGGTAGGACCAGGGTATAGATCCACTTCATAATCATTTGTACCCTTGATGTGGAATGATGGTTGTAGGTGCACAGCACCTGTGTGATTATTGGGGATTGTACCCTGGCTGTTGGGATGCATCATGGATTGACTTGCAGTGATGTTTGCATCACATGTGATGGGGTCAGGGATTCATCCACAGACAGTTGCCATGTCTGAGATGTGGGTAGTGATGTTACTTCTCATTGGCCAAGAAGTTGGGGTCCTTCTGTTAGTGATTGCAAGGTCTGTGTCACTCCTTCCTTCATGGTACAGTTCTCTACTACAAACACACTCAGATGTAACCATGGAAATGAGTGTGAGACATTGGTGGGGGCTAGCCTAGGCCTTGCAGGATTATTCTAGTGTGTATTCTGAAGACTTCTCTCCATGAGGTTTAGGACCGGACTTCTTTGTTGTTCCTTGCTACACTACATGTGGTGCACGTCTGAGTGACCTTGCTACTACCTCCTTGACTCATTTGGGCAGGTGCCACTTATGGAGCTGGATATTGTTGGGATGTGTCCGTAGTGACATGGATGTTTCCATGTCACCTAATCCAGGTATGGCACGTTTGTACCAGTGTTGTCTGCATTTCCTTAGCAACATCTGTTTTTGTTGGTACATTACCTTTGTGCATTTCCAATGTGTGCATAGGCTTTTATCTGTGAAATTGGTATGGTACCTTACAATGGGATCCAATTGTTGGCTACTAGTTCACTGGGGTGTGCTGCACGTGGCACAAGTTTAGGGTGGAGTGGTCACCTAGTTGTGGTATGGTTAGTGTGGTAGTTAGACTTCATCCATGCTATTGTAGTTGTCTGAGACCCAGATTTGTTCACATGTTACTTTTGTAATTCCAGATGGCATGCATGTTTTTGCATTGGCACATGAGGGTGCCACTTCTCTGGCACTTCATATGGGGGCCACTTGACATGATGGTATGTTTTGTCTCTCAGAGTTGTGATAGAAGTGATTTCATGCCCATGTTATGACCCTACATTACTTTCTTTTGGCAGCATCAGCACCGGCAGGCGAAGGAGATGGGACCGAGCCGAGAGAGGAAACATCTGGCCACGGGACCTCAGGTCAAGGCACCACTGACACAGTGAAGGTCCCAGTGGCCCAGCGAATGAGAGGAGGGCCATGGGGGAGACTGGATCTGCATCATCATCCTCAGATTCCTTTTCCAGTGGACACTCCCTTGTGGTGGTGGACCCATCCGGGACCCCCCAGAACCATCCCTGTCTGCCACCCCCATTCTATCACCGCCCTTCCTTCTGCTTCCCACCCAGTTGGCTGTGCCTGCTCACCCAAGAGGAAGGGTGTCTCCTTTGCCGCAGGCACCTCTGCCCCAGCCCCTGTTACCCCTGCTACCCTCAGTGAGGAGGCTATTGACCTCTTGAGGTTGATCTCTGTGGGTCAGTCCGCCATCGTGAATGCCATCCAGGGACCGGCATGCACGGTTCAGTGGCTGGCCTACAGAGAACTTTTCTCTGTCTTCTGTACCCCCTCCACCTTCCTCTTCCCAGTCCAAATCCCCCCTTACCCGACCTACCCAAAGCACGCAGACAGACATGCATGCATCCACCTCAACAGACAAGTGTAGCACACAAACGCAAGCACAAGACACACCGTCATGGACACAAACAACATCCACCCGCAGACATAGCAATAGTCATAATTTGCCCTGACACCTCCCCCCACTCCCAGCATCACACATGCGACACCTGCACACCTACAGACACCACCAGAACAGTCACTGATATAGCCACCACACCTATCCTACCAACAGACACCACACTAGCAGACCCTCAGACATCCACCTCAATCACCATACCTGCAGACACAACCACAGACACACCTACATGCATCACATCCACCATACCTGCAGTCACCACCTCAACAGACAAAAAAGCCACCCACCAAAGCATTCCCCCTACCTGCAACTCCCCTCAGCCCAAGACACATAAACAACCTCACTCACCCACTAATCAGACACCCACCACACACAAGCATACCTCCCACAAGCACTCACCCAAGATATCCACTCCTACACATCAGACAACCACTCCCTCACCCTTCAAATCCCAACCCCCTTCTGATTTCTGTCCCCATGTGTCAAAGAAACTTTTCCTTTGTGGCCCTAACCTTGCCCCTGTTTCCCCCTGTGACACACCCAAAAGGACCTCAACCCTCTCCAAGGCCATCCCTTCCATGTCCAAGGCCTCTCCTGCCCCCCTGCAAGCACCCAGGCCCCTCCCCCGCCAATAAGAAGCCCACCCTTACCAAGAAGGATCCCCCCTCCCAAGCCAAAACCCAAGCTCCCCTCTTCTCCACCCCCTCCCCAGATAATCCCTGAGGTGCCTGCCTGCCCCCTTGATGCCCCTACCTTTGGAGGTTACATGGCAATATCACAAAATAAAAGGTTACATGGCAGGTTACATGGCAGACAGGAGTCAAGTTGGGGCCCAACACACATGAGATGTGGGCCTGTATGGTGCAGGACATATCCCCCTGATATGGCTATTGTCTTCATGTGTGTGTGTGTTCTTGATATTTATCAGTGTAGACATGGAGTGTGTTGAGTTATGATAGTTTGCTTTGCATTTGAGAGTGCATGTGTCCATTTAAGTGTGGGTCCCTTGCAGCTGGTTGGTGTAGGGGTGTGTCCCATGGAGTGTGAGTGATTTGTTGACTTTCCCTTCACCATTGTGTGGCTGTGCATGACAATTGGTCTTGGTATTGTTTGTCCCTGAGATCCAATTAGGGCCGATTCCTGTGCGCATGTTGTTTGAGGCCCTGTTCAACATGATATGTGTCCCAGTACAGCTCCTTCCATGTATGGTCCTGATGCTCCCATTCCAGCTGTGCGTGTATTGTTGTCGTGGTGCCCTTTGTCTCTTTTGTCTATTTGTCTCTCTATGTATTGTGCATGGCGTTGTGCTTCCATTGTACTATGTGTGTGTGTGATGTGTGTGTCAATTGTAGGTTTGTTTGATGGTGGTGTTGTGTGTGTGCCACGGCACATGGATGTATATGTTTGTTGTATGTGTGGACAGTCCTTGGCCAGTGTTGGTCGTGTGTGTGGAATGTATCTGTATATGTGCAGTAGCTGTGTTGTTATTGCTGAATTTGTGAATGTTGTGTGTCCTTCAGTGTCCCTGAGCCTGTGCTATATAGCTGTGCTTAAATGTGTACAGTATGTGTGTGATGGCTGAAGTGCGAGTGCTGTGAATGTGTGGGTGTCCATGTTGCAGTATGTGAGTGTGTCTGTCGTGTGATAGGTGCAGCTGCTGCCCGTGACACCCTCCCCCCATGATGTGTTTGCCGGCGCAGTGTGCTGTTTTTAAAGGGATGATGTTACAGGTAGGTGTGTGAACTTACAGTTGTTGTCATCCACGTCGGCATTGATTTTTTTGTCTTTCGGCAAGCAAGAGCAGAGGCATGATGTTTGTGAAAGGATCCATGCCGGCTCTGGGCGTGTCTGGCAGGTAGATGTCTCGCTTTACACTGTTTCCGCCAAGTTGTAGGTAGTGGTTCGACCGCCACGGTGATATTGGCGGTGTGCAACTTTGTAATTTGTCCGTTAGAAACATGCTCTCCGCCGGCCTGTTTGTGCTTCCAGGAGAGCACAGCGGTCTGTGCTGCCTGGTGGTGGCGGCGGGCCACTTGCGGTCTTCTATTTGTTCGACCGCCAGACTGGTAAGACGCGGTCCACTCTGACAGCCCGTTGGCGATCGAACCGCCATCGCCAATATGGTGGTCTTTGGATCGCCAAACTCGCAATCAGTCCCAATGTGTCCACTCATCAAAGCATTTGGGTTCCCAATATTAAGTAGTTTTATTGTAGGTTAAACCCGGGTATATATTTAAGCATCGTTTGTCAGAAGCCTCTAAAGAATCTAATTCACATTCTATTTCCTTAGCACATTGTGCAGTATAATATCTAAATTGTGCAAATGCTTATATTTTTGTGCCTAGCGAGCTATGGGAATTAAACTCACATCAACTGTCACACAGACATGCCCGTGGTCAACACTAAAGGCCTCATTACGAGATTGGGGGGCCAAGAGCTGGCCGGCAGCCCTGTGGGGAGGAGACCGCAGCAGAGCTGGCAGCCTTCCCCCGGCCCTATTACAAGGTTTCCACTGGACTGACCAGCGGAAACTTGAAACATCTGAGGTTTCTGCTGGTCAGCCCAGTGGAAACCATGTGGCGGCATTGGCCTCAGCTCCTCAGAGCAGAGGACAATGCCATTGCACATAGTGTGCTCCCAGCACCCTCGTAATACATATTTTCTGTGTAACATACAGTGTGGATTCCAAGGGTGTTGGGCTGGGGGGGGGCCCTGCACTGCCCACGACTTGGACTTGGTTGTGGGCAGTACAGGGACTACCCTATTCATTTGAAACACCAGCAAAGCGTCAATATCTGTAACAAAACATAGACTCTCTAAACACAGGGAATGCCTTTAAACAAACTTAAAATAACACAAATAACAATAAACAAAATATTGACTACTACATGGTTATAAATCTAACAAAATATAAACACATAAAACAACATATTCCTACACAATAAAAAAGTAAATATCTAAATGAAAAATAAGCACAGCATTAAACATATGTAACATTTTAATGAGCTACCATATATGTCAATACCAAAAAAGTAATACTTACATAAAACTATAACCAATGAAATTCAAACTCAACATGGTTAACAAATAAACAAATAACAGAACTACTTTAAAACGTGTATAAATACAGAGCATACTAAACACAGAAACTGATGTCAAGTTAGTCCATAAAAAGAACACATTCACTCAGCCCGAGTGCAAGCCCTCCAGCACCTATGAACCTCACTCTACACAATGAAATAATCTGAATCCCGAAAAAAAACAGTCTGTTTACTTTAAAAAATAAATCAAATCTGCAACCCAATGTAAATTACGAATAAGGAAATTAGGCAAAACTAACTCAAATTAATTCAATGTATGTTCTTTTTTTAATATATTTCCAAAACAGAACAAAATGCAGGAAGGATGGAAACCGAAATCCAAAGAACCAAAAACGATGGTGAATTACTGTACAAAAATAAGTATATGCTAATTGACAGAAGGTGGAACTACTACTAGCATTAACCTATATGGTTACACCAACACAAAAGAGTGTGATACCAATGAAAGAACCTGATGGAAGTGCAGTGAATAATACACTAATGACTGATATGGACGAGCAGCAATCATAGATAACAGTATTGAGAACGTGAAAAAACACATAGGCCCTCATTTCAACCCTGGCGGTCGGTGACTGCCAGGGGAAATGTGACGGTAGTACCGCCAACAGTCTGGCCGTACTACACTGTGTATTTTGACCGTGGCGCTACCGCTGGGACCGGCGGAATACTGCGATGGTGGTCCCCGGTGGTCATAATCCACCAGGGCAGCGCTGCCCTGGGGATTTCGACTCCCCTTACCACCAGCCTTTCCATGGCTGTGAACACCGCCATGGAAAGGCTGGCGGTAAGGGGACTCGGGGTGCCCCTGGGGCCCCCGCACTGCTCATGCACTTGGCATGGGCAGTGCAGGGGCCTCTAGGCAAAGCCCCATCACGCAATCCACTGCACAAATTACGAACAGTGGATTGCACGACGGGTGCTACTGCACCCGCTGCATGGCCACATTGCCGCCGACACCATTAGGAGCCGGCTGCAATGTTACGGCCCTGCTCCCCGCCGGCCCAGCGGGAATGTCCAAATGCAGCTGGCAGGTTCCTGGCCGCATAAGCGGCCGACTGGTGGTCCAATATTGGCGGTCGGCCTGCGAGATGTCATTCATGTGAAAATAACTACCAATCTAACCCATTTTGTATGTGCAAGTGTGAAACAGTAAATGCCAATGACAGAAATGCAATGGCCCACTCCCACTATCATCACAAGCAAAACACAGCTATATCTGAGTGCCCAATCCTTATGCCCTTACAATAAAGATTTCTAAGACTGAAATGTGGGGTGGAAAACTAGATGCCAAAGTAGATGCACATGCAGTACATCCATGTACAGGCCAATGTCAATTGCTCACTCCCATACTGTGCCCCTACTCTGCCACTATTGTGCATTGTACAGCTCTTTTTTGTGTCATGTATCATGTCAGACACTTCACTAGGCAACAATGATGAACACCAATGTCAATAATCTGACAACATAGGATGGTATCATCAGTCCCATCACTACCAACATCGTTTAACAGCTTCAAGCATGGTGTATGGTATCTCATGTTGTACAAAGTAAGATTGTGTAGCAGCTGTCATTGTCATTTCTGGGGATCATGTGAAAGGTGCCGTCTGTATCTCACACATCAATGATACCCTAACTGTAACAGCACCTCTGTGTTCCACTTCTCCCATGGTTAACCTTGCCAAAATCATCATGGAGAGAATACCAGAGACGGTCACTACCTCTCTGAATGAAGGCCCCAATGAGGACAATACCCCCTGGATGTGTGGACACTGAAGACAAAGTTAGCCCATCAGAGACACTTGGTCAGTCAACAACTGTCAGCCACACCTTGTCCACATCAACTCCTCCCAGCCCTGTTGCAACAACATCACAGGCAACCATTTGCACCCAAATCTGTATCCCAAGGAACGTCTCATCCATTGTGTGCCCCACAGTACAGGTATCTGAGTCTTCTCTTCTCAACCTTGACAATAATAGTCTTGCCACCACTGGGAGTGGGCACACTATGCCAGGGGCACTGGCACGTGGGGGTGGGGTGTGTGGGAGGGATGCTGTGGGCCAGAGCATGGGGTCTCAAAGGGACAATACTGACCAGGAAACCATCTCCCAAGTCTTGGGAGCCTACCAAAATTCCCAAGGCATGATGGGCTAATTAATCACCATGGTGGGGGAAATACAAAAGCTGCATAGGGACAACCACCAGGAAGACATGCAGCAGTGGCAGGCACAAAATACCATCCTGTCTTATGTTGCTGGGGTCCTGAGGGACATCAACAGTGCCCTGAGTAAGTCTGCAACACAACATCAGCCCTCTTCCAATAGTAATGATTATTCTGGCCCTTCAACATCTGCAGCTGCAAGTGGAATTGAGTCCCTTCCAGAAGAAGGACATGCCTCAGACACCCCACCCACTGTAGCAGAGGAACCACCCGCAAACGTGAACGTCCACCCAAACATCCAGCAGGAGCAGATGCCAAGACCAAACACACTGCCAGGAAGTGAACCTCTCCTGACTTGTTCCCTTTGTGTGCCACAGATACACCCTGTTGACTGTTTTGCAACCAATCTTCATTTTCCCTTTTTGCAAGGACACTGGACTTGTGTTTCCCAATGGTGTAGCAGCTACCCTGATGATTTCAGCCACCATGAGTGAACCCTTCACTGTTTACTTTGTGTTTTATTTGTTACTAATCACATATATTGCTTTACTGTCCATAATAAATCACACTTAAACACAGATCCCTTAGAAGTGTCATTTATCAACCATGTACAACTCAATGCATGCCAACTCTAGTATCAATTTTCCTGTAGGTTCTCATTATGCTAATGAGGCTACTGGATTTGGGCGGCAGAATCGCATAGACTGTGGGGTACTAGGTACAATTCCACAGCATGTGACGCCTGTCGGCCTAATACAGGTTTTCTGGCTAACTAGCAGTGCCTCATCTCCACCGAAGAGCAGGGATGATTGTGTCAACCGGACACATGACAAGGAAGACTTCTCAAGAGAATTGTGGTCGATCAGATCTCATCCCTTTCTCTCAGTTACATTGGTCTCACACAAGGCAAAGACATCAGAGGCAGAATATAGTTCAATAAGGGTTTATTGAAGTAACTGCATCTTAGATAAAATGGCATGTATTGCAAGAACTAGCATGATAAAACACAATAAAAGCAAGAGGGTGACAAGGAGAGTGAAACACAAAAACAGTCCCACCATACTGTCAATAGGAGTGATATTTAATTCTCCTACATATGCTATGTTCGAGCACAGCATGATAAGCCTACTCCGCCCTTCAGGTTTCCTCCTGGGAAAACATCATCCCTCATACCTGAGTAAAGAAGCCTATAGTCTAGAGAGACACTGTTCCCATGTAGGCCATGGGTTCAGCCATCTAAGAAAGCAGCTGTAGCAAGGCAATCAGTATGCAGTCTGCTCATCTGTCTGGAATCTCCCTCTAACGTGTATGGAGTGTTTTTATAATAAAACAGTTGACATTCTAAGAAATGGTCCCCATGTATGAGTGTGTGTGTTTCTGTGAATGTTGGAGACACAGCGTACCACTTTTGCCGGCAACCCTGTCTGATTGTAGCCTTGAAGAAAGCATAAAGTGAAATGAATGTCCTACTGAGAACATATTGCTTTCCTAGGCGAAAGAACAATTACATAGAGAGAAATAAAACGACACTGCAAATGTGGCTATTGCTAGAAAAATAAAGCGATGCTGAATAAAATGTAACTGGGCTAAAGTGCACAATGGCAGGCCTAGTTTGCTAAAATAATGTGTCTAAAATATGGCTAAAATAGTTATACAACACCCTCCCCTTGCGGTACAATGGTGGTTTAAAAGCTCAAAATAAAAAAGCCTAATAAAATCCTATCAATAAAAGCATATAAACATAAATGTCAATAGTGAAAAGTTAAAAGACACTTGAGCATGAATAAAAAGGACAATTTAAAAAAACAATAGTGGCGCCAAAGAAAGCCAAATTCAAAGTTCAGTGTCATTTTGAAAATCACCAATTATATCCTGGAGTAATAGAAGCCAGGAAATGTTCTATTTCGGAAAGTGGTAAAAATTCCAGGTCATTTCCAAGAAAAACCATAGACCACTCGTGTTCCAAAGCCTAAGCTCCAGCTGAGGCAGCACCATTCCGTGTTGTGCCTATTGTTAAGCTAAGAGTCGCGGTATCCACAAAGGGCAACTCATAGACAGCGTCTCTTAGCAAACGCACCCTCAAAGCGCATGTCCGATAATGAGCCCTCATCAAGAACATCAACAGATTAGCATCCAATGAAAGTATGCGCTGCATAGAAAGACAGACTTTCAGTGCACATTCAAAGAGGCACCAAAGGCATCGAAACAAAGGTTGCACAAAATGCAAAACCAGTCGGAATGACAAGGACTAGTCGCACTCCAATTGTTCCAGGAGTGGTGCTCCGAAATACTGCATCATGCGCTCATGATGCAGTTGTGCCGGCGAAGCGTTTTCAGTCCTCCTTGCTGTGAAGGGACAGCCATTGCACAGAAAAAGTAGCAACAGCAAAATGCCACCTATTATAGCCAGAGTAATTGGAAATCCCCAGAAAATACTCAGGCAAATATAGAGGAGAAGGTGTGAACGAAACCAGAACAACACCCTTAAAACAATGTGTGATTCCAGTAGTAGTGGATGCGTTAAATATTTGTCCCATGAGTTCACCAAAATGTCTTGGAAATTTTGTGTTTAAAAGGGACTAAATCTCTCCCAATGACCTCACAACCTGAAGCGCATAGGTCTCACATGCAGATGTAAAGACCACATGTTTTTGAAACAATAAAGCTTTGAGTCTGCTCAACTTGTCAAAATTCACATCAGAAGTAGCAATGGGAGGCCAAATGTCTGTTCCTCCTTTTAGTTGCGTAGGGGGAAAAAGAACATTTCCGCAACACGCAACAATTTGGGAGACCGAAACAACATAAGCTATTCCGACTCACATTCCACAAAAGCTCTCACTGTTAAGGAGCACATAGCTACCATTTGAGAGCACCTGCAATGCATGTCTAATCAAGGGGACTGGAACTCCCTTCAGGTAACAAGCCAAATTTGCCACCGAGGCATTACACGCTCCATGCAAGGACAACTGTTTACAAACCATTGAATGGCTCACAGAAGTCTTGCGCTTACTACTGCTAAGAAGGACCTCTTTCATGCCATTGAAACATTTGTAGGAAAAGGGAAGCTTAAATTGAAAGTTGGAAAAAATCCATTATGCTAATGTGTTGCCAAGAAATGCGTCCTGCTTTCAGTGTTTGTAGTGTTAACCTAATTGCATAATGGACCTTAGCTGACTTTGTCCATGGTGTAAAGATGACATGTCACTCTGTAGTATATCTATTACAGAGGATACAATGTTATTTAAAGTGTAGATCTGGTCGGACAAGGTGTTAATCCCATTATCTACAACGGCTACTGCTTTCTGTAAATGTTTCTGATCAATTTGCCTCAACCGAGCAGCTGCTTCTTGTTGGGAAAGCTTTCAAATCTCATTAGATGCTGCATATAAAAAGCATTTTCTACGTTATCTTCTGGGGCCTGTAAATCTGTTTCATTAGACAGGAGACTGAGGTGTTCTTTAACAGCATATAGAAAGGAACTTTTCAACAATTGCTGGCATACTTTTCCTACACTTGTGGCCCTCATTTCAACCTCGGTGGTGTCCTCCAGAGACCGCCGAGGTTCCGCTTGGCTGAAGACCACCAGTGTTGGCGGTCTTCCGCCTACCATATTATGACTGCTGGCAGCCCTCCACCCTTTTTTTTATGGAGAGCCGCCAGCAGCCATGCTGGTGGTCGGTGGTGAAGTGGAGGCTGCTCCTCCGTCACTGCTACCTCACCAGAACACCGCCCACCGTAATACAACTCAGTATTCAGCATGGAGGTGTTCTGGTGACGGGGTGCTGGCGGCAGAGCGGCGGATCCTGTTCCCTCCTGGAGGATCACCGGAACAGGTAAGGTGATTGTCCATTACGGGGGTGGGGTGGGGGGGCGTTGTGTGTTGTGTGCGTGCATGGGGGTGTGCGTGTGAGTGTGTAGAGGGGTTGTGTGAGTGCGTGTATGCATGCGGGGGTGTAATGTGTGTGGTGGAAATGTAACATGTATATATGTGTGCATGTGTGCATGTATGTGCGCCTGTATGTGTGTAAGTGGTGTGAGCATGCGTGTAGGGGAGTTTGGGGGGGAAGTGTGGGGGTTTCAATGGGCGTGGGGAGGTGGTCCTACCACCTTTGAGAGGTGGTGGGTGTGTGGGTGTTGGGGGAGGGCTCAGGGGAAGGGGAGGGCAGAGGGGGAGACCCCAATCAGTGCCAGGGAACGAATTCCCTGCCACTGATGGTGCATACCGCCATGGATTTTGTGGCGGTTGAAAACCCCACGAAATCCATGGCGGTATGCGGGGTCCCGGACTAGTGACGGCCGCCGGGCTGGAGACCGTTGTCTCCAGCCTGGCAGTCATTACCACCATGGGGGACGGTGCCGGACATTGGCGATTTGGCATATGCCAAACCGCCAATGTCATAATGGGGCGGCAATGACCGCCAGCCTGTTTGTGGTCTTCCCACCCTATTTGCGCCGTCCGCCAGGGTTGTAATGAGGGCCTATGTGTTGTCACTATACCTAAGTGTTCTGAGGACACATAGCTAGGTTCTGGCCTATTTGTTCTAAAACCCTCTAAGAGTTTACAAATCGTGTATGGCACCCATTGGTGTCTAGTAGCCACTATAACCACCTGCCTGGATGTGAAAATGATGTGTTAAATGTTCTAGTCTGGACCCCTTCATCGCGCTCAGAAGCATTTATATATTTTTGCCATTTGTAAAATTTTGCAGGAGTAGGAATGCTTGGCGCATTCAATTTTCTAAATTTTTGCTAAGCATTAACAACTAGTTTGTTCTACAGTTTCATTTAAAAATATAATTGGAACTGGTATCAGGCATGGTCTAAATAAAGCTTTGTTTTCCCTTAATTGCCAATGTTTGTTCCCCACACACTTCTCAAGTCTATCAACTTCAACCAGTACTCATAGCCTTCTATAGTCAACCGGCAATCAAATGAATCAGAATAAATTAATTTTGTGTCTGTCAATGGAACATGTTGACTTTCTATCACTGGCAATTTGAAATAATAGGACTCAGCATTTTTAACATTGTGCCCAAAAGGATATGCTATCTTTTCAGTATACGTTTTGGAACTCCCCACTGGTGGAGTCGGACAGTGTTTCCACTGTGTATAATTAAAAATAGTCTTTGGGATACTTGCTCTGTGAATGAAGTGATGTCCATAATAATTATAACAGACCATATCGCCATAATTTTCTTTGGATTGATACACATCTTCATTTTCAAATACTGTGTAATATTGTAAATCAGACATCATAGAATCAACTGTTTTTACATCCCAATCATCAGAAACTACTCCGGGAGTAATTATATCGTTCATAGAAAGTTTGAATACATATGGAATTTGAATGACCTCCGTCGGCCCATATATATCAAATAATACTTTATCCCAAACAATCCCATTAGGAATTGTTATGGCAGAAATGTTCACTAGGGACAAGCCTCTGCGGACTTTGTGTGATGTAAAATGTGGTTTTAAGTCTTCATCCAACAGTTCAACTGTAGAGCATTCAGGAAGGTAATGACCATGTATGAGTAAAAAGAAAACAATAACAAACCCAATCCAAAGGGCAAAGGCAAGTGCAGTTAGTAAAAAACATAGGTAGTTGGAAGAATAAAGTAATTAATTGTGAGCCAATTATCAGCTTACATGCTCTTGACAGTTCTGTTGCAGTAGAGGCAGATGAGTCAGTGAAAGTGTCATTGATGTCGGCAAAATATCCAGAAGTAGTTCATGCAAAAACTGGAGCCATGTTTGGAAGTGGTGAACTTGCAGAAGACTCCCTTGGTGGCTCATAGTAGACTATGCCATCTGTTTGTGCAGAACTTGAATAAAATTGATCATTTTTATCAGTGTTATTTGTAGTAGTAGATGTTAGTGAGACCAATGAAAGCTCATTTTCCACCCTCCCTAAGCTTGGAGTGGTGTCAGCGTTGCAGCACACAGTACATCCTTCACAACCAGACTGAACATGAGCTGAGACATCCCTGCAGTTAGGGCCACTATATTCTGAAAGGACCCAGTGGCCAGGAAGTGTAGAACTGACATAACTTGAACGATGGGAGGTATGCTATAGGAATTGCAAACGGTAGGCATCAGATCTGGCTCCAAATGATCACAAAGATCCATGATTATATGCCTATTCAGGCGATATATCTGTATGGTATCTCTCTCCTTCATGGTGTGCAGGTCTACTACTGGGCGGAACACTGAAGGTTGTCTGCCTCTCCTCATGCCAGAGTAACTGTGGAAAAATTAAAATATTGTATGTGACATGAACAATACACACATAAGGAATATGTCCATATACAAGTCACACATGCCTGCAGTCAGGGTCAGTTACAATATCTGACATCTACAGTACAGCATATTGCTATGCATTCTATGACACTTCCCTAGGAGCATATTCCCCGAGTTATCTAATGTACTATACATGCATATTTAACTGTGACTGACAGTCTTTGATAGACCAACCGAGTTTACATGTGAAACATTTTGAAGCACCCATTCTACATTTAACACCGCACATGGGATGTTGAGAATATGTGCATATTTCTTTCACCAGAAATCCCTCTGTTACACAGCTTAAACTACTCGTATGCACAAATAGACTACTAAACCTGAAGGCAGAACTAACTGATATTTAGCACCATATGGGACATTGCACATGACGCAGATTTCAAAACTTTTCTATACATGAAATGTGCTCAAAATTTCAGCTGCTTGACCTATTGTACTGGACATGTGGAAGTGACCTAACTCTGCTGGTGGACGTCGTCATGGTGGTAGGTGGCCCCAACCGCGGTGGAAATTGCCATTGGTACAATTTGCTGCCCTTGGTGGGCTTGGGCCAATAGCGATGTCTGCTGGTGGTGACGGTCCTGTACGGGGTGGACGTGACCGCCATCTTCTGCAGTATTGCTCACTTGATACCTAATACTGCTGTCAGCAAGACCTCCACTACCTGAGCTGCTGTGTACTGCCTCTGGGAGCTATCGTGCCACATCCTGCAGGTGATAGGGCCCCAGCCTTCACCCCAGAAGAGCTGGATAAGCTTGTGCAGGAGGTACTACCCCTGTATGGACAGTCATATGGTGCACCAGAGGGGCGGGTTGGTCCAATGGTATAGCAATGTATGATAGGCATTGGTGTATGATGGTGTACTGAACTGGTGAACTGAGAGGATGGGAGTGTTTGCCTACTTGCTGTAACTGGAGTGTCCTGTCCACTTGTGTTGGCACGGTGCATGTGAACATAACTTTTTCCTTTAGTCTGTGTCATCCGTGCAGGTCAACGCCCATCAAAAAAAAGGAAATCTGGCATGCCATCGCCACGTGCGGACCTTGGGGGTCCACAGCCGGCGGAACACCCACTCTAGGAAGCGGTAGGAGGACCTGAGACGCTGGGCCCAGAAGACAGCAGAGGCCCAGCTGGGGATGTCCTCCCAATGAGGGAGGGTGCCCGTCGGACCTTGACCCCCCCCTAATGGCCTGCATATTGCTGGTGGGCTACCCTGAGGGGGATGGGCATTTGAGGGCAGCACAGCAGCCACAAGGGGGTAAGTACTAACTACGCACCTGTGCCTGTGCCAGTTATGTGCATGATGTCTAAGTATCTCAACTGTGACAATGTGGTAAGTGCTACAGGTTAAGGGTCTTCTAGGAAGACATAGTACTACAGTTGCCAACATTGATACACAGATACATACATTCTATTGTGATTAGGGACATACTACTCACTTGTGTTGACCAAATTGTATGACAGCAAGTGGTGATGCACATGTGACTGTGTCATATGTGTACCTCTACACTACTCTACATATGGTGTTAACTGCTGTGTCATCCTTCCCACCTACTGATACACATTCCATATACCCAATTGGTAAGTTGTCCAGTTCTTTGGTCTCTGACCATTTCTATTCCACTGGATCTAGCTATACGTGCAACGTAGGGTCTGACAAATGAGTAACAGGGCAAACTATTCCTGTGTTTTAAATAGATGGCAACTTCATGTGAGGGTGTTATTCCAGTCAGGAATTTGAAATAGCATACTTACTACACTCCCTCTGCGGTGTGAGAAGGTTTTTATGTCTACACTATACATTGGCAAATGTGATGTTTCATCAGGGTAGACATCCTACATGATGGAAAGCATGATGGTAATGATACATTAACAGTACGGGACATATCACTGACGTGTGTTCAGACAATGTCTCCCAGGTACATGGTATTGAGAAGGTACGTGGCTAGCTTGCTGATCCCTTAGGCCATGTATTGTTTGCATGCTACATAGTGCAGCACCATACCTATATGGGTGCAACATACACTGTTTTTTGCCTACATCGTGTCAATATATATGTGCCTTTTTTATGTTGAGGGCTCTACTTTGCCATACTTACCTTTGCTAATCTGAGGCTGTTTTGACACATTTTGTAATGGCAAATTTAAGCCTAACTGCATAACTGCATAGTGTAGCAGGTGTCCTCGTTGACATTCACATGTTGGTCGAATGGGAAATGTTGTCAGTCAATTTGCTGGAGTGTATGTATCACACATGGTTACATTAGAAGTGGCTTATGCCAGTGTTACTTTAGTACTAAGAGGTCTGGTTACACATGTATGGACAGTTGTTAGTGATGTGGGTTCTTATTACGTTGTCATGTAGGGGATTCTACTCAGCATTAATAGTGGAGTAGTATGTGGCCTTTATGCACATGATTGGTGTCCATTGTATTGGAGGTGTTGGGATAGTCCCTGTGGTTGTGTGTGGGTGTATCCTGTGTGCTAAGTAGGTCTCTATTGCTGGACATAACGTTGTTGTCTATGTGTCAATGAGTAAGATTAGAGGATCCAGAAGCTCTATCTAAGAACATTTTAAAGACTTTTGATGGATGGTTTACTGACATGGTATACAATTTTATGAGCCTCACAATTGGGGTATGCCATGCGTAGTGATTTCATCCGAATTATTTGACATTGTAAATATAATGGATAGTCACATTTTAGTTATGTGATTGCAAAGCAACATGCTTTGTTGTGGTTGAAATGAGATGAGTTAACTTTCATGAAACATGACTATTGGTGACAGACTGGGCAAGTTTGAATTAGGGATAGGCATGATACTGTGATGTCAGTTAACCAGATCTGCTAAGGGTGATTTGTTGATACACAGTGATGAACTGTATAGGGAGAGACGTTTGATGTTGCCAAATCATCTTGTGCATAAATAGTTTGTGTTACAGCTGAATTGATGGGATCATGATGTAGTGATCAGATGGTTGGCTTATGTTGTTGGTGAGACTATTGTCACATAGGATTGTTGGAAGTATTTAGTTGTGACATGATGTAGGCTCTAAATGGTTCCTATCTGGGGCTTTCGTATACATGGATGTGATGTTACTGTTGTGAATGATGTAATGTATGTGTAAGTTAAGAATGTTGTGACCCTATCTCTCTCTCTGTTTCTCTGCATCAGCATTGGCAGGCGAAGGCGATGGGGCACAGCCGATTAGGGAAGCTGCTGACCACGGGACCCTGAGTGCTGATACCACGAACACCAAGGGACCCAGTGGCCCGGAGGGCAAGGGGGGTAACATGGGGGAGACAGGATCCAGTTCATCATCTTTGGAATCCTCCTCCAGTGGACACTCCCTGGTGGTAGCTGACCCATCTGGGACCACCCCAGTGCCATCTCTGTCCACCAACCCCTTTCTATCACCGCCCTCCCTGTAGCTCCCTACCCAGTTGGCCGAACCCACTTACCCAAGAGGGTGGGCGTCTCCTTTGCCGCAGGCACCTCTGCTCCAGCCCCTGTCAGCCCTGCTGCTCTCAGTGAGGAGGCTATTGACCTCCTGAGGGTCGTCTCTGTGGGTCAGTCGACAATCGTGAATGCCATCCAGCGGCTTGCAATTTAGATACAATAGAGTAATGCATTCCTGGAGGGCATTCACAGTGCACTGGCTGGCCTATAAGATCCTTTCAGGCTCTGGTCTCCACACTGATGGCAGCCAGTCATCCTTTGTTTCTCATCCCCCCTCCACCTTCCTCTTCCCAGTCCCAAACCCCCTCTTCCCCGACCCAGCCAAAGCACACAGACAGACAAGCATGCATCCACCTAAACATCTAAGGGTAGCTTAGACAAACATACACCCACAGAACACACCACCAGCATGCACACAAGCAACATACATCCGCAAACATAGCAACAGTCACAACCTGCCCTGACACCCCACCACCTCCAGCATCAGTGAAAGCACACCTGACACACCTGCAGACACCGCACTAACATTCACAGTTCAAGCCACTACACCTATCCTATCCACAGACAGCACCACAGCAGACCCTCTGACATCCACCCCAGTCCCACACCCACAAACACCACAACCACAGACACTCCTACATGCAGCCCATCCACCATACCTGCAGTCACCACCCCAACAGACAGTCAAACCACGGAATCCCCCAGCACTTCCACCGCCCTCCTCCCAAGACACATAAACACCCTCATTCACCCATCCAACAGACACCCACCACCCACAAGCATACATTGCACAAACATGCACCTAAGACATCGACACCAACACCTCAGACAACCACTCCCTAAACACCCAAACTCTTTTGCTATGACTGTCCTGTGTGTCTAAAAAAGCTTTCATTTCAGAGTTTGCCCTTCTCCCTACTCCTCTCCCACCCAGTGATCCTCATGAACGGTCTGTGTCCCTTCCCAAGTCCGGCCCTTCCACCCCCAAGACCTCCCCTGCCCCCCTGCAAGTAACTATGTCCCTCCCTCTGCCAAGAAAACAACCCCTCCACCAAAATGCCAACCCTCCCCTAAACCTAAGACCAAGACCAAATCCCCCCAAGCCAGGTCCCAAAAGCCCCCTCTAAAACCTAAACCCCAACCCCACTCTCTGTCCCCTCCACCAGATAACCCCTGAGGTTCCTGCCTGCCCCCTTAATGCCCCTACCTGTGGAGGTTACATAGTAGTCAGGAGTCAAGTTCGGGCACACATATGTGCACTGTGTGCATTCCAGATTGTTGTCCGACTACTGGCCTATGGCCTTTGTTTTTCAATTGTTTGAAAAAGTAATAATAATTTGAACAACCTGTGGTTGGTTTAGTGGTTACATCTTTGTCATGCATTTCTTTCCCTAGTATAGAGTTTTTCCTGGCTGACACAGTATAGAGTTTTTCCTGACTGACATTAGTTGTGTATCTGTAAGTGTGTGTGTGTGTTGTGCTTGGGCTATGTGTGTTGTTTAGGCAGTATGTGAGGTTGTGTGCAATGCTTTTGTCTGAAAGTGGTAGGGTGTGTGTTGTGTGATGGACATTTGTGTGTTCAAGAGTTTTTGTTGTGTTGGTATTGTGTGTTGTTTGTTTTGAGATGTGTTGTGTGGCTTTGTGTGCTTTCAGAGTGTGTGTTATGTGCATGAAATGTTAGATATGGTGTTCTTTGTAAGTCGATCTGTAAGTTGGGTCATTGTGTATTTGTTGTATATTTTTGCCAGTTGGTGTTACGTTGTGATGTATGTGTGATGTGTGCCTGGGCAGTGTCCCCTGTGGGTCCCTCCAAAGAGATTGGAGATGGTGTGGTTGTGTTGTGGTTGTGATGTGTTATTCTGTGGTACTGTGTGAGTGTGGGCCTGTACAGTGCTTCCGTGCATACCTGTGTGTGTCTGTGATGTGTTTATGTGTGTGTGTGTGTGGTGGCTGTGGCATGTTTCTTTTGAATATGTGAATGGCTGCATGTGAGTGTGCCAGTTAGTGTGCTTTTACGTGTGTGTCGCCATCGCACACCCTTCCCGAATGTATGTTGTGTGAGTGTACAAAAAATGACAATATACAACAGTAACAGGCAAGAGTGTGTACTTACAGTTGCTGTTGTGGTCGTTGTCGCTGATTCTGAAATCTATGGGCGAGCAGGAGCAAGGGATGACATCTAGTTGTGGTTCCATGGCGGCTCCAGACGAGTGTGGCTTCCTGAAGGTGAGTGTCTCCTTTTATGCAGTTGGTTTCTGCCTGGGTTTCCGTGGTGGTGCAACCGTGGCAGAAACCTTGGTGGTGTACAAGTACAAGTCATCTGTCTGGTGGAAGCCTGCAGGTGGCTACCTTCGTTCGTGGCAGCCAAAACGCATTGGTGATGCCTGTGCTGCTTTGGCTGTATTCTATTGGAAATACCGCCATGGTCATAATTTGGTTGTCTTCTCCGCCAGCCTACTGGCGGTACAACCCCCAACATGGTGGCCCTGAGACTGCCAAACTCATAATGAGGCTCATTGTTTTTTTTGTGCAAAGCCATGCCTACCATTTTTAGTAGATAGGGCTTTGTGCCAAAAACCCATGGATCCTTACATTGGAACACCCACGCATCACCCATGGTGTGACGCAGTGTAGTGTGTAGTCCTACTTTATGTTACTGTCATAAATATTATGCCCTTTCTCTTGTGTCAATTTCCCTTTTTTTAATTACATGTGCTAATCGACCAATCAAAAGTGAGTAACTGTGATTAATAAAATGTACATTTAGTTTAGGCTATTTTGTTCTGCAATGTGATAATCATAATTGGTTGAATATATTCATAGTATTTATCCAAAACCTGACCGCTCTGCTTTAAATTACTTGTTACTGATTTTCGACAAGTTTCTAGAAAGTTGATAATTATGTCTCTTTTTTGTTATTTAAAAAAAACTAACAAGTCTTTCAGTGAGAGGAGGCCTCTTTTTGCATGGTTAGCCCCTCTGTTTTTTGCCTGCTGTAGATGTTGTAGTGCCCAGGGCCCCTGCTAACCAGGTTCCCTGGGCCAGAGCTCTTTCCCTAAATCTGTTGTGATGGTTGGCACAATTGGATAAACTCTAAAATTTCATTGTAAGTCCCTAGTAAATGGGTACTTCAGTATTGGGCATAAGATATTAAGAGTAGGCCCTGAGGGCAGCAGCACTGATTGTGCCACCCTCTAGGGCCCTGCACCTAGGTGCACCCAGCACTGCCATTGCAGGCTGAGTGTACTGGGGCAAACCTAAAAAGACAAACTCAACATGGCACACTCCCTGTGTGCCCTGTCCACCCTTCACTGCATATGTTATGGGTAAGTCACCCCTCTAGCAGGCCTTCCAGCCCTACGGCAGGGTGCACCATACTATAGGGGAGGGCATAGTTGCCTGAGCAATATGCCACAACTGTGTCATTGTCACACCTAGGACATAGTGAGTGAACAGGGCAGCCATGTTAAGTACATGTACTGGACACTGGTCAAACACGAGTTCCCCATCTACATGATGGGCACTCTGCACACTGTTTTTTTTTTGGTATCAAACAACTCAGGTTGATAAATCCAAACTGGTACCAGTATTGGATTTATCCCTAAATGTACCCAGGGGTCACCTTAGAGGTACTCCCTGCAAAAGCTAACCTAACTGGCATAGTTGCTGACTGGTTCCATCCAGCATGCCACTTCCAGACAGCGAATATACAAACCTGGGGGAGAGCGCTGGCTCTCTGATTTGTAAAACAATGCCCTTCCAGGGTGGAGGAGATAACACCCCCTCCCTCAGGAATGTGCACTCTCCTGGTGGTGAGCTTCAAAGGGCTACTGCCCTTGAAACTCAAACCCCCAGGCCTGCTGCTAGCAGCAGATGGCTTCCCCCTTTGTCCACACCCACATTTGGTGGGAGCAAAGGTGGGACACCACACAAAGGATAGGAGGAAGGGTCCCTAGTCCAAGAAATCAGATTTATCAGGAAGAAAAGAAGAAAGCACCAAAGAACCCGACAGGATGAAAACAGAGGACCTGCTGCACCAGAAGAGGCTCCAAGATTCCTGCTTGCTGCACCAGAGTCCCGACAATCGCGACGGGGTAATAGCGGACTACTGTACCGATATCAAAAGACCCAGAGGACTTTCAGGGTTTGCAAATAGCCCAAGATCTCCCTTCTGAGTGGAGGCACCACTTAAGAAACCAAAGAAACCTATAAAGAACCAGCAAACCAGTGAGGGTCACCTCACCGACCGGATGATATCTCCGCAACCAGAAGTTGCAGCCAGACCTGACAACACACAAACAACAGCTCAGATGAGACCTGCAAGTGTGCCAACTTTGGTGGCACAGCACCCTTCTGAGGCCGAGTTGTGTTAATACCCCAGGTACTGGTCAGTGCACATCATACACCACCAAAAACAGCTCACCCAGAGCTGCAACTGGACCAGGAGGAAGCCCCAGTCTAGGGACTTCGGTGACACCCTGGACCTTCCATGAGAGTGCCCTCGTCATCCTGCAAGGCCCCCAGAAGAAGACTTACCTCCAGCTCCAAAGGGTTCCATTGTGCACAGCATCCAAGACCTTCAACTCGCCTTGCATCCAGCCACCCTGAGCCCTGCATCACCGAACCTTGTGTGTGCGCTGGGTCCCTAAGGCACCATATTTAAATCTGCAAACCAGATCCTTTTCCAGGTGGCCCCTGCAAGTGGCCCTGTGCCTGTGCCAAGAGACTTTCCAGCTCTGCTCCCGCCGGAACCGGAAGCTGCCTGAGGCTCTCCAGCCAACTACTTCGACCACCCTGCAAAGGAAGAGACTGGCAACCCAACTGTGCAATTTTTTAATGCATTTTTAAAAGTGACTGTCTATTGATTCCTATGGTGCGTAATTAGGCACAGTAAGATTAACTGTATTAAAACTTTAAAAAGTCATACCTCTGAAAGTACTAAGTAAAGATCTTGGTCTTCAAATTTATATAATAGTCTGAAGTATTTTTATAAATTCTGGCCTCGAGTTATTCATTGCGTGTGTGTGGTGCATTGTTGGATTTGTGAGTACTACAACTGCATAGCAAATCTCCTGGATTAGGCTAACTGCTCGACCAGCTACCTTACAAATTGGAGCATTAGGTGGTTTAATTTTTACCTCTGGGAACCAATGTGTGGTTGCCCTGAACCCTGTAAGTGTGTCTAGTTTTGACACTACATAGGGGGCCAGCCTCCTACACTTGCTGATTGAAAATAAGTTAAGTGTACCAGTCCATTTTCTACTGATTAATTATTTGGAGGGTTTCAACAACAGTGAAGCTGAGCACAAATGGTGAGCGGTTAGAGAGGAACTTTCACACCAGGTGACAACAGGACTAGCTATGAAGAATCATATCACCTGTTTTAATTGACTACTTCTAGGGAAGGAGGCAATCCGCCTTCGAATGTTCTGCTTCTCAAGCCCAGAAATAACAGAGTGAGGGTAGAATTGCTTCTGACATTAGTAGCCTTTATTGTAGTTACAATTTATATTTTGTGAACTAGAATATGGGTTTGATTTTAATATAAATATTTGAAAATGTATTTCTCATGTTCTAGTGTTCATGAGCGTGTTATTCCTTAATGAAAGAGGGTTTGAAGTTCCACAAATTATCTCTGTAATGTCTCATCTTGGGATTGATTTTACCTCACACACAACTTAGTGAATTAATGTTCAATGGATTGTGGGCTGATTGCAGTCTAACTAGTTTTCTATCTCGGGCTGGCACATTGACTGAGTCTTCAGTGCCGGGGGAGAGGGAGTGTCTAGAAAAGCAGCAGAACTGCATTCTAATACAGTTTAGAATATGTATAATTACATTATGGGTACTTTCCAGCACAAAACTAACTAGTTTTTCCCTGGAAAGTAAGACCCAGCTCTACACTTTGGGGGTCATCACGAGTCTGGCCGCCAGTGAACTGCCGGCTTCCCAAGGATCAGAGATCCCGAGATCTGGAGGTGGTGGCAGTCCTAATCTGCCAGGGCAGCTCTGCTTGGGGATTGCGACCCCCTTCTCTGCCAGTGGTTTCATGGCGGTATCACCACCATGAAAATGCTGGCGGAGAACAGATGTAGGGTGCTCCACTGGACAGCACCATCGCAATGTTCACTGTCTGCTCTGCAGACAGTGAACATTGCGATGGTGCTGGTTCAACCTGCAGGCTATAGCATTGCCGCTGGCTTGATTACGAGCTGAAGATAATGCTGTAGCCTGGTTCCAGCTAGGCCAGCGGGCAGAAACTTAGGTTTCCACCCGCTAACCTAGCGGGAAACTCTTAATGGGGCTGGCAGGGAGGTAGCCAGTGTGGCAGCAACCGCCCCGTCAGAAGTTTGGCGGATGGTAGAAAACGTCCACCGAACTCATGATGACCCCCCTTTGTGTCGGTTTGCATCACTTTGTGATACAAACCTGGTGAAAAGTTTTCAGAAATCTGGCCTTATATTCCTAATGTTCCAGATGATATAAGAGGACAGTTGCCCTTTGTACCAAATTTAAAGAGATTGGGGCCCGTATTTATACTTTTTTTAGCGCCGCATTTGCGCCGCTTTTTTACGCAAAACGGCGCACACCTACAAAATACAATGGTATTTTGCAAGTTTGCGCCATTTTTGCGTCAAAAAACGACGCAAATGCTGCACAAAAAAAGTATAAATACAGGCCTAATTACTGGATTTAGAATAACTGAAATTCAAAGCACATGTATACCCGAAAGATTTGAGGTGACAGATATTCCTGACCACCTAAAATGATTCACAGAAAGCAGAACTTCACTCTCTATCCTAATGAAAACCATGAAAAAAGAATGATAGGTTTCAGCATAGCTAACAATATACTAATTCTAACACAATGCAATGCATTATCTGGCTAATGAGAGGCCCTTTTAATTCTGGTTCATCATCCTTCAGCCACAAATTCACAGGCAGCACCATTACACTAACATTTAGGCATTTTGCACAAAAAGAAAATCAGGAAGTATGATACACTGCAAGAATAGCCACCCTACCAAGCAACTGAAGAGAAACCGTCACTGTTTTAAGAATATTTAAAGACACTTGGTTGGAGGTATGCTGTGCCCAGTGTAAAGTAGCAACCCAAGTTCCACATACCCTGGTTTAATCTGTAAAACTGTGCATTATCACAGGAAGCCAAAACTGATAATGCAGTAAAAGAGTGGCATAACACTTTTCAATTCACTTTTGGAAGAAACCAACTTACCCTATACCAACTAAATGGAAGTTTTAAAGAAATAATATAGCTATCAGGATCGTCACCAAAAGCAAGACCTAGAGCTATAATTATGGTTTAAATCATTCAAAAATGTGCAAAAATGCTTTAAATGTAACTACCAAAATCCTATTTTTCCCAAACGTCATAGGACTACATGATTTTGAAACAGTTGCTCAAACTCAACTCTAACTTACTCCACAAAAGGCACATAGAAGAAAGATACTAAACAGTCAAGCATACAAAACTCCTATATAACAATGTAGTTTAATATAATGTATTTTTATTTTATATATATATATATATATATATATATATACACCATGCAATATTATCTTACCATGATTTGTGTAATAATTATGTCAATTATATAAATTAAACCACATTAAAAATAATACCAACATGACTGCAAAAAGCACTAATCTTACTGTACATCCAAATGGTGCTGAAATTGAAATAAAATAGGCTCTCCTAATGCAAACATTATTTAAATGCTTGTTTAGTAATAAAAAAATGTTTACAAAATGTAAATATTGGTAAAAAATATAAAAATTATGAAAACATGTTTACAAAGTTAGCATACTATATTAATGATAAATACTGCTCAATAAATTGCAAAATAATCTGTTATAAGTATATATTGATACATACATAGTATATTCTATTTTCTATAAACTATTTTTTATTTAATATGTGTTTTCTCCAAAAAAATGAATGCTATATTTTAATTGAATGTACAGATTTTTCATTTTCACTAAAATAACGTTACAATCATGTTCTACTTTAATGTACTTATTGAAAAAAAGTTTATACATGTTTATGAATGTTACTTATTGTTCCTGTCCATATGTACATTTATAAACATTTTCATAAAAAGTCTAACGTATTAGAGATTTATGTGAATATAAAACTTTATTTGTAAATATATCAATACATCTGTTTATTGTTTAATATCTCTATAAATTTATGTTTTAAAATATGAAACAATTTAATTGTTTTGTATGTTTTAATATGAATATACATTAGTTGGACATTTTAAATATAATTAACAAAGTTCAATTAATTAAATAACATAAACAATTTTCAATATCATTTTAATTGATTTAGCTCCTTTCCTAAAGTGATGTAAGCATATATATAGTCTTAAATAGTGCACTTTCATAACTACAGTCAAACTCTAACATTAAACATCTTATGCACTTAGGTGAAACATTAAATATTCAAAGTCTAACTCTACACACCTTGGGGAAAGTATTTAATTGTGGGGATTTCAATTTACTATTCTAACTCAACCATACACCCTTTGGGTAAAGTGTTTAACTTTGGGAAATGAATATTTACTATTCTATATTCATTCCATTACCCATTTGGGAAATGGTTTCATTGTGGAGGGTGCAAATTTACTGTCTTGGCATTAGCACTACAACCTTTTCAGCAAGCATTTAATTTGCGTGAGGGCGGATTTACTATTATAACACCAACCAGCACCAATTTGAGAAAGTCTTTACATTTGTGGAGCTCAGATTTACTATTGTAACTCCATCCCAACCCCAAATGGGGAAAGCATTTAATTTGGAGAAGCGTAGATTTACTATTTCAATACCGTTTTCTCAATACCCTTTGAGAAAAGTGTTTAATTATGGTGAGCACATAGTTACTATTCTAATACCAACCCAACAATTATTAGGGAAAATATTTAACTTAGAGAAGTGCATATTTACCATTCTAACAACAAACCTCACAGACATTTGGTAAAAGTGTTTAATTTTGGGGAGAGTAATATACTATTCTAACTCCAACACAACAGCCACCTGACCTGTGAAAGCATTTAACAAAATGCCCATTGTGGGCACATATTTAACTTTATGGAGTTGAGATTTACTATTGAACACCAAATCTACAATCACTGGGGGAAGTGTATAATCATGGAAAGGTCAGATTTACTATTCTGACTCTTACTCAAAACCCATTAGGGAAAGGGCTTAATTTAGGGCACTGCAAATCTACTGTTCTACATCCAAACCTCTGACCATTGTGGAAAGTGTTAAATGAATGGATGGTTAGAGTTACAATTGTAGCTACAGCCCAGAATCTGTTGCAGAAAAGGTGTAATTTATGTGTCCTTAACATTACAATTTTAATAACAACCCCATAAGTATGAAATATATGTGTATTTTTATTGATTACACAATTTGAATTTCTTAATAGAGAATTACATTTTAATAACATTACCTTATATAAGCAGTTGAGTTTCTTTTTTTCAAATATCATTTTAGGTTAGCTTTTTAATTTTAAATAAAACATTTTATATATAATTTTTAATATAATTCATTGTATTTGTTATTATTGTGTTTAAATATTTAGGTTTCAATCATTTCCATTAGAAAATGTTTTAAATGGAAATATAAATGCAATAATCAGGTGGGCATTCAAACCTTCAAAATGTTTATTTCCTTCAACACATTTAAAGAATCACCCAACTTTTCCCCTCTCCCAGGCACATGTATGAGAAGCTGATCCAACAGGTTCCTTTGCTCTACATATTTGTTTGGCCTCTAATGCCCTGTCTTCCCCCATGAGTCCTGAGTTGCCTATTTCTTCATTTAGAATTTCTATTTTCAATGAATATCATAGTATTTATTATGTAACCTTAAAAGATGTTTTGTATTTCATGTTAAAAACCTTCACACCGTATCTCTATAAAAAGACAGTTAGAGAAAATTGTTCTTATAGTGTAATTTTTTCGCTAACTGGTTGTGCTGATTTTTTAACTCTGCACACTAGGGTACTACTGTCCAGTCCCTAGTGTATGTGCTCTGACCCCTAAACCCTGATAAAATTGGCTAACCCTCAATTGGCATATTTAATTTCTACTCATGACATAGAGGTTAAAATGTCATCTAAGGACTAAAGTACATTTGTTGCAAGAGAAACATGCCTTCAGGCATACATGTGAGCAGACTACAGCAGCTTTTAAACATGCAGGCAAACTGTTCAGTCTCCCTTTAGTCTAGTGGGAGTGGGATCTGATTCCAGAACCAGTTTGATATTCTTGAGGAGGAGAGTGACTGCCCATTTTCCTAGACACACCCCTCAGTGGGCCACCGTCCTCCTCCAGGGAATAAAATGTTTTCCCATTTTTATTATCCCTCAGAATTGTACTCCATGGGATAGTTTGTAGTAAGGCAAATATGGGGTAATGCAAAAGGAGGACGATTTGCCTAGGAAACATTTTGTTCATCCGTTAGAAGTCACCTCTCCCCAGTTGTTGATTTGTACAAAACTAGAACCTTACCCCCAGCTCCTCAAAACACATCTAGACCTGTGAAAGAACAGAAGAGGAAGAAGTCTTCTGGCTGTGACCTTTGTGGGGATCTGAAATGCAGGACCTGATGCTACATGTAACCATGACTGAATCATGGACTCCAAAGGTCAGATGGATAACCTCTGTGTGGCTATAGGAACATCAAAAGCTGGAAGATAACTTTTCCTGGAGTTACCAGTAGGCCAGTGGCATGTGGACCTGAATTAGACTGTGCTGGTGGCCTCTGCTGTTGTGGGTTCTGGAATCTGAGTGTTGCAGCTGAGGTCCTGGGAGCCTTAGAAGTGACCAAGAGGAATTATGCCAGAAAGTCAGAAAAAGATAGAACTTAGAAATATTTTCAACTTCCAGATTTCCAGAAGATGGAAACAAACCACCCAAGACTATCCTCCCAAGGAGCAACCTCTTCAGTTAAGAAAGTCAGGTTAGTCCAGCTCAGAGATGCTTGCTGCCCAAAAGCAGCCTTCAGTGGCATCTTGTAGCTAAAGTATACAACTTCGGGTGAGGCCTGCTTCGCTACGGCTTATAGGCTTGTCCCACTTGAGGTTTCCAAGCTCTAAAAAAGAGACTAAAGCCCTTGTTATGAGTCTGGCGGTCCTTAGACCGACAGACTCATGGTGGCAGTTGGACCGCTACATTCCAGGCGGTCTGACTGCCAAATTACGACCCTGGTGGTCTGACCACCAGCAGAGCGCTGCCATTGCCAGGAACATGGTTCTCGGTGGGGTGGCGGCACTTGAAGCTGTGGTCAGCCATGACTTCACTGAGTTCAGGACAGCCGTGCTGATCACGAGTCCAGATTCCACCAGACTTTTCATGGCAGGGACCCAGCCATGAAAAGAATGTTGGAAAGCAAGTTCGGGGACCGGGGGGGGGGCCTGCACTGGCCAAAACCATGCAGTGGGCAGTATAGAGGCCCCACTGATACAGCAGACAGTGTGTATTCCGAGGGTGCTTGGAGCACCCCCTGTGCAACGGCTCTGGCCTCGGCTCCATGACAAGCCAATGCAGCTGCATGGTTTTCACTGGGCATTCCAGCGGAAACCTCTGATTTCAGAGGTTCCACCGGTCAACCCAGTGGAAACCTCATATTCGGCCTGGGGAGGAGACAGACAGCTCTGCGGTGGTCTCCTCTCCACGGGGCTGATGGGCCGACGGCCAGCCCACCAACCTCGTAATGAGGCCCTTAGTCCTAATATAGAAATCTTGATGGGGAGAAGGGGTGTGAAGTATCATGTTCCTGGCAAAATGGCTTCAGTGGGCCCTCGGTCAATAGGTATCTGTCTTTGAGAAAACCTAATTGGATACAGCCTTCAACATTGTCCTGCTGGATGAAGGAAGCATTGCAGACGCATGGTTAGTGTGGTGTCACTTCCTGAGAGTCAGTGTGTTTTACTGCTTTTTAAAACTGAAAGTAATGTTTTTTTCACTCCTGTTCCTATTTTGCTGTTCTGGGGAATTGGAATCGCTTTTATTAGGAGTTTCACAGTGGGAAGTGAAACTGCTGAAATTCACACGATACATCTGCACATTTCTTGCCACCATATTGTTTTTTCATGACCTAGTCTTTCTGTTCATTCCTCCATAAATGAAGGGCACAGTGCGGGTGAGCAGCGGACGCGCCACTGGTGACCTGAAGGTGCACCAAAGGCAAGCCCGTCTGTGCCCAAACGGGACCCATGGCCAGGGATTATGCCCCTGTCTCCTAAAATAAGGTATGTTATACTATCAATCAGTTGCTGGCCTTTAAAAGCTTCTTAGCGGACGTCTGTGCACATCTGATTGACCCTAATCTGACTTCCTTGGTGTGATTATGCTGCAGTTTTCAACTTTCAACTAAGTTCTGCTGCTAACCCATGTGTATTACTTCCACCGATTGGCGCATGTTCTTAGTAAATTGTCGCTCTTTAGCTGCCTATAAACTAGGTATCTTTAGCCTCTTAATGAGCTCAACCCTAGATGTCCTCTTTCTCACTGAGACATGGCTACATGAGGGTTTGGCCCCAGATGTGATCCAGGCACTTCCCCCTGGCAACGACATTTGGGAGCATTGAGTTTCTCTCATTCTCCCTCATGCTGGATCCCACTTTTATCTTCTCTGGCATTCTACTGTACAGACCACTGGGTCCCTACATGCACTTTCCTCAAACCCTACCTTGGAATTGCTGCGGATCTAGCTGACCCTAGTAATTTGGCTGCTAATTCTTTGCTTCAGGATCTTTTGAATTAAAGCAACTTGTGAATGGGCCTACCCATAAGAAGGGCCACACTATTGACCTAGGGTCTCATTACGAGTTTGGTGGTCGGACCATCAGACCACCATGTTGGCGGTCTCAAAAAGACTGCCATGTTGGCGGTCTCTTAGACCACCCTATTACTAGTTAGATAGGTAGGACTGCCAACCAAAAAAGCCAGACTGCCAGCAGCACGGCGGCCCAGAAATAGGCAGTGCCACCTCCAGCCCCGACAGCACAGCTACCAACCACTGACTGTATTACATGTCCAAAGTTGCAGTGGAAGACGCTCATGGCGGTTAGCTATTGGTGGTCCGAACCACGGTGGTTTGCAATCACCAAAGTAATACGCAACAACACATTGGATGGATTTGAAAGCAACACAGCTGACACACATTGCCGTACTCGACACACCAGGCAAAGGACACTATAATACACACCACAGTCCTTTGCATCTATACTGCAAGATAATGAAGCCTGACCGTCTTTGTTTGAAGAGTTCATAGATTAGGCAACCCTTCATTCACCATCACATTAAACACCCTGCACACACTTTTGTCCACCCACACCCAGTGCAGTTCCCCTGTTTAGAAAGTCATTGTCCTCCATTTCTTTGTTTCCACCATGCCATGTTCCAAAAATCCACGTATTTCAGAAGATAAGTTAAGAGTCGTGAAATCATAAGAGCAGAGCAACAATTTTGGAGTACAAGTTCAGCACACTCCTTTCAATAGGAACATGGATATGTGGAGAGGATCGTTTTCAGAGTCAATGCTTTAGGCACCACCCTGCATACAAGAGAGGACATCAGGAAGTGGTGGAACAACCTCAGGGGCAAGGTTTGTTTCCTTGTATCCAGGCACCAACTTCAGGCTAAGAAGGCTGGCGGTGGCCCTCCTCCTCCCCAGTTACAACTGTATGCCTGGGAGAAGAAGGTCTTGGCCATCCTGCATCCGGAGGGCTTGACAGGAATACCTGGGAGAGTGGAGTCTTGTAAGTCACAACAAGAAAAATGTCACCCAAATGCTATGTCATGCATGTCCACAGCACACCTTCTCCATAATCTTCTGTTACCCCACTCATCAACCCAGTGTTCCCCCTCCAAATACTCCTGTATGTGAACTCCCAATTGAAGCGTTCTCACCTGGTGGAGTCACATTTGTATAGTGTGTGTACTACAGGGACTGACAGGATTGCAAAGGCCATGAAGGCCCAGTGTCTGTGAATCCAGCCATCAGCACAGTGTTCACTACTACAAATACCCTTGTCTGGCAAGTCTCAAATGAAGTATACTCACTTGGGGGAACAGCATTTGTATGGTGTGTGTGGTAGAGAGACTGACAGGACTGCAAATCCTAGGAGGCACTGTTACTGTAACTCCAACCACCAGCACAGTATTCACTGCTATAAATACCATTGTCTGGCAAGTCTCCAATGAACTGTACTCACCTAAGGGGTTCACATATGTATAGTGTCTGTACTACAGGGACTGACAGGACTGCGAAGGCCAGGAAGGCCCAGTGTATGTGAATCCAAACACCAGCATAGTGTCCACTGCTACAAATACCCTTGTCTGGAAAGTCTCCAATGAAATATGAAATATACTCACCTGGTGGGTTCACAAATGTATATTGTCTGTACTACAGGGACTGAGAGGTCTGCAAAGGCCTGGAATGCCCTGTGTCTGTGAATTCAAACACCATCACAGTGTCCACTGTTACAAACAACCTTGTCTGGCAAGTCTCAAATGAAGTGTACTCTCCTGGGGGGGTTCACAAAGGTATAGCGTCTGTACTACAGGGATTGACAGGACTGCACAGGCCAGGAAGGCCTAGTGTCTGTGACGCCAAACACCAGCACAGTGTTCACTGCTGCAAATACCCTTGTCTGGTTAGTCTCAAATGAAGTATACTCACCTGGGGGAACAACATTTCTATGGTGTGTGTAGTAGAGAGAGCGACATAACTGCAAATCGCAGTAGGCACTGTTTCTGTAATTCCAAACACCAGCACAGTGCACCATTGTTGAAATACCCCTGCCTGTCTACTCACAAGTGAAGTGTACTCACCTTGGGGGATGACATTGGTCAGATGTGTCAAGTGCCCAGGCTTCCCTGACTGCAATTCACAGGAGGCACTGTTACTTTCACTAAAAAGACCAGAACAGTGTACATATGAACAAAGAGGAAAGTTTCCAAACTCTCAATGTCAAGTTACTCAGATGTGTGGATACCGTTTGTATAGTGATTATAGTAGAGGGAATGACAGGACTGCTAAGGTCAGGAGCCTATATAGCTCACACTCCAGAAACAAGCTCAGGGTCCATATGCCTAAATAGCCATGTCTGTGAAATCCCAATTGATATGTACTCACCTGAGAGGACACCATTTGTGAAATGCTTGGAAGTAGTGGGACTGACCAGAAAGCTAAGCCCAACTGGCCCTGTCCCAGATACTCCAAAACCAAAATCAGTGTTCACTTGCCCAACCCCATCTAGTAGAGAAGACCCAAATAAACTCTACACAGCTTAGTTGATGTAAATTGTCAAGTGTGTGCAGTGGAGGCAGTGACATGACTCCCAGTAGGAACTGTTTCTCCAAATATCAACAGAACACATCAGGGGTCACTTGATCAAATATCCTTCCCCAATAAGTCACATTTGAGGTCCATTCCCCTGGGAGTGAACAGCATTTTCATGCCCGCCCAACTTTGAGATGTGTCTGGCTACCTAGCTCAATCCTGACCTACTAACCCAAGGTAGAATCATTGCGGACAGGCAGGACAGCTTACCCACTGTGCTAAACAATGATCCCAAAGGCCACTAGAGGAATAACCAGATTGGTATTGGCAGCACACACATTAACACTGTATTAACTACATCGTGACTTCTGTCACATATACTACTAACTCCTCAGTCTGCCTGTATCACATTCAACTAGGCCTCAAAATGGCCAACAACCTAACTTGCCTAGCCACTGTGTGGCCTGCACTGGTGGCAAATTGACACTCTCAGCCCATCCCCCAAGGGACAATGTATTGCACATCTCAGCAGTTGTGACAGGCAAGGAGAGCTGGTATGTTCCACAAATGTCATATCAAAACAACAATTACCATGTGTACCTGTCACAACATGTTTACTTGCTAGACAACTATGTACAAGGTCTCTATGAAATGTCACTGTAAATGAATGGAGATAGCTGTCACAATACAACCACTAACATGGTACCTTCCACATCAACAGGCCGTGCTGCCACTGGTCATACAGAGGCCACTGACGAGACTGTCAGGATGAAGCCCTCAGTGATTTTTAGCTTGAATCTCTTTTATTGTTTTGAATTTCTTTCCTTGTGGTCACAACATTTGAAATTACAGTACATGTACATAGTGCTGATACATTGTCTAAGCATTTGGATATAGTGCAGGAGAACTGTCAAAGAAATATTCACAACACAAGTGGGTTATATTAGCGAACATTAGCAAATCTCAGTGTTTACATGCAATGACAAATATAAAGAAGCTGAGATTAGGATTAATTTCAGTATCCTCCACTCGGCAAGTACCTTCCCACAGGTTACAAGTCTCCTTGGGACATCCATACAACCAGTATATACAAATAACAGCTTATAAATGTGAAGATTCAGCATTGACATTATACAAAAATGTGAGATTATTAAAATAGTTAACAAACTCGGAGTCTGGTTGAAACGTCCCCCACCCCACGACCCAAGAGGGCCAGCCACCCTGTCTGCATGTATGCTACCACACTTGGTCCCAGGGATCGCCATCAATGTAACTCGTAGGGAACCCGCCTCGATCAAAGGCGACATATGCAGGTAATCACGTCAGTAAGGGCTCAGCCATCAAACCTAACGCATGGGCTGTCTATTCCGTCACCAACTCTGTAGTGTGAGCGTCTGCATCCTCCACGTCTGCACATGCTCCGGTTCACGTAGCCGAGTTAGCATTGCGTCCCAACTGGCAGACAGGGGATATTTACGCAAGCCCATGGCATCCTCCCGTCTTAGTGCTACTCCCTCAGCTTCCGCCCACACCAGGAAAGAACTCTCTCACGCCTTTATGGATGGGGGTTCAGTGGCCTTCTATATCCTGGTGATTAAGAGTTTGCCAATCAAGAGGCCAAGGTCTAGATATCTTGTCGAGGCTCTATGCCTTTTAACTCTCAGGAAGAGACCCAGGATACAAGGTTCCCAAGCAGACAACCCTGGGTGTGACGTGCATGTTTAAATAGGGACAAGACCACAGCATATGGAGGATGTCTGCCCCTATCAACTTACAGCGAGGGCATGCAGCATATACACGGCAGAAGTACTTGTTGATGTTGGCCCTGTGGAAAATATAAAACTGGATGAGGCGGAACCTTGAACTGCGGGGGACGTTAGTGTGGCTGGATAGTGCTGCGTCCCAACTTTTACCCCAGCAGATCCTGTAATGTGGGCAATATGAGGCTCTGGTGTAAAGTCCTGCCCAGATTGCCTCATTCCTTTGATTAGACTAGGAATGGGTACATAGGTAGGTCGTTAAGCTAGCCCATATGCATTTTGCCTCATTGTCAATGTGTGTCTTTGACTAATGACAGTTCCCTTACTCCCACAGCCCTGTTGTCACCTTCCCAGAGGTTATATTTGTCCTGTAGAGGCTTCTTGCATAACTGACATTCCCAGAGTGTGACAACGTGTTGATTCCTGGGAGGCCATGACATGTGACTCAGTAGGCTGGTCACATAGCAGAAACTATACAGCACATGCTGTGTTGGATGTCATCTCTGTTGATGGACATGTATGTCCAAACGAGTGTTATGTGGCACAGCTACATTCCACCGAACCCCACCTTCTCAGGTTGCATGAGTCTGCATTCGTTAGGCCACATGTCCACACATGGACAGGGAAGACACATTGTGTAACCACCATTCCACTCCCTTCATTGTTACCAATGTGTGATGTTTGAGTTTGTACTCTGGCAGTAGCCTGTAGGGACTGTATGCAGAGAGTCATCCTCACAGAGTGTGAATGTGTTGTTCCATTCATGCCTAAGAAGTTTACCCTTCAGAAGCCACAGAGGTGTGATGTGTCTCAAAGAGGCTCACATCTCAGCCAGGGTGCTAGACCATGGGCTACATGATGTCAGTAAGCTTCCTCAGTCATTGTAGGGCCTTAGCAGGGTGATGGGTTGGTCTGCAGATTGGCAAATGTATGTTTGTATTCATGGCCCTGTACTTCTTGGCTTGTATGTGTCACATGTGGGGAGTACTGACAAATAGGAAACTTCTAGCTTGCTGTTTCTGGAATGTATGTGACTCAACCATTTGTGATGAGACTTGTGATCATAATCTCTTGGTTTGTCTATTGCATCCATGCAGGTCAATGCCCATCAAAAGAAGGGGCTGCGGACCCTGGGGGTCCACAGCCGGCAGAGCGCCCACTGAAGAAAAAGGTGGGAGGACCTGAGACGCTCAGCCCAGAAGATCACAGAGGCCCAGCTGGGGCTGTCCTCCCAACATGGGTGGGGTGCCCATCGGACCATGACCCCCTTAATGGCATGCATCCTGGCGGTAGCCTATCTGGAGCTTGTTGTGCATTTGAGGGAAGCACATCAGCCACAAGGATGTGAGTACAGGGCATACTCCTGCCTGTCCCAATGCCAAGTGATTGAGTTAGATTCTGACAGCTTCCCCTGACAATTAAGTATGAACCATGTGTCACACAGTAGATGAGAGATTGTGTTAACATGCCATGTGTTGTATACTGATGTGCCATGCCTATTGGACCAGAGACGTAGGGAACAACTGGGTAGAATCTACAAACCACTTGATCCCCAGAGACCACACATGGCTGTGTACGTTGATCAATCATGTACTGTTTGTTGTAGTAGGTGTAATTTATGTGCAACTGACCACTACTCCTCAGTATTCCAGGCCAAAAGTAAGTAGGTGGTGGATCACTGTCCTCTGCCACGTGTCTGGGTAATTGTGTATGTTGGCATCTGCCTCACTGCAGTCTGTAATGTGAAGGTGTCCAAAATACATGTGACAGGGCTTACATTGTTCTTTGGATGGAGTTATAGGTCACTACTTTCCCTTGGTAAATGGGGAATTTCCATTGACATGATTTATGTGCCATCATTGTTGCCAGCATTGATTGTGCCTATGTGTCAGCATGTATCCCTTTCTCTTTAGAAAACATTTGTAAGCTGCAGTTTCATGCATGGCCTGCCTATGTTGATGGGATGATGTCTGTATTTCCTCACATATATGTGCATGGCAAACTGTTTATGGAAATGTACATTTACAATGGGGGTACATTTCATGTTGTACCACAGACAGGAGTGTGTCACCATTGTTTATTGGCTGACCCATACCCTCACCCGTCATAGCATGTCATTTGGCATGTACAACTGCAGTAGTAATGAGGGACATGACAGGGAAGCCTATAGTTTAGAGCCTGGTGCCCTTGATGTGGCATCAGGTGGAAAAGTACACTGACTTGTGTAATGGTTAAGGTTTCTAACATGACTGCTGGTATGCAGCATGGAGTGACTTGCAGTTATGTTTAATTCACATGTGTTTGGGTACAGGCATTCATCCACAGAGAGACATCTAGGCTTGCATGAGCAAAATTGGGACTTTGATGTAGCTTCCCATTGGACAACATGTTGAAGGCCTTTTATCAGTACTTGCAAATCTCAGTGAGTCTCCAACATGCAATTGACTAATGGCTTCTACTGAAGCCATCAGAGTTTGTCATTGTAAGGAGTGTCAGACATTATTGGTTATAACCCTGGAGCTTGCTGATTTATTGTGTTGTGTAGTTTGGGGACATCTCTTTGTGACATCTTGCCCATGCTGTCTACAGTGTTCATTTCCATGCCACATGTGTAGCCTATCTGAGCAACATTAATACTACCCCCTTGACTGTACTGGGACAAATATTACTTGGTAAAGTGTACATTGTTGATATGTTTTCAGTGCGACATGGGTATTTTCATGTCACCTTCTCCAGGATATTGTACTGTTGTCATTAACATGGCATGATTTTGTATTATCAGTCCTCATTGCTGGGTATAATGTATGTAACAAAGAGATGTGTGCATGACCTTGTGTGGGATCTGCGGAAATGCTTATTGTATTGGCCTACCATTGTATGCTAACAAGTGACTAAGGTCTGCTCCATGGGGTAAAGCTTTGAAGGTGATGGTGTCTCCTGATGGGTGAATGGTCATTGTGATTGCACTACTTCAGCCATGCAATTGTAGATGTGTGAGATCCTGATTTTCTGTGGGCAACTGTTGACAGTTCAGATGGCATGCATGCACATGGTATGGCACATGTATGGGCCACTTGAATGGAATTTGTTGCTGGGGCCAACTTGACATCATGGTAATATTTGCTGATCAGAGCTGTTGTTCAAGTGTGTTCATGGACATGTGATGACCCTATTTATCTTTGTATTTGCAGCACCAACAAGCATCTGGTAACTGGACCTCAGGTCAAGACACCACTGACACAGAGGGATCCAGTGGCCGGGAGAGTGACCACAACATCATCCTCATCATTATCGTATTCCTCCTCCAGCGGACACTCCCTAGTGGTGGCAGACCCATCGGGCATCCCCAGTACCATCCTTGTCTGCCAACCCTCGTTCTATCACTGTCCTCCCTGTTGCTCCCCACCAAGTTGGCTGTGCCTACTCACCCAAAAGGGTGGGCGTCTCCTTTGTTGCAGGCACCTATCCCCACTGGCCCCTGTAACCCCTGCTGCCTTCAGTGAGGAGACTATTGACCTCCTGAGAACTATCTCTGTGGGATAGTGAGCCATTGTGAATGCCATCCAGGGATTGGCCACCCAAATGCAACTAACCTATGCATTCCTGGAAGGCATTCATGATGCAGTGTTTGGTCTACATAGATCTTTTCAGGCTCTGGCCTCCACACTGACAGCTACCAGTTACCCCCTCACCTTCTGTTCCACCTCCCTTGTCCCAATCCGAATCCCTCCTTCCCCTGCCTGCCCAAAGCACTCAGACAGATCCGCACGTATACACATCAACACACAAGAGGAACACACACAAACAGAATCACCACAAAACACACCGGCATGCAAGCAAACAACATCCACCCACAGACACAACAACAGCCACGACTTCCCCAGACATCCCCACCATCCCCATCATCACAAATATGACATCAGGCATACGCACAGGCACAACACCAACAGTCACTGACATACCCGCCACACCCATCATACCCACAGACACCACCACAGACACCGCACCCGAAGACACCACAACTACAGACACACAGACATCTACCACATCCAGCCAACCCGCTGTCACCACTTCAACAGCTACACACACACCCACCACTCCATCCCCCAGGCACCTACACCTCCTAGTCCCCCAAGACACACAAACTCACTCACCCAACAGACACACATCACACACAAGCATACCTCCCAGAAGCACGCACCCACAACATCCACACCAACACAGCATACAACCACTCCCTCGACCTCCAAATCCCAACCTCCTTCTGCTCACCGTCCTAGTGTCCCTATAAACGTTTTTTTTGTTTGTCCTTGACCTTTGCCCTGTTCCCTCCAACCCTGTCCCAAACCCAAGAGGTCCACACCTAGCTCCCAGCCCCTCCCTTCCACCTCCCAGGCCTCCCCTGCCACCCCCTGTAAGCACTCATACCTCTCCCCCAAGAAGAAGCCCACCCCTCCTAAATATAAGACCACCCCTCCCGAACCCAAGCCCAAATCTGACCCTCCCACTCATCAGATAATCCCTGAGGTGCCTACCTACCTCATTGATGCCCCCTCCTGTGGAGGTTCCATGGCAGTTGGGAGTCAAGTTTAGGCACAACACTGCTATTATTACTGCTTTTGGACTGGCCAATGGCCTTTGAACTTCAAATATTTATTGTTCTTTAAACCCAAAGAGTTGTTTTTTGGGTATACATTTGTCCTGCATTTCCTTTTCTACCTTAATGTTGTTCCTGAGTGATCTGTGTTGTATGGCTACAGTTGTGTGTGTTTGAGCCTGCTTGCTGCTCCGTTTGCTGTTGTTTGCAATATCTGACTTTGTGGGCAGTGCTGGTGTCCCCAAGAGAAGGGTATATGTTGAGTGTATGGATATATGGATGTAAATGTAATGGTGGTGTCATGGCATTGTGCACTATTTGTGATGGTAAATATTTTATCTTGTGTTGTCCAATGTGAGCAAGTATGGTATGAGACTTGTCCCCTGATATGGCTAATGTATTCATTCGATATGTGTCAGCTTGAGTTTTGTTTGCGCAAACATGGAGTGTGTTCAGTTGTGCCAGCTTTGTTTGCATTTGAGTATGCATGTGTCCATTTATCTTTGTGTGCCTTGCAGCTAGTTCCTGTAGAGGTATGTCCATTCATTTGGAGCTGTATGTACTTTGTTGACTTGCACTTCCACATTGCGCAGATGGGCATGACATTTGAGTCTAGTACTGTTTGTCTCTGAGGCACATCTAGGGACATTTCCTGTGCACATATTGTTTCAGGGGCCTGGGCAAAGTGATATGGGTCCCAGTACAGCCTCCTTTCATGAATGCTCCTGATGCCCCTTCCCTATTGTGCAGGTATTGTTGGCATGGCGTTCTTTGTCTATTTGTCTCTCTCTCTATTGTGTATGTCATTGCCCTTACATTGTGTTGTGACGTATGATGGGTGTGTCCATTGCAGGGCTGTTTATTGGGAGTGTTGTATTTGTTTCATGCCACATCAATACATATGTGTGTTGCATGTCACGACAGTCCATGCCCTGTGAGGAATGTGAGTGTGTGAGTCATAATTGTTTATGTGATGTTTGTGTGTTGATAGTGATGTGTGAGACAATGTTGTGTCGCCTTCACTATCCCTATGCCAGAGATGTGTGGACATGTGTTTTTGAACAGTGTTGCTTTGAAGTGTGAGTGACCTGCCCAGAGGTGGCATATTGAGACTGTGGATGTGTCCATCTTTATGTATAATTTGGACTATGTACTTGGTGCCCATAGTGTGACCCCATATGATGTGGACAATGGCGTAACCATTTGTTGTTTAGACTAATGATACAGGTAGGTGTGGTAGTTATGGTTGGTTGCGCCCACAGGAGCGTGGATTTTGTGCTTCATCAATGATCTTCAACAGTGGCAGGGTGTACGTGATGGGTTCCATGACGGCATTGGACATGTACGGCTGCCTGCAGGTGAGTGTCTCCCTTTATACCGTCCATATCCGCCTTCTGAGACGTGGTGGTTGGGCCGCCACGGTCACATTGGCACTGTGCAACCTCATAATGTGTTTGGAGGAAACACTGGTTCCACCGGCCTGTTTTTACTGCCTCTTGACTGCGGCAGTCTGTGCTACCTGGCGGTGCTGGCGGAACTGTGGCGGTCTTTGCTCCATAGGCCCACATGATTTGTAATACAGTGGTCCCACCGCCAACACCGCCATGAAGGTCCACGGACCGCCAAACTCGTAAGCAGACCCCTAGTCTTTTGTAATTCTAACTATCTCCTAGTACAGAATCCCATCCCTTTAATTTGGTCAGCCACTTCCTAGCCCCATTCACTTTTTCTTTTTTTCAGCCTCTGATATTCAAGCCCTTGGCCAACGGATGGGACCACTGTTGGTCTAAGCTAAATCTATAGGATAAGTCTGTTACCCTTCAGACCACCAGACCTCATCTATTGGACTTTGTCACTTCCTCTACTCGCTTTTTTGATGAATGGATTTCCAGCTCTTTGGATATAATCTTACCTGTTAAAAGACTCAAGACCCCTCTCCCAGAGAAAAAATCTCCTTGGTTTAATGCTAACATTCTCGCCCTTAAAAAGAAGTGTAAATGTCTGAAAAGATGTTAGTGGAAGGCTTACGATGAGAGATGAAAGAGAAAACAGAAGCTCCGTCAGGCGCTATTATGTTTCTACAAAACCTGTTGTCTGCTTATTATTCCACAAAGATTGAGCTCTCTGCCAACTTTCACAGAGTGATTTTTCAGATTCTGAAGGATATTACTGAGCCCAAGTCAAGGGACCCTGCCCTGGAGGCATCGTCTGAACATAGTAATAAGTTGGCTGTTAACTTTCAGAAAAAAGTTCTGGCCATTTATTCCTCTTTTCCCAACAGTCTGATTATTGAGGACCCATCAGGTATCAAGCTTACGTCTGCACTGTCAGTAGGGATTCTTTCAGCCTTTCCTCAATTGTCGGATAGTCTTCTTACCGATCTGCTATCAATAGTTAAATCTGGGTCTCCCCTTGATTCTGCCCCTCTATACATTCTACGGCAGGGTCTTGATAGCACTGCCCCTTTTCTGGTTGACCTATTGAATTTGTCTCTTACCACAGGAGAAGTTCTTCCACAATGGAAGCATGCTGTGGTCAAACCATTAGAAAGAATCCAGGGCTAGCTATGGGTTGTTTAAATCATTTTAGACATAGCTCTTGTTTACCCGGTCTATCAAAAATCCTTGAAAAACATATCAACAAGCATCTTTCTTCTTTTTTCGGGGTAAATGACATTCTCCACCCCTCACAGATCGGATTTAGACCACAACACAGTAAAGAAACAGCACTGCTCACTGCAGTTGAGGAACTTAGATCTCTGATGGACCACGGAGGCATGACAGCTCTCATTTTAATAGATTTGAGTGCGGCCTTCGACACAGTGGATCATTCCACCCTGATTCACAGAATCTCCAATGTTGGTGTCATGGGTCTTGCCCTACAGTGGCTTTTCTCCTTTTTGGAAAACAGAACCTTCCAGGTTCTTGCCCACTCCTGCTATTCAGATAGTCTTTCCCTAAGGTGTGGGGTGCCACAGTGCTCCTCCCTCAGCCCCACTCTTTTTAATCTTTATGTGCTTCCAGTGGATGACATTGCATGCCCATTTGGACGGCCATTAGTTTCCTATGCTGATGACAGTTGGTGATTTTCATTGCCCCGGTTCCAGCTCCCGTCATCAGGATACGGCAGCCTGCCTACAAGCAGTGTCAAATTGGAAGACCAATCGTAAACTTAAGCTTAATGAAGACAAAACTGAGATTGTGATCCTAGGCAATAATCTCAGTAAAAAGTTTCCATCTCCTATTCTAGTTTGCCTAAAAGTTTGCCAAGCTAGAAGGCGGTGATACAAAGTCTTGGAATATGTCTGGACTGCAGCCTTACTATGGAGTATCAACTAAAATGCTAGCTGCTTATGCTTTGTGGCACTCAGACTTTTGAGAACGGTCCTTTCTAATCTCCCTTTTCTAGTGAAGAGACGAATTAGCCAGGCCCTTATCATGTTACACCTTGATTATGGAAATGTTGTTTACCCTGGCTCACCAGGATATATTACTAATAGGCTACAGGTTGTACAAAATGCAGCTGCTAGATATCTGATGTGTCTTCTAAAACACCACTATGTGAGAAAGGCACTAAAGGCCCTTCCTTGGCTGCCTGCCTAACAACACATCCAATTTAAGGTTTTATGCTTATTGCATAAAGCATCTTCCAGGAGAGGGCCTCTTTTACTGTGATCTTTTGTTTCTCCTTACATTCCGAATAGACCTCTACAATCCTTGCCTGCCAGTTGCTTCAGATTCCCACAGTTAAGAAAGTTCGATGGGGAGGATGGCCCCCAAACTGTGGAACACCCTTCCTCTTGAGATGTGGTGACTATCCAGTGAGCTCTTCTTTCGCAAGGCTTTATAAACCTGGTTCTTAACTAACTAAATCCTGCTATCTGGTCTTGTGGCACTGTACTAGCGCTGGGAGGCCTCTGGGTTGCCAACCTTTGTATAAATCTCCCAGACTAGACATTCTCCCCCCCTCTCACTAGTGCCAGTGCAGAAATGTGCTGCTGTGTTCCACACAAACACCTTTGCATTATAGTGCAAAGGTATTTGCATGGTTGAGCATAGGTTTTGTACTGTAAGGGTACCCTTCCAGTGCAGAATACTATGCTTAGACTAACTTTAAAACTTTTCCCACCTTGTATGTGTGCATTACAGTGATGCACACATGCAAAGTCGGAAAAGAAAGGAGAAATAAAAGCCTTTCTCCGTGATAGCGCCTATTTGAAATGGGTGCAATTTTTTTACCCAAAACAGTGACTACTTTTTTTGGTCAACAGGGTTTTGCATCACAAACCTTGGGTGGTTGCATGGCAAAGCCCACCTGGAGCTAACTATTGAAAAGCAATGCTATGTGCTGCTTTGCACTACTTTCAAGTGATTTTCCAGTGCAAAACAGGTTTGGCACTGGAATGTAAATTAGTAAAAAAAGATTTAGGGCCAGATGTAGCAAAGAGATTGCGCCTCGCAAATAGCGAAAATCACAGTTTGCAAGGCGCAAATGCCTCTTTGCTATGTAGAAATGCATTTTGCAAGTCGGATCCGACTCGTAAAATGCATTTCCGACTCGCAAATAGGAAGGGGTGTTCCCTTCCTATGTGCGACTCGCAATGCTATGCAAATGAATCGCAGTTACCATCCACTTGAAGTGGATGGTAACCCAGTCACAAACGGGAAGGGGTCCCCATGGGACCCCTTCCCCTTTGTGACTGGACAAAAAAATATTTTTTCACTACCTGCCCTGAAAAAATCTGAAACAAAAGGTTTCGTTTTTTTTTTCAAAGTGCAGTTCGTTTTCCTCTAAGGAAAATGGGCTGCACTTAGAAAAAAAAACTGCTTTATTAAAAAGCAGTCACGGACATGGTGGTCTGCTGTCTCCAGCAGGCCACCATCCACGTGAGTGCCCCTACTGGCAATGGGGTCGCAAACTGCGACCCACCTCATTAATATTAATGAGGTGGGTCTTTGCGACCCCATTGCGAGTTGCAGAAAGTGTCTGAGACACCTTTCTGCATTCCAGATTGCGACTTGCAATTTGCGAGTCGCAGGGACTCGCGAATCGCAAGTCACAATTTGGATTTTTCCTACATCTGGCCCTTAGTGTCACTACCCCTCAGTGGTTCATAGCTGACATATTATGGTGTCTAAATTAGTGTTATAAATAAGGCTCTAATGTTTCCATTTGCATTGATTTTTGTAGATATATACAAACAGAAAACCTTATATTTCTGGCTGTTTTTATTTTTATATTTAGAAAAAAATTAAAAAGGACCATCTATTGAGCCCACTTTGATGCTATTGGTCATGAGTGCTAGGGCAATAGCTGTGCTGATTGACACACAGGGAAGTTAAACAAATAGAACAGGTCTTCCTAATGAAATTGTAAACAGTTGTAGGTGTGCATGTGTTTGTACTGAATGCTAGTGCCCTGCGATTATATTGTATATGAGAGTTGCATTGTACATAGCTTCATATAACAGTAAAACTCATTAGTCGTCCAACTGAAAGTGCGCCTTTTCTGGTTAAAACAATGGAGAACAAAGGTAGTTCAATATTCATTGTTTCATAAAACACAAAATAAATATGGATAAATCCTGATAAAAAAATAAAAAATAAATATGGAAAAGTATGGGATGAAATGCCTAAAAATTAAGTTCCTTAAATACAGGAGCCCTCTTTATAAAAAATAGGAAGGATTTCTACATTTTGGAGGTATGAGATACCAGCTAATGTCAATTCCTTTGGAATCATTTGAAAAACACCTAGGGCCTGATTCTGACCGGGGCCAGGGTCGGCGGGAGCACCGCCAACAGGCTGGCGGTGCTCCTCAGGACATTCTGACCGCGGCGGTTCAGCCGCGGTCAGAACAGGAAAACCGGCGGTCTCCCGCCGGTTTTCCGCTGTCCTGCAGAATCCTCCATGGCGGCGCAGCTTGCTGCGCCGCCATGGGGATTCTGACACCCCATACCGCCATCCTGTTCCTGGCGGGTCGCCCGCCAGGAACAGGATGGCGGTATGGGGTGTCATGGGGCCCCTGGGGGCCCCTGCAGTGCCCATGCCAATGGCTTGGGCACTGCAGGGGCCCCCGAAAGAGGGCCCCACAAAGAATTTCAGTGTCTGCGGAGCAGACACTGAAATTCGCGATGGGTGCAACTGCACCCGTCGCACATCCTCCACTCCGCCGGCTCCATTCGGAGCCGGCATCCTCATGGAGGGGTGTTTCCCACTGGGCTGGCGGGCGGCCTTTTGGCGGTCGCCCGCCAGCCCAGTGGGAAACCCAGAATCACCGCAGCGGTCTTATGACCGCGGGGCGGTGTTCTGGAGGGGGGAACTCTGGCGGGCGGCCTCTGCCGCCCGTCAGAGTTAGAATGACCCCCCTAGTCTGTTTTGCAAATGTAGCAAAATAATAGAGCCTCAAATCAGGCAAGTTGAAACCCTGACTTCATGAATTTGTTTTAAAAAGTTAGTATTAATTTGGCCTTATTTACTTTCCTAAATAAAGCTTGATGATATGACATCTAGGCCCATATTTATACTTTTTTAGCGCTGCATTTGTGTCGTTTTTTTTACGCAAAATCGGTGCAAACTTACAAAATACAATTGTATTTTGTAAGTTTGCGCTGCTTTTGCGTCAAAAAACACCACCAAAGAAAAAGATTCTTAACTTTATTGAGGAGTGGAGCATAATTTAAATCAAGTACTGTACCAGGGTGTTTTGAATACTCACCCAGATATCTGTTTTTGATTAAGGTTATAGTTCGCTACTTCAGCAGGGGGACTGTATGCTGCTGCATTAAACAGTAATGGGCTGCTTCACAAAAGTAAATATACATTTGTATATTTACTCACAAGTCGATCTACTCCTACACCTAGGTTTAACTTTCCACGGCTATGCTATTCACCATTTCAGGGTGGAGATTTGCACGTAGAATGTACATGGCTTCACCCCTCAAATGATTGGATAAAGCCTACTACAGCAAAATTTATGAGTAGAAAAGAGCACATTAACGCCTCAAAATAACTGCTCCTTCAATAAAAAAAAACTTTAAATATATTAATTTAATTTATAACCATTATTTAAAGAATAAAATAAATACATTCCAAGCTTCACTAACATTTTTCTTAATTTGTAATAAACTTGCCTAAAACGTATCTTTGATTTATTTTTTTAATTTGGTGCATTAAATAAAAAAGTATAAAAGTAATCAATTATACTAATTTAATTAAATGGACGTTAATATATGTGGGGTTTTATTTTAATTTGCTGCCTCCATTGTTATTTATGAGACTGTGTTTCAGACCTGGTAGTTGCCCAAGTATGGTGTTTGATTTAATCCAAGACTGGGCTGGAGTATAGGCCAGTTTTGACACTTTTAGGACTATAGCACTTTCAGAAATGTATTGTGAATTTCCATGGTTTTACTGGTATGTGAATGTGTGTTTTTATTAACATGTACTTTCCCTGCCGCTCCTTAAGCTTCAATTATCTCAACCCATTTTTGGAGTCATTGGTTTCTGTTGTCTCACCTCTCTCCTTGCACCTTCTCGCATTTACTACAAAATTGTATACCTACACGTGCGGAGCTTCACCACTGTGGCTGACAAGTCTACACATAAAAGATAGGAAATTCTGAGGCAGAGATCTCCTGCCTTAGGTTTGTGAACTGCATTTTGTAGTACTAGTACTACTGGGCTGCTACTTCCACGTTCTACGATACACATTTCACGAATCAGGGCCTAATATCTTTGTCTTGGACTCATTTGTTTTAGTGTATTTATTTTATTGGTTTCATGATCAATCAATAATATTGACAGTGCGCTATTGGTGGCTACTTACATTTAAAATAACAAAACAAAAACACACAAATGCGCCCTCACAGCACATCCCATCGCAGGAGACCACTTATACCACTTCAAAACCATGAAAAGATCGCATTTAGGGCCACATGTACGAAGATCCGGTTTTGCAACTCACAAACTGCGAGTCTTAGCGACTCACAATTTGAGAGTCGCAAAACCGGATGTACAACAGTGTCAATGGCACTGTTTGTGCTTTGCAGTGGGGTCGCAAATGACCTACCTCATGAATATTGCATTCGTGGCCACAAAACAATCATACATTGGACTGCGACTCGCAATTAGAAAGGGAACGCCCCTTCCTAATTGCGACTCACACACCCTTTTTGCGATTTGGTAAATAGATTACTGAATCGCAAAATAGGGTCAGTACATACCAAAATGTTTTTTTCCTGTCGCAGACGGTCCGATTCTGCGAATCGGGCCATTTGCGACAGGAAAAATGGTACGTACATCTGGCCCTTGATCTACATGCCCCAGATTCAGAATTTCAGATCCCCAGGATCTGGGGAGCAGCACCAGTCCCAACTGGACTTCCAGTCCTCCAGCCAAAGTTTTGGTCTCATAACTTATTGTAATTACTTGTGTGTAACATTGTACATGTAACCCGAATTGGATTAGTTTACTAATATTATTCCTCTGTTGGGGATGGGTCAGGTTATTTATCATTTCCACCAAGATGTCTATTTCCTCTGATGGCCTATCTTCAATTTAAACTTTTTTCATGTGCCATTTCTCGGCCATTCCTCAACCCAAGACCATTTTATCATATCCAATTCCCAGCCAGATGTCACTGAGGGCCAAGGACAGAGCCAGTGTATAGATATCCATGACTTTCCTAATAATAGACCTAAGACGGGAACTTTTTGTTTCATTTTTTTTCCACTGGGTTAGGTATAATGCAGTTTAGGCATTGCACTGTGCTTTCAAAATTTATGGGGATTGGTCATCTCAGCGCCACAACCACATCATTCTGAATCTACATCTCCAGGACACAAGCAGGAATGGTGCATTATGCTTTCTCCATTGTGGGCATGTGGAAGATCTATCGTCATGTATGCTCTAACTTCACCAGGTTAAGGTACTTGCGGTGTATTAAGTAAAATGCACCAATTTAAATCAGGCATTACTCGCTATCTCCTGTATTTGAGCACAAGACATCATCCATTGACTGTCTTTGAGGAGCCCTTGTTGGTCACCCTCACACTGTTGCTTAGCTTTCAAAGGTAATCATATCCTGTCGCTTTGAGTGCATTCTATAAGCGTGACACACGTTTTTACATGGTCACACCTCCAGCAGCACCTGAAGGGTGGTGAACAACTCTGGGGCAGGCGGAAAACAAGGCCGACTCTCTTTAGCAATATTTCTCAAGTTTGCATATTGTAAGAAGCATATTGTAAGTGAGCCGATTCAAAGCGCCACGCCGTGAGCATGGAGGAGACACACAAAAGGAAAAAGAAGTTCGCTAGCACTTAAACGTATAGGCAAAAGTGCAATTAGCCATGTAACAGGGTAGATGTCCAAGGTGATAACCAAACCACCCCAAGGAGGGACAAACGTAAAGAACTTACCAATGATAACAATGGGTTTTTGAAGGGCAAGCCCATGATCGAGCGATAGTGATGGGCATGTGGTGGGCGTGGCTAAAAGCCCAAATAGATAGCAACATGTCTAAAAGGCAGCGCTTGCATGCTGCTATGCCTGGCCTAAAAAGGAACAATCATTAGGGCTGCCACATCTCTCCTATCCTTTTCACCTTTTTTATACAACCATTAGCCATCTGTCTACCAGTTGTGGGTATGTGAGTGATATTGCTTTATTTGTCCATACTGATCCCTAAACTGTAACTTCAGAGCTGGAAGCTAACAAACTCTGTTCCACTCTTGAGGGGGAGAAGTGATAAAATTAATAGGTTTAAGACAATAGCCATGTGAAGCAATAGAATGGATGATGGCTATGGCCCAGTGGAGTGCAGGGGTGTCTATTACTAGTAGACCTGCACTTACAGGCATTGCTGCTGATGAGGCATGATAAAGTGAAGCAATTAGCCTCCTGAGTTTTGAGGAACATCGGTAAAGTTTCAGAATTAACAGCAAAAATTCCCAACTCCCAAGAGAGAATTCATTCTCTGCATCTGCATCACCACTGTTGTAGGTATTTTCTGTGTGTGAACCAAATAAGAAACGTCTACGAAAATATATATATTTGAAGCAATGTTAGGACATGGCGAGAAACAATTTTGTTCTATATGAATCAATGAAGGCACTCTTGTGATTAAGTGGCTGGTTATAACCTTAGCAAGAATTACTAGTTTGTATTTAACAATGTGATGGGGTGGAAGAAATTAGGCTTAAGCAACAAATCTCCAGGTTTTAGGTAGCTGATTAGTATTATTTTCCAAAATAAGGGAGGAATATTACTTTCTACTAATATGATTAAATAATGTTGTTAGAGGCAAATTAATTATTTGACAAAGAGTTTTTAAAACTTTGTTCCTTAGAAGTTTTCTCCAAATGCTGAACGTCCATTTCAACTTATGTCTCCATAACTGGTTGTATCAACTGAAAGGAAACCTTATCTGCCTAAACTGGCAGCTGGATGGCTCTTAAATGGAACTCACCATCATTTGTTATCAATGGGGGACTAATTTGATAAACTGTAATGTTGCTAAAACATCTTCAGTTTAGAACTGTAGGTGATTTGGATACATATTGGATATCTAATTAATGTGATTGGATTGCAATGTAATTGGATTGCAATTAGCAATGTGCTGACCCTGTAAGAAACACTACACTTCCTTCACCTACATAAATGTTGCAGCCAAAAGATTATGCGTATCCTCGCCTGTGTCTGCTGTACTAAGGGTGAGACTAGCGGGGGCATCCTGAAAAATTACAAATGGCGTTGTTGATCTTCTACATACGCACAGGGGATCTGTGCCAGAGTTATCTGAAAGAAAGACTCTATAATCCCTACAATTCATCTCCAGGGAACAGAGCTTGAACTCTCGACATCTCTGTAGACCTTAACTTTGTTCCCCTTAAATACTCTTCGCACAACCCCTGCTCTTAGTGGTTATGAAGGAATCTCAAACACTCTTCACCTTTTATCTCAGGCTTTTTTTAAAAGTATTTTTATTGTCATTTGCAAAAAAAATCAGTGTAACAATAACAATCGAAGGGGAGAGGGGTGGTTATAGGGGAAAGGAAGTGGTGGCGGGAGGGAAGGGGAGCAGAAGGAACAATCAAAGGGAGTGCCGTAGGTGCATAACGTTGAATGGGAGGACAAATACCATCAACCGCTAATAATGACCAGTATGAACACATTCAACCACCTATGTTTGGAGTGCCGAAGACAGTGAGGGAATACCATGGAGTGGGACCTGCAGAGATCCTCCGTAGATGGAGGAACTAGAATGCAGGAGAGGACCAAGGAAGGCTGGAATTGGCAACCAAATTAGGCTCACTGTTAATTGCCAAATAGGACCATGAGGCAATCTACTGTTTTTCATCCCCATTTGGTTGTGCACCAGCTACAGCGCTGGACAACGAAGATGAGTTAGGGCCAGATGTACAAAGCGGTTTGAATGGTGCAAACAGCGAATTTCGCTGTTTGCGCCATGCAAAACGCGCATTGCGATGCTCATTCCCATTTTGCGAGTTCGTAACCTGGTTACTGACTCGCAAAATGGGAATGCGACTCGCAAATAGGAAGGGGTGTTCCCCTTCCTATTTGCGATTCGCATTGCGATGCAGAATTGCTTTGTGACTTCGAACGCGGTCGCAAAGCAATTCACAGTTAGCACCCATTACAAATGGGTGCTAACCCATTTGCAAAAGGGAAGGGGTCCCCATGGGACCCCTTCCCCTTTGTGAATGGCTCTGAAAAAATGAAACAAAAAAGTTTCATTTTCTCGAGTGTATTGCAATCCGTTTTCCTTTAAGGAAAACGGGCTGCAATACAAAAAAAAAAAAATGCTTTATTAAAAAGCAGTCACAGACATGGTGGTCTGCTGTCTCCAGCAGGCCACCATCCCTGTGAGTGCAGCAAATCGCAAGGGGGTCGCAAATTGCAACCCACCTCATTAATATTAATGAGGTGGGTCTTTGCGACCCCCTTGCGATTCGCAGATGGTGTCAGGGACACCATCCTGCATATGGGTTTGCGATTCGCAAATTGCGAGTCGCAAACCCAAACTTACCTACATCTGGCCCTTGCCCGGGGCTTTGCGGGAGCACCGCCAACAAGCTGGCGGTGCCCCGCAGGGCATTCTTACCGCGGCGGTTTTGCCACGGTCAGAAGTGGAAAACCGGCGGTCTCCCGACGGTTTTCCGCTGCCCTAAAGAATCCTCCATGGCGGCGCAGCGAGCTGCGCCGCCATGGGGATTCTGACACCCCATACCGCCATCCTGTTCCTGGCGGCTCTGCCGCCAGGAACAGGATGGCAGTATGGGGTGTCGTGGGGCCACTGGGGGCCCCTGCAGTGCCCATGCCAATGGCATGGGCACTGCAGGGGCCCCCGTAAGAGGGCCCCACAAAGAATTTCAGTGTCTGCTTTGCCGGGTGCCGGGTGCCACTGCAATTCTGAGCCGGCGTCCTCGTGGGAAGGTTGTTTTGCACTGGGCTGGCGGGCGGCCTTTTGGCGGTCGCCCGCCAGCCCAGTGCAAAACCCAGAATCACCGCAGCGGTCTTCCGACCGCGGAGCGGTATTTTGGAGGGGGAAGTCTGGCGGGCGGCCTCCGCCGCCCGCCAGACTTAGAATCACCCCCTTAGTCTCTACTGTGGAGAAAAGAAGCAAAGGGCTCCCATATGTACCTGGAGCGAGAGTTTAGAGGCATAAGTTCCCAAAAATTAGATAGTTGTTCTTGACAGTATGCTACATCATTTAATCATGCTTTTGAGGATGGGGAGGGTTTTCTGCCCCTGTGCATGGCGTCTCTGTGTTTAGCTAGCAGGAGGAGCATAGCAGTTAGGTTGCGACATGAGTTGGGTGCATCTTTGACATAACCCAAAAGACCCACCAAAGGGGTAAATGAAAGTGGATGACCTGTGATCTCCTGGATGGTGGCGAATAACTCTGACCAGAAAGCTGCCACTGTCAGGCACTGTCAGGCGAGACATATGAAGGAGGCCAAAGGGGACTTACAGCACCAACGGCTGGGATCTAGAGCCAGCCCTTTTTTTAGAGTTGTGAGGGGGGGCAGTATAGGCGATGTAAGAATTTAAAGTGGATGAGTCAGAGCCTGTAATTGGGGGAGAGACTTTCAAGTTTACCACAGCAGAAGGACCACTGAGCATCTGAGAGTGGTGCGGAGATGTCTTCTTCCCAAGCTACCTTTGCTCTTGGGGCTCTGATAGGAGCAGAGCATTGCATAATGTTGTATAGCTGGGCGATCAGTTTCCAGGCAGAAGGTGAGGTGAAGAGGTGTTCGAGAGCTGGCAGGTGTGGCAGAGGGGAGGGGAGGGGAATGTAGTGTACAAGGAGTGGCAGGTGGCACATAGTTGATAATACAGCAATATATCAAGAAATGTAGGAAGTGGGGACACTGCAGTATTGAACACTGGGAGAAATGCTTTCTCGGGGTAAAGATCTGAGAAACGTCTGATGCTATGTTTGTGTGCATAGGCTATAGTGCACTTGTGTGAAAGCAGAGAAAGCATGGGATTATTGGGAAGGTAGATAGAGGGGCATATAGGAGCATCAACCCTACTCTCCTTCTCAGGCCTTGCCATGCCCATCTTATGCATTCAACAGTATTATGTCACCTTTGGGGGCTTTGTATGGGTCATATTATGCAGTTGACAGGGGCCATGAGGCAGCTAGGTCCAGTTTGTTTGCTGTGTGGGGCTGAAATGAAGTATGGTGAATCCAGTAGTGTAAAAACTGGGCCTGAGTCCACAGGGCATATAGCGACATGTCTGGTGCCCTGAGACCACCCTGTGAGAGCGGTAAAGTGAGGAGCTCCCAGGAGACCCGTGTTTGCCTGCCTGCCTGCCCAGCTCAGTGTCACTAAGTTGGATCTTAGTCTCTTGAGGAACTGTGCCTCGAGAGGAGAGGGATATTTAGAAAAACATAAAGGAATGTGAGGAGGATAACCATTTTCACTATTGCTATGTGGCCAGCTTGGGAGAGCAGCATTTTGGACTACATTGGTATTCTGTCCTCCAGCCGTCCATAATTTACACACTACAATTCTTCCGGAACGCGACTCAGCCAGATGCCCAGTACCGGTTCATCTGCCCATTACAGGGGGAATCCTGTGAGAAAGGGGCAAGTGCTGTCCGTCAAAGAAAACAATATAGATTTGGCCCAGTTTATTAGTATACTGGAATAACTCCTGAATTTCACCACCTCTTGTGTCAATGGGGCCAAGTTTTTACCTCTGACTTGACTGCAGTCTAATCAGCTTCAGTAACATTAATCTTACTTTCCTATCACAGGGACTCCTTTTAGTTTATACTGGATTCTGTACTCCTAGAACCTAACTTCTGTGTAGTCCTTTCAGAAGTACGAAGAGAAGGCTCCACTCATTTGGGCCATAAGAATGAGAGCCTGGGGCCTTCCCCATTAAAAGCATGATAAGGCTAGTGGTAGTGTCTTAGACAAACTCTGTCATAGAATATTATCCCAGGTTTGGGTCTGACACAGAAAACAAGTTTTGGAGCGGGGTGTCATGTATCTCTGTCTTTGGGTATAATCATTAAATTCCCCCCCCTCCGGCATTGTTATGGACCTTTGTTCGTTGACAAGGAGAATTGAGAAGGAGCAATCGTTTACATCAAACACAATGAACAGTGACGTTCATCTGGGGCTCCACAAGAATCATCAGAGAGAGTTAGTGTGAGTTCAAGGGTTTTATTAACAATTAATTGAATCAACTTGTTTATTCAGTAAGCATTAGGTTTTAGTCATCAGTTTTACAGATTCAAATAATCCATTAGTTGATATTTCAAAACAAGATAAAATACTACATTAGTGAGAAATACAAACAACATAGAGAAAATACAGTGTGTGTTCCAAAGAGGAATTCCCCAATCTAAATTAATAGGAGTTTAAGCATTTAAAATCAGTTTCTTCAATGAGCAAGGCAATGTGTCATTTTCAGAAACCCAAAGAAAGGATTTTGTTGAGATAATTAGAAATGCATAGGCTTCAAGTGTCAGCTCTTAAGTAACAGGTATTATCAAAAGCTGAAAAAGTGTTCTCGGCTATAAATCAGCAGGCATACACATCCCTTAAGTGAGAGATGGGAAAGGATTAGATGGGGTCTATCCAATGTATTAATCAACATTGCTATGGCATCAGTAGTCATGATAACGTATGTTAGGGCATTATTTTACTTTATTTGTGCTTGCAACGTATAAGCATAATTACCTGCTTCAAAACTGCATTTATTATACCTGTGTTAATTAGCATAAAATATTACATGTTCATTTTAAATGTGTTTAGCTTGCAGAAATGAGGAAAATCACTCTAACAAGTTCCCACTTTGGTGGGTGGAATAGCCATCACACTTTATCACAAATGAATCTTTAAGGGGCACCTTCCTTTCTTGATGTGCCATTTATCTTACTGCATTTCCTTCACTTATTTGTAAGCCTTACTTTTTCTTTCTTCCATTTCAATTTCTTCCCTCCTTTGCCTTTTCTTTATTTCTCTTTCTTGTTAGGTAACATCTATATCTTGTATACTTAGCAAATAAACGTGTGCAAATAATCAATATAGGTTTTAAAATGACCCCTAAAATTCCACTATTACTATTTCCAAGCCAGCTATTTGTAGCAAAAGCTCCTTTACTTAAGGTTCTTATCAAACTTGTTGTTTCTAAGGGTTCTATTTCAGGCTTTGTCAGGAATGTTCTTTGCAATAATTCTATCATCTTACTCTTGTCAGATATATACATCAGTGTTGTGCTTTCAACATCTTACAAACTCTGCCCTTTCTCTGGCAACAAAATAAGTAAAGCTTAATCTGTCTTGCAAAACCATTGATCTAATAGCTACTAATTCTGTTATGATTGCCATCAAAGCAACAGATGTACTAGTGGCTAACTTATCTACTATTGAAGAAAGCTTTTGGATTTTCTCATTCCGGACTACTCCCAGTGATGGAATGATGGCACCAAAAATATGCCCCACTAATTGTGTCCTGTCAAATACACTATGTTTATGCCGGTGCAATGGATGCATTGTTAAGGCATCTTTGCTATTTACACGATATATTTTAGGGGACAATAAAGTTAAATAATAAACACCCTCTCTATCAGCAGGAAATTCATCTCGTCCACAAATGAAATGTACTCCGGGGATAACTGGTTCATCCCCAGTTAATATTTGAACAGGTCCTTTAGTAACTTCAAATGTATGTTTACAGCTACTTATCCACAGGTGTTGGGTTCTAATGGGAATTCTCCTTTTGCAAAAGCAGTTTCCCTTTCCGTCAGCTGTCTGCTTTCAATTTGGGATATCTAATTTTCTTTTTTTACTCATTTTCCTCTTCCTTCCATGCATCCTTTAAAACAAACATTTTCTTGTCTTATGAAGCATGTAAGTTCCTCTAATGCCCAAATTAATTTATTTTCTAATGGTTTTAATGAGCTTGTCAAACGGCTTCACCATGACTATCTTTGTAAGGGATCTAAAGAAAAACCAAGCTGTCTTTATCCCCTTAACTTGTTGGCGGGGGTTCCTTCTTTTATGAAGTGGATATTCAGGATGGATAAAATGATAATTGGAAAAATAATATTCAAAATGATTCTGTCTATATAATCAACTAAGCAAAATACTGCATATATCTGCGTATGAAAGTGGAATATTATGGTAGGTTGCATCCTCAGTAGTGGAAGCAGGTATGTGTGCACAAAAATAGCAGTCCAAGTATCCAAAGCGTGTGTAAATTCTTGAACTAATCTAGAATAAACATTTGAGGAAAACAATCTCCATTTGAAGCATCTATAACTTAAGCTTTATTTTTTTCTCATTTACTATATGGACAGGTGATGTAGGTGTAGATCTGAGGGGCAGATCTACGAGCCCCTTTCATCATATATCTCTACATTAGCATCATTTATTTTATGCCAATGTGGCGATATTATGGCAAAAATGCAGCACCATATTTACAAAGTGGAGCAATTCATGCATTGTGCCACTTTGTAATCCCTTGTGCTACATTATGCCTGTGCCAGGCATAATGTATGCAAGGAGGGCGTTCCCCCTGTTAGGGGGGCAGAAAGAATGGCACAAAGAAATCTAAAAGATTTATTTGCACCATTTCTTTCGGCATTTTTAACGCCTGCTCAAAAGGGGGGCTACCATTGGTTACAATAGGCCCTTATGTACTGTTCAGTATTAGCACCAACATCTTGGCGTAACCCTGAACAGTACATCAATAGAGTAAAAAATTCTGACACTATTGCCCCGTACCCTGCGCCAGGGTGTGCCATATTATAAGTATGGCACACGCATGGTGGCGCTAAGGGTTGCAAGGAAAGTGGTGCTGCACTGGGTGCAGCGCTACTTTTCTTAAATCTGCCCCTAAGTGTTTCCATATCTGTGGCAATACTGATGCCAACTAAAAGGACTATGAATGCTAACAAAATAACTATTAGTGACACAGCAATCAACATTCCATTTCTACTCTTGGTAAGGAAACATGTTTGTCTACAGTAAGACCTCAGTAGAATTACAGCAGCAAGCAAATTGTATAGTCTGTGGTGGTTTCTACTTGTGCAAAAAAGGAAGGCTTTTGATAATTAATTTGCTATTATTTCATTCAGCTTACATGCAATAATCTTCGTGAGGCATCCCTGGCTGTACTCCGTCCTCTTCTAACTATGTCAACACTACTATTCTATTGCAACCTTGGTCCTGGGTAATTCTTCTTTATTCTTTGTGTTTGTTTTTATTTTCTTTATTCCATAACTGACCTATTCATTTATCAGTTACCACAGTCTTTTTCAATAGTTCTGTTTAGACCCCGTTCATAGATCAAAAAAGTAGGTATTGTCAGACATTGGACTTGGTTTTTGATCTTTGTTTCAATCTTGAATCATATGCTGTGATAGTGTAGCATTTCATGGAGTTTCAAGTAGTTCTCTTCTCAGTTCATTTGGATCATTGACTGTCGGATTAGGCACATTTTCCATATGAGTCCATTCAAGCGCTTAATGCCTATGACAAGGTACTCTTGCTCTCTTAAATGTCCTTTGTGTGTGTTGATCTTCTTCTGTATTGCTTGTACCACTAGATTCTGTTTCTTCTATGATGGTTCATAGTATGTATTTAACTGTTACACTAGGCTTAATTTTTCTCCTATTCCTTGGCCAATCCTCTTTACTTTGCAGTTTTTCACTTCTCACACTTGTTCCTTCACTCTGGTGGGGATTCAGGAGCTACCCCTCTTCCAGATCTCGGAATTTCATCTTCAGGGGATACTTCCACACAACTTTGTGTGATTTCAAGAACATTGTCAGGTGAGTAATTCTGATGAATGTTCCCCCTCTATAGTCCCCTAGGATTTATTGGCACTGCAGGTCGCGGAGATAACTCAAACGTCACCATCTCATCAAGTGGATACCTCACCATTTGAGTGTGAAAAGCATGAATCCACTTGGACATTCCAGCACATTTCACAGCAGTGTTAGTAATTAAGATCACTTTTTAGGGTTCCTTCCATCTTGGCTCCAAGCAGGATTTTTGAGCATGCATCTTAACAAGGACCTAGTCACCAGGCTTAAGATTGTGGCACTGCTCCTGACTCAGGATGCCAGTGACATCTCCAATCTGGTGAAAGACAGAACAGACCGCATAAGCTAATTCCTTGCAGTAGTCAAGAATCATATCTGTGATATTCACAAGCACATTTGCAGGCACAGCAGGACAGGGGCATAGCACATCCCTTGAGTATCTTAAGTGGCAACAATCCTGCTCTTCTGTCAGGAGAGCTTTGGAGACTCCTCATTGCTAAAAGCAAGGCATCTCACCATTTCAGGAAAATAGATGCACAGACTTTGGCCAAACAAGATTTCAGAGTTCAATAAAGCTGCTCAACTATTCCAGAAGCTTCTGGTTGATAACTATAATGCAATCTTTGTTCCACTTTTAGTGCCACACACAGTTGCACAATACCGAGCAGCTTCATCTGCATATCTGTTTCCAACAGTTGCATAATCTTTTCCACTTCTGTGGGCTGTGCATTTAATAACCGCAATTTCTTGTGGCAATTGTGATGCTTCTATCAGTCTCATCACATATTCTCCATTCTGGATAGGGGATCTGAATTAAATCATGAAACCCCTTTGTGCCATAACTGTCCAAAAACATGGACTATACTAAAGCCATGCTAACCATCAGTAAATATTGTCACCCATAACTGATCTGCATGCTCAAGTAAGTGTGATTAATTTTTCCACTTGGGCAGAGGTAACACCTTGGAGCCAGGTGGCTTCTACTACTTCTTGAATTGTACAAACAGCATAAGCTGCTTTCACACTTCCCTTATCTCTTAGGCATGAACCATCAACAAAGATTACATAGGTTGGCTCATCAAGAGGTTCATCCTTAATGTCAGGTGTTGAATGTCTGCAACATTGAGACAGTCATGCTCAACCTCTTCCCCATTGATCTCATTTTCAGGCAAAGTTAACAGTGTAGCTGGATTAGGGTCTGACATCTTTTCAAACTGACTTCCCATGACCATACTGTTGCTTCTCTCAATACTGACACTAACCGCCGCAACCGCTTTAAGGCAGCTGGGTAGTCCTGTAGCAACTGGGTCAAGGTTTGATGAGAAATATGACACAGTTCTTTGGGAGTCTTCAGGCAAATGAGTAAGCACTGAGAAAGCACATCCCTCCCTCTCACTGCAAAACAAGGTAAACAGTTTACTGTACTAAAGCATTCCAAGTGCCGGGGCATGACAGAGACCTTTTCTTAGCACTTTTAAGCAGTCCTTGTCCCATAGATGTGAATTGGGCAAATCCTTGTGCATCAGCCTTGGTGGAGGCTTGGCTACTAGGGAAGAGTTTGATATCCACTGCCTACAGTAGCCCATCATTGCCATAAACATTCTGACTTCTCTCTGTGTTTTAGGTGGATTAATTTTCATGATTGCTGTGATTTTCTATTGTGACACCTTTGTGGCTTCCCTTTTGAGTGAAATAATCTCAGGACCTCTTTCTGGTAATAGTTCGACTTTCTTGATTACAACTTTTGTCCATTTTCAGCCAAATGGTTCAGCACGGCAATTGTATCTTGTTTGCAAGCTTCTTGTGTACTTAACGCCACAAGTAGGTTGTTGTGAGAAATTGAGTTGTTGGTAGACTGAAGTTAACTTAGAGGCAATGTGCAAAGTATTTATATAGCACACAAACAGTAAAAAAGTGAAAGCATAACATAAGTTTAGAAAAATAGAGTACATTTTGATAAAGCATTTGGTACCAAAATGACTAACATTCAATTAGTAGAAACGGAGTTGTGGAATTCCAAACATTTTAGTGAAAATTGCGCCAAAAAGCACAAAGCATCAACTAAGGATATCTGGTTGCTCTGGATCGGCTCAAAATCAAATGTTCAGGAAGACTGCAATGGAGCGCATGTTAGCTACAGTCACCAGGCTAGGGCAGCTGAAGTTTTACCTTCTCAAAACCTTGCCAAGAGTCTCATTCATGGTGGAGGGGGCCACGAGGAGCAGGAAGAGTATCGCAGGGGGCTGCCAGAGTAGCATGAAAAGCAGGCCAGGCGGTGCAGCCAGGCATTCTGGAGCTTTGCTTTGACAGTCCCCATGAGCAGTCAATGCTGTAGCGTGAAGGGGTGGGCTGGTGGAGCTTCTTTTATTTCTGAGATTTATAAAGTACATCGGACGGTTTCTTGGTTATAGAGTAACTGAACTGTCACGGCTCCAGAGGTCTATTGATAGGCTTGCTTGAAGAGCCAGGTATTTAATAGCTGTCCGAATCTCCTATAGTTGAGATTAATATTGGTGTCTAAAGGCAGGGCGTTCAAGATGTGAGGAGCCATAGCTGCGAAGCAGACTCCACCTGTCCGTTTGCTGTTAAATTGGGAAATAACTAGAAAGTGTGAGTAGGTAGATCTGAGAAATCAGACAGGAGAGTATTTTTGAATATGGTATTTAACAAAGGCTGGAACCTTCATATACAAGGCTTTGAACACTATGCAACAAGATATAAATATAGATCTCTGAGCAACTGGGAGCCAGTGAAGATCTTTTTCAGCTTGAGAAATCTAGCAGTTTCCATGAAGTTTATAGATCAACCGTGCCTCTTGATTTTGAACTAACTGGAGCCTGGGAGTGAGATATTTAGAGAGACTCAGAAACAGTGAGTTGCCATAATTAATTCTTGACATTAACAGAGATGTGGTGACTTGAACCAAGGCATCCACTGTAAGAAATTTTTCATTTTTCTTAATTCTGAAGAGTTGGAAAAAACAGGATGATATCACAGAATTAATCTGTGGTATCTGAGATAATTCCTCATCCATAATAAAGCCAAGTTGTTTTTACTGATTTCTTAGGAGAAGGAGGAGTATCTATTTTGGTAGGACAAATGGTGGATTTCAGAGATTGAGCTTGTTTCTAGTTGGAACTATCTCTATTTTATCAGAGTTTAGTTTTAGTTGATTGCTGTTCATCCAGTCTCGGATGAACAGCATATTGCCTTGGAAATGCATTTTGGAACTGGGAGTGTAATAAATTGAAAAAAGAAGCTGCATATCATCCGCATAATTATATAGTTTGACTCACATGTTTTTGAGAGAATGAACCAGGGGGCGAATATATAGGTTGAAGAAATGTGGAGAAAGCAGCAACCCTTGTGGCACTCCACAATTTATCTGTACTTGAGGTGAATTGAATGGGATGGACTGACCGATTTTGAGCCACCCAGTTAATTCAGAGTTCT